>NW_025999942.1:4859690-4937442 GCF_001458135.2 Marmota marmota marmota
ATATAATACATACAACACATAACATTATAGTAAAGGCCTTATAACTTTTTACAGGTGAAATCTCCATTGCAATGTTTAAAAACTCTATAGTCAAAAAATAGAACTGATCAGCAAAACATTAACCTAGGTCTGTATGAGCTCAAAAAACAAAATAGAACTTCATGATGTGGGAAAGGGCAATAATAAAATAGATATTGAAAAAAGCATCCTGGTTCTGTCGCAGATGTAAGGGTAGCCAAACTGGATAACCGGTGGTATCAGTAGGAGATACCCACTGACCCTTCACTCTTCTTCTTGGATACACATCCCTGCTAGTTCTCACTGCCTTTCGTGTAGAGCTAGATCTCTCTCCTGTATTGCTGTAGTCTAATTTTTCTTTCACGTTATGCATGACTTTCCCACTGTGAGCCCATTTGCTTAGGATCCTTTGTGCTTTGTTGTAATAAGCAAAGGTAAAAGGGGAACGTTTCAGAAGAAACGCCTTGAACAGAGAGGCTAGTTTTATCTTTGATTCAGAAACAACTGGAACTTTAGTACAATAGGAGCTAGAGAGAGAATCAGCAGGAGGTGAGAGAGGGGTTAGTTCCTGAATTACACCACAGCCAGAAAAGATGCTTGTATTTCTTTTAATATAAGATTCAAGAATAACAATAAATACAGACTATTATACATATGGAATACCATTTTCATGATTTTATCTGTCTTTTTAAATCAAGCTTAATATTAAGTTAAAATTTATTTGAAAATTTTATAGGAAAAAAATGATACATTCATTATAGAATCCTTTTCTATGCCTTATCTAAACAGAAGTTTTACCTTTTCTATAGCTCTCCTGGCTCAATAAAAAGATATCGTGCATTGCAGTTTATCTGGGAAAAGCCTGATTTATGGCAATCATTCCAGAGCCCCGTCCAGCTTAGCATGTGCCCTGGACAAAAAATTTCCATTTGGATTGTGAATTATGTGAATCCCCCTTGTCCCTACCTGAAGTGTGATTTTCCCAGTTGTTGCAGGGTACACACACCTGGTCCACCCACACTCCTTGTCATTTACTACCTCAAATGCTTCTTGCTTAGCATTTGAGATTCTCTGGGCTTCACCTTTCTTTGAACCTTTGCCTACTTCTTTTACCCCAGCCATGTCCAAAGCAAGTGACCTGACTTAAGGTGAACCCAGTGTAGCGACTTGTTGAGTCTGCACTCTCCATGCCTTCCTCCTGCTCTGTTGCTCTTGGGGAGTGAGACCGCAAGACCCACTCTGCCCCCAGGCATGGGCAATGTAGAAGGTTATGTCCATGTGGCCAGGTTTTAGCTAATGGGGGACAGGAGCAAGCAGATAAAATGTACTTCACTTTCCCTCTTGAGATGCAGTCGTTCCTAGGCTTCTTGGGAGACAGTTCCAGGGCTTGGAGCAACCAGATACACATTACAAGAGAGGGCAGGCAGCCGGAAAGCACACCATTCTTTACCTTCCCTCTTTCCCTGCCTCATTCTGTTTTTGACTCACTTTCATTTTCCTGGGATGAAGGGTCTAATGCAAGAGCAGCATAGAAGCTTTTGTCCTGGGATCTGCTTTTAAAGAACCCAGGTAAATAAATGTACTTATAACCTTCACCTTCATTTTTGACTCTTCCCTGTGAGTCTGGTGCTAACTCTACAAACTACATTTCCCAGACTTCTTTGCCATTTTGCTCCCAGGTTCTGCCAGCTGGAAGATGAGTGGGACATTGGAAGTTGGAAGAAAAGGAGCAAGAAGAAGGAATTTCTTATTTTTTTTTTTTCCTGTTTTGGACAGAGTGGTCCCAGCACTGTGAACTTCAATTGTGGTTAAATAATTCACCCTCCAGCCTCTTTTGCCATTTCCCAAACCAGCCCCAGGTATCCTCGGAAGCAGCAGAGGCAGGGCAGTAGCCCCTTCTGAGCACTAACTCCAAGTGCTCTTCTTCACACCCCCAGGAGGCAGGATCTAGAGATGGCGCCTTTTCCTTCATGAATGCCCAGCTCTTGTGGAGGGAGGTAGTTGTTTTCTGCAGTTCGTGTCTCAGTGTCCTTCAGAGGATTTGTTTGATAATTAAATGAGTCAACACTAAACATTATTCAGAGTGCTTAGACTCTGTCAAGTTGCCTAAGAATGCTGAATGTGTGAACACTGAAACATTGGTCCAAGGGGAAATATGTGTATATACACACACATCTCACATAGATTATAATCTTAAAATCAACTCATCCTAGCAAGTGTTATGCTCGAATTCGGGACCCCCAAAGACCACCAGAGACCCAAGATCGATGCAAGCAGCAAAGAGGTGTTTATTGTGAGCTAGCTTGGTCCTCCGCACGCACACACAGCAACTGGTGATGCTGAGAGGCCCGGAGCCCAGGGTTTGCAGCATTTTTATACATTTTTTGGAGAGGGCAGAGACTTCACATACATTATAGCATCCCTTAGCAAATCATCACACACCGCGGGAAAATCAAATAACAACTCTAAAATATGATTAGCACATTCACTGGCGGGAACAAGTTAGGTAGGGGTGATTGGTCAGTACAAAAGGGGTATTCATTTGAACTGATTGGTTTGAGCCAAGAGGGGTGTACGTGCTGAACTACATGGTTTCCCAACTTGTTATCAACCACCATAAACCACTGGGAGGGTCATTTGGCATCCCAGGTATTTCCCTGTCTCATGCTGATTGGTGGCTGCTAGGGGGCTGCTATGGATCCCCACCTAGCCTGACTGAGTCAGGGACACCTGGCGCAGCAGATCTCTCCTGTTATTTGTAGACAAACAACTTAGCAGGGTGGGAATGTGCTTAGGAGTGCTCTGTGGGTTTTTCCAAGGACTAAGGTCATGTCCCTTCCTTGGACAGGCTTTGCTCTGAGGTAGAGGCTGGTTTTTCACAAGTTCTATTAGATTTTACAGAACAGAATATAAGGATCAAAACTGAGTGACTTGCTGGAGGATGCTCTCTGCCAACAGGTATCACTGTTGGGATTCAGACCCCCAATCCCTTGCCCTAGAGCCAGAGTTCCCACAATACCCTGACTGTCCTAGCATCTCCATCCTGGCTTACCCTGTCTGAGAGCCGAAACAAGGACCCTAAGTCTTGTGTCCTCACATTTCACTCTGCACATGTCCACAAATGACCTTGCCAACACCAGGAGGTACAAATAAATTTTTATGGAGGAAAAGGATTACAAATACAGAATCCACAAACAATGAGGGTAATCTGTAATAAGTGTTTAGAATATGACTTGCACAGAAGTATGTAAGCAATATTCACTGTTACCCTGTTATTTCCATTTTACAGTTGGGAAAAGTTAGTTCCCCTAATTTATGTGCAATAGAGACAGAATTCAATGTTTGACTTGGTTCATTTTTTTAAAAAAATCTTTTATTTGTTCTTTTTAGATATACATGACAGTGCAGTATATTTTGACATATTATACATACTTGGAGTATGACTTCTCATTCTTGTGGTTGTACATATGTGGAGTTTCACTGGTTGGGTGTTCCTATATGAACATAGGAAAGTTATGTGTGATTCATTCTACTGTCTTTCCTATTCCCATCCCTGCTTCCATCCCTTCATTCCTCTTTGTCTATTTCAATGAACTTCTATTCTTCCCTACCCCACCTTATTGTGTGTGTTAGCATATGCATATCCAAGAGAAGATTTGGCCTTTGGTTTTCTGGAATTGGCTAATTTCACTTAGAATGAAAATCTCCAGATCCATCCATCTACTTCCAAATTTCATAAAGTCATTCTTCTTTATGACTGAGTAATATTCCATTGTGTGTGTGTGAGTGTGTGTGTGTGTGTACACCACATTTTCTTTATTCATTCATCTGTTGAAGAGTACCTAGTTGGTTACATAGCTTAGCTATTATGAATTGAGCTGCTATAAACATTGATGTGGCTGTGTCACTATAGTATGCTGATTGTAAGTCCTTTGGTATATGTCCAGGAGTGGGATTACTGAGTCAAATGGTGGTGCAATTCCTTACTTGGTTCACTTGATTTCAATATTGTTTCAATTGTTGGGCTCTATTGTTTTCAAGTTTTTTAAAAAAATCCCTTAAAATTATAATCTTTAGGGACCATATGTTTTTATCATTTCAATGTATAATTTTTTCTTGTTTTCTTCATACCATTTCCATATATCGAATCTGTAGGCAGGTTTCCATTTTTCATTTAATGGATTATTCTGTACAAACTTCGCTACACTTTTATCATTTTGTTTCTCTTGAGATTCTTAGGAATAATAATCTG
The DNA here is from genome assembly GCF_001458135.2 of Marmota marmota marmota. Lineage (NCBI taxonomy): Eukaryota > Metazoa > Chordata > Mammalia > Rodentia > Sciuridae > Marmota > Marmota marmota. Next base: position 4,863,961 of record NW_025999942.1, read on the forward strand.
ACTCAGAGATGATATAAACATCTTCAGGTGTACACTGCTTGTTGAAATTTTGTTTTCCACAAAGAAGTTGTTTTAATTCATGTCACCAACTTTGATTTAGAACATTGTTTTCACTAAAGTCACACAGGTATTCTAAAATTGTTGCTGCTGCTATCAGCATCAAATTATTTCTCAATGTTGTCTTAAATTTCATTTATTCATCCTGGAGAAGTATTTTCTCATATATAATATATAAATATAATAATTATATATATTAAAATATATATTGTTATTGTATATAATGCTATATATGTAATAATATAATATATAAATTATATATAATTATATATAATACAAATTATATATAATAATATATAAACAAAAAGAACCTGTGGTATCTTTTTCTTCTTTAGTGATTTAAGTCCTGACATTTTGTCTTCTATATTTGTATTTACTATATGTTAAAGAGAAACTTTAATATATTGAATTTTGTGCAGATATTTTTAGTTTATATTTAGGTTGCATATTTCTTTTATTGTAGAGGTACAGTTTGGATATTGATGGACTTTTCATCCTTTGTCATCCTGGATAAAGGCTACCTCAGGAGTCAGAATGAGGCTGGTTAACAGACCTTTGGTATAAAGATCATTGTGGGGGTGGTGGTGGTGGTGGTGGTGACATGTGGGTGGGGAATAATTTGATCTTCCTTTTAAATTTTTTCATTTTAGGTCAGGTGATCTATTGCACACCTATAATCCCAATGGCTTGGGAGGCCACAAGTTCAAAGCCAGCCTCAGCAACTTAGAGAGGCCTTAAGCAACTAAGTGAGACCCTATCTCTAAATAAAAAAATAAAAAGGGCTGTGGCTGTGGCTCAGTGGTTAACTGTCACTGGGTTTAATTCCTGATACAAAAATAAATAAATAAATAAATAAATAAAATCTTAACTTTTCTCATTTGTAAAATGGGTAGATTTGAGAAGATGATCTCTGACCTCTTGTGCCATTGAAATCAATTGGTTCTAAGTGAATCAAGTGAGTTTTGGGATAAGTCCCAAAGACTTGGAAAACTGTCACTCTATTTTGTAAAATCTGTTGTGATATGATATGATCACATTTCGTAAAGTTATTCTTCTTTATGACTGAGTAAACAAAATACCATGAATGGGCTGCTTAAAGAACAGAAAGTGTCATATAGTCCGGAGGCTGAAAGTTCAAGACTAAAGTACCAGCAGGGTTGCTTTTTGGAGAGCCTCTTTTCTGACGTGTGGATAGATGTCCTTATGCGGCCCTTTCTCTGTGTGAATGTGATGGGGGCGGGGGCGGGGGGGAGGGGAAGAGAGAGAGAGAGAGAGAGAGAGAGAGAGAGAGATCTGCTGTCTTTTCCTCTTCTTTTAAGGACAGCAGTCCTACTGGGTCAGGCCCACCTGTATGACTTCATTTCACCTCTGTTACCTCTCTGAAGGTCCTGTCTCTCCATAGTCCCATTGAAGGTTAGGGCTTTGACATATGGACTTTGAGGAGACTCAATTTAGTCCAAACAGGAACCAAATGCATTCTGTGAATGGTGCCACACCAACACCATTGTTGTTGTGATTCTGATTTCTGGGCACCTGTGGGTTGAAGAAATTTATGGAGCCTGTGGACTTTTCTATTTTCAACTCCTGGCTTGCCCCCACACCTGCACATCAGGGACCATATCTTTCCTCCAAAACCTTCAGGTCTCTGCATCCGCTTTTCTCCTGTGAAGGCTCCTTGTCCTCTGGGACTCATCAATCAGATCTGAGCTTTTCAGCCCAGCCGAAGGCACTCCTCCCAAGCTGCACTGTTGGTGTTTTTTTTATTTTCTGCATAACATTTGCTACCTCCTGAAATTAGCTTAGTCCTCTTCTTCTTCCTCCTCCTCCTCCTCTTCCTCTTCCTTCTCCTCTTCATTTTCTTCCTGTCTCCCATCTGCAGAGGGCCGGGTTTGGTGTGTTTCTTCAGCTTCCACTACGATGCCTGCCACCTACTAGGCTTTCCAAATTCTTTATCCAATTTTGAAAGCCATTACAAAAATTTTGAGTTTTTCCAAACACAAAATGGAAAGGGGTAAACTTTGCAACAAATAGATTTTGATGTGATCCTTAACATCAAACCAAGATCTCTTGAATAGACTTAAGCTGGTGACAGACGTATGACTTGCTCAAAGGGAAGCCTTGAGTTATTACTTAGGAATTCTTCACTTCCTGAAATGTCAAGGCAATTATTTCTGATTTGTGTACTACATGGTTTAGACTATTCTGATGCTGTCTGGGACAGCAAGGAGAAATTAAATTCTGAAGTTAAGATTTAAGAAAGTGAATTTTGTTAGGATGCAGATATTTTTATGTTAAGATTTGAGAGTTTTTGAGCTCTGCATCAAGTTTGAGCAATAGCCGGCAGGTACCATTGAATGGAAAATTGTTTCTAAGAAATTATTTATCAAGCTCTGGGAGTGCAGTTGATCCTATACAAAACACTAAAGACTTCATCTGCATTAGATGGCTGTTCCTTCTTGACAGGGCATGCAAAACAATTAAGATAACACAATATAATACCCCAAAGAAGGACACAATTTAAAGGTGAATGATTTCTTTGTATTCCACTTATTTGCACAAAACATCTAAACAATTTCTCCAATTTACTTTTTGATATGCAGAATTGAATTCTTCTAACTCATCAATGTTTCAGTGGCTAACGTGGTTTTATTTTGTAATCTGTATTTTAAGTAAGTATGTGTGTGTTTTGAGGACTAAGCCAGGTGTAAAAACAGAGAAAACTAGTAAACTCTGTCACCCAACTATTCGGACTACATTATATTTAAATTTGCTCATGCATTTTTATTTAGTCCTTATAGGCTAGTGGATTCAAGAAATAAACTAAATCACATATGCAATGTGTAGAACTATCCCAAGGAAGATATTTAATCCCATTCTTCTATCTCTTTTGTGTTGAGTATAAGTTTTTACGAATCTAAATAAGGTTCATAAACAAACTGATAAATGTACTTTATTTTATGAAAATAAGTTATAGGAAGCACTTATTCTCCTTTATTAGGATTTTGAGATGATACAATTGGAATATAAGAAGTCGAATACCATTATTTTGGCATCTTTAGATGCATTTTGTGTTGAGAGGCGAACTGGAGCAATAAGTGTGAAGTATTTGAATGAAATGCTAATATTTCAGTTGATGCAAATTAGGACATAGGTTTGAAACTCTCTTTGTCCTTGACTTGTTGAGACTCCAAGGACAGTAATTTAACCAATTTTTCTTATACTTGTCTTAAGGAAGGATAGGCATAAGGCAGCAGAAAGTTAAATGCTCAGGGGAAAAAAAAAATCTCTTCCTAAAGTGTGAGGGATGTGGTATGAAGAACATTAAGAAGCTTAAGGAGTCTTCCCAGTTACCATTCTTAATCTTCACAGTCTGCATCCACATGAAATATAAATCCATTAGTTCACACAATAAGTTAAAATGAACAATTGACCAATTTTAATAGGAAAAGAAAGTTTAAAATCACAGCCCTGATCAATTCAATCATTTGGTTAAGTTAGTCAAACATCAGTTAAATTGTATGCCCTTAGATAACTTGGAATTATATGAGCTACTTAGAGTTGTGCAACTCCAACTTACATGTCAGGCTGTTTCATTGCCACTCCCTCCACTCTGAGTGGTTCCATGGCTGCTAGGTCTCTCTGGTTGTCAGTGAGAGGGTCCAGTCCTGCCTTTTTGTTAGGAAGGTCCACCTAAAGCAAGAGGTAAACCCTTCTTTATCCTCTAGTGGGCAGTAGAGGTCAGGCTGTAACTTCACTCAAACTTTCCCTGAAGTTGTCAAGACAGGGGAAGGGAAAAGTCCAGATAGAGAATATTTTATAACAATGACCCAGTTGTAGATGCCCTCTCTGTCCACCTGCTTCCTGGATCTATGTGGTGGAAGCTTGCATTCCACCTTTACTTCCTCTCCTTCTACCAGGAGTGCTCCAGGTATCTTCAGGCCTTAGTGATACCCAGACTCCCAGAAAAGGGGAAGGAATTCCCTCATTCTAATCCAGGCCCCACTGGGCTCTCATTTCTCCTTTACCCTGAGTTCCTCCCCAGGAAGAATGTCAGTAGGAGCTTCTCCCCCCCCCCCCCGCCGGGAAAAGCANTCAGTAGGAGCTTCTCCCCCCCCCCCACGCCGGGAAAAGCACGACCTTACCCTTGGAAGGTTGGCTGGCTTCAAGAAAGACAATTATCCAAAGTCTATAGCAGATTATGTTGCAAAATTCATACTTGAATGATATTGTAGGTGGGATAACAATAGACTGGGTTTCAGTTCAACCTTGTAATATCTCTCATCAAGTTTTCAAAAAACCTTGGCTTACTTACAATATCACCTATTTACTCAAGACTATTTGAAGTATCAGTGTGTATTTTTACCCTGGTTCACCTCATAGACTACCCATATGACTTGCTTTCAATTTTTTATTATGCTCTTTATCAAGAGAGTCTCAGATAATTTTCATGTTAATTAATAATTCTATCATGATTATCTTAAAATGTGTTATTCTACTAATTCAGTGCATGATGGCTTAAAAAAGCTTAAGTTTTTGATCCAATATGACGGGGCAAGGAAGATAATTGTTGAAGAAATACAATCCCACGAGGCTGATTTTAACTTCTGTATTTACAATCAAGATTACTTTTCCCACTAGAAAATGGAAGGTAATGAATCTTTTATACTTAAGTCTACTAAAAGGAGTTTAGTAAAAGATATATAACGGAGAGATTTTGTTAAAAGTACAACAATAACAAAAATAGAACAATAGAATGCAAATAGAGAAAATACACCAGGAAATGTCTCTTTGTATCCAGTCTGGAGATTATGTCACACAAATAACTTGAAGCTGGAGTTGAATGCTCTTCACAGTGTAAGTGGCTTTCTAAGATCAGAACTCCGTGATTGTGATGGGTAAAAACAATTTACAGGGTTGAATTTGCAATCAGGAGGGGGCTGAGAATGAATTTAGATTTCTTTAAAGGGGAATAAAGGTGATTCACCAGGGCGCATCCATCACTTACAAAAACCCAATTGTGAATCCGAATAAAAACTAAAGAAATAAATGCCTCTTCAAGTCCTTTGTCTCTGTGCCTTATTCACTGTTCTAGGAGGATGATTCTGACTTCCTCAAGAAATCACGGGATAAAATGTGTTCTGAAGTTTAAAGATGTTGCTAGCTCAGCCAGATCCAGGAGGACCAGGCAAGGCACGTTTTCATTTCTTGCATCCAAGGCCAGTGAAGGAAAAGCCACTTGAAAAGACAAAGGGCTTCAGGTGGGAGGGCAAACTCCCAGGTGCAGGTGGTCAGTCAGTGAAGAGAAGAGGATATCTGGGCTGCCTGGGGAGGAATGAAGAGACAAAGACGGGAGCAATCTGTTTTATAATAAGGATGTGGATTTCACAGGAAGTCTGGGTTTCCTCCTGACTCTGTTTCCTGGCCGGCAGGAGAGTCTTGTGGCCTGTTGGAATGTGGTGTGAAGTGAATATTCTCCTTCATCCATCCACCTGGGAGGAGTTTGATTCCTAACCTTATCCTACCACACAGCCCTGGAGGATGGAGGAAACCAGTTTTTCAACGGATTGGGAAGTATTTCTTTCTACAGGCTAAGTAGTAATGGCGGTGTCCTGCTTGGGCTCAGACCCTGGGAAGTAGATGTGGGATCCCAGTGGGTGAAAGAAGATGGGAGAGGCAGTTGGGATAGTAGGCATGATTTATTCAGAGGTGGCAGCAGCCTCCTGAGTCTTTCTTTCTTTTGTATGTGCAGAACAAAGAAGGTGCAGTGCCAACAGCTTCCATAAGTGAGTGCATGCTCCAAAGCAGATGCTCATGACCTTGAGTATGCATGCTGAGTCAGGGTGTTTATGACCTTGACTACATACTAAAAACAGAGCTGGCTGGAAGCCTGGTGAGGGAGCCAAACTGTAGCCATCTGGGCCTGCTCCACAGACAGCTACCAGTCATTGAGGGTTTACTGCTGCAGTGTTTCACAGATAGTAGTATTAACTTTTACAACAATACTTTGAGGTTGGTTTAATGATCCCTATTTTAAATGTGAAGAAATTTTGGCTTATGGAGTTTAAGCCATAGATCCTAAATAAAATATGGGGCTGAGATTCAAACCTAAGTCTAATTCCAAATCGTGAGCTCTTTTTAACCGTGATCTATTTCTTCTAAGGGTGGCAACTAGACAAGTTGATGAACTTGGCTACTTATCTGACCTCAGGCTGTCCACCCTCTCTCCCAGACCCCGCCAGCTGTGACATAGGTTTCTAAGGGCCCACTCTGTTCTTTTGTTTTAACTGGTATAAACCTGGGCAATTAAGAGCAAAAAGAATCAGAGGCAAAGTGATTCTTCTGAGATTCAGGCTTCCCAGAAAAACGAAAGTTTAAAAATCGATCAAAACCTTATGAATTCTTGTAAATGTATTTCTATTGTATTTAAAACATTGATTATAAGGCCATGGTATTATTCCATAAATAAGAACTTGATAATTGAAAACAAGAGCCAATGGCACCATTATTATGGTTGCATAGTTCAATAAGATTATTAGAAGGATAATTTTTATAGATGATAATGGTTTTTATCCTAAATTTGAAGACTTTTATCATAATCCCAAATCATTCTGGGTGACAATAGTTGCCTGTTCTAAATCCACAGAAGCATATTTTTGCAATTAATTATGTGCTACTTTATGTCATCTTTTGTGGACAAAAATCTTTCTACTTCCTTGATGATGAAATCCCAGTTTTGTTCAGATGTCTGCCCTTCTTCTAGCAATCATGGTTATACTAATCATAATATTAGAGTTTAGTTTAAGTCATATTACATGACTCTGTTTTGGCTATGAAGATGTAAAAGCAAATCTGTTTGGTAATTCTGAAACTTCTGAGAAAAGTTCTTTTCTTTTTTCTTTTCCTGTTAAAAAAGAGACACACAGGAAGGGCTATACTTTTCTTCCATTGTATATTTTTGTATCTGGATGCAATCACTGGAATAGTGGCAGCCATCTTGTAACCATGAGGGAGGTAGTCTGAGTAGAGTGAAAGATGAGAAAATATTTGCTCTTTGGTTACCAACTCAAAATTTCAATCCTGAACCCAACAGAATCATTAATAGATAAAATAAATACATCCTTACTATGAATCAGAGGAGTTTCACTCTTATTTTTAGCTCAAGAGAGTCTTAAGTGATAGTGATGACATTCCCATCCCTTTTTTATTTAAGCACACTTTAATTATAAAAGGAACTTGTTTGATATTATCATTCAAAAACAAATCCAAGTTTATTGTTGTTTATCAGTCTGTGAATTATGCATTCCCTCAAGTAAGTAGATGATAAGATGACCTGACCATATTTCTGTTAAGAACAAAAAGAAGAAATGCAAATGAGTGGAGAAATAAGCAAAAGTCAAAACAGTCTTTGACATTAAAAGGGAGTAAAAGCTATGTGTAATTTGTGCAATTAGAGAAAATTAAATGATATTTTCTCTCTGCAACAATTGGGAACATTGGCTCAGTGAAGTCACTTATTTACTCGACTGTCAATTGGCATTTACAGGGTGCTAGCATCCACATTGACCTAGTTTTACCATCAGAGTTTCTGCCTTGGGAGGCTATAATTAAGCAGGTGAGGTAAGATATGCTTATTCATTTATTTTTGTGTTTAAAGCATGTATCTCTCAGTGTCTGTAGGTAAGGAATCCAGGCCTAGTTAGAAGGATCCTTGACTTCTGGTCTCTCACAAAGCTGAATTAAGGCCAAAGCTGTGATCTCACTTGAAGGCTAAACTGGGGAAGGGTCCAAGCTCACTCACGTGAGTGTTGGTAGCATTCAGTACATCAAGTGCTGTTTGTTTGTGGGCTTTGGTTCCTTGCTGGTGTTTAACTTCAGTCAACTCTCAGTCCCTTGCCATCTCTTCAACATGGTATCTTACGTCTTCAAAGTGTCCAAGCTGAGAAAGCAACAGAGAGAATCTTCTAGTAAAATGAAAGTCATAGTCTCTCATAGTCAAATCACAAAATGGCATCCCATCATGCTTGCTACGTTCTGTTCATTGGAAGCAAGTCACTAGGTGTAGCGGGAACTCAATGGGAAGGAATTACGCAAGGCCATGAATGTCAGGAAGTGGGACTCAGCTCCTAAATCTACAATATGAAGAAATATTGTGGATATACAACCATGGGTTATGGGTTCTATCTGAATAAAATAAAATAGGGATGTGTGAAGGGAGGAACCAATTTTGGCTGGAGGCCCAGGGAGAAGACAACATGTAATGAGCAGAGGACCAAAGCCAGACTCCAAATCTCAACTTAGTATGGCACCCACTTGTCATCGTAGAAAACCAACTGGACAATTGCTGTTTTTGGCAATAGAGACTCAATGAAGCATTATCTCTAGGAGAGTGACACTGAAAGCAGAACTTAAAGAAGATTCATAAGGCAGAATGGAGGGGAAGGTTGGAGGTCGAGGGGCCCCATTAGGAAGGACTGCAGTATTGAGAAGGGGGAGATCACCTCATCAGGACTGTCTTTGGTTCCACGGAGTGCAAAGAAAAGCATGTGTGAAAGAAACAATGAGAAGAAAGAATTAACTGGCCATGGTGATAAATGACTTGTAAGTTAAATGAAAAAGGAGAGTTTGAAGATAATTCATTTTGACTGTGGGAATCTAGATTAATGCAAGTTCTACTAATGCAATAGGGAAGTTAAGAAGTTGATTTTCTCTCTCTCTTTTTTCTTTCTTTCTTTCTTTTTTTTGGTAGATTGCAGTTTGAGTTATCGCTAGAGAACACGTCAAGTTGCTATTGGAGCCCAGGTTTATATCTTCACCAAACTAATATTAGCAAAAGTCTTGTTCTAGGGCGGATTGGCAAAGACAAAGCTTACTAAACAATGTTCACAGCTGCCATTCTGGAAGACTGTGAAATGTATTACCATCATTGCAATGCTGGGATTTTGTTTCTCAAATTCCCGAGGCTGAGTTTCTGCCTAAATAAATAGCCATCAGATGACATTATGGGTCAATTTATCATAGGGTATTATAGATAATCAATTTACAAAGCATTTGGGAAAATTTTCCTGTAGTTGTTTTATTGGCTACTATTAGTGTCACATGTCAACCATCTATTATTTTGGATTTGCAGCGGCAGCTATTCTTTTACAAGAAATCTAATCAATTTGGTGCTCAGAGTCTGATTATTGAGGTAAAATTCACACAACGAAGAAAGCTTTTTTTTTTTTTTTTGTTCCAATGAGTCTACACCATGGTTTTAGGCTCCATTAGTGTAGCAATATATTGTTACAACTATATATAAGTAGCCAGAGAAATTCTGATCGATAAACTATGATGGCTTAATTCAAGTGTATGTTAGAAAATAAGAAAAATGAAGTTTCGAAAAACTGCATTTTGTCCTTATCGTTGTAATACTATACATGGAAATAATCATCTCAGCTTTTCATGAAAGGCAAAACTGTCAGCCAAGCTACACAAATTCCCTAGACTCGGTATGAACAGACTCCAGGGCAGAACTGATGCCAGGGCTCAAGTCGAGAGCAAATTTATCCCTCTTGTTCCCAGGCTAGTGTGAGAGTCCGTGTGTTAATTGGAACTTTGCCTTAGCCAAAGCCAGGAGTCTCTGGAATACATAACACAGCCAGTTCTTAAAAGAAGCTTGACAAAATGAAATAAAACGAAGCTAATAGGATGGCCTTTAATTTGTGGTTCCTATCTTGCTTCTAGCGATGTGAATCAATTGGCGTGTAAACAACAAATGGAGGCCGAAAACCTAGAAATGGTCTGGAAAAGGCTCACCCAGACCAGGAATAGAAATGAAGAAATGGCCCAAGATGATCATTTTCTCACAGTTTCATAGGTAGGGCGCCCAGACCACAGCAGGCACTTGGATGACTGAAGGGTACCAGCTGGAGACTCTTTGCCTGATCAGTTGTGAGGACATAGGATGTGAGGTGCGGGGTATATGTTAGGGTTACCTGTTGGGGTGGTGCAGGGGGTGTAGGGCCTTTGTTGACCAGAACAGAAAACTCCTCAAGAAGGAAGTTGCTGCACGGATTTTAGCGTTAACATGCGTCTCACATAAAGTGGTGCTCTCTGTCAGTTCTGTTCTTGGTGCTCCTTGGACCACTCTGGCTTTTTCTAGTTTTTGTGGATTTGTCTCTGAAAATGACAAAATACTGTTCACTATTTTTCTAAAGGCTTTTCGTTAAGGAAATCCTTTAACAGCATGTGTCATCTGGTAGATTCATATTTTCATGAGAGTTTTGTTCTAAGAGGAAAATATTGTCTTACCAAGGGAGAAACCTCATCATTTTTTTTCTTTCTTCAAAAATTCACAATTTTCTTTCTTCTTCTTCTTCTTCTTTTTTTTTTTTTCAAAATTTAGACTGGTGAAATAGATGTAGAACAAACACGTCCCTTGGGTTTACCGACTATAGTCTTGCTACGTGAGGAAGGCCATGCTGATGGAACTGGGAGGAACCTTGGTGACTGAAGTCTCACAGCTGTGACCATTATGCAACATTTTTTGCCAAGTTTCAATTCCCCCCAATTATATTTTAAAAAATACAATTTCCAAAAAATCAAGGGCATGTTAGTTCCAACTGCAAGTTGAAATGAAACCCTCTATCCATTAAGAGATATACAGAATTTTTCTATTTTTAATTATAGAGAAAGATAAAAATAAATTTAATTTCCTAAAATATTACTTTTTTTTGAAATGATTTTATGTTCATTTTTAATTGTTCTAAAGAAAATGTGGTCTTGTTGTAGAATATTTGGATATATACAGAGCACTAAAAAGAAAAAAAAGAAGAAGATTAAGTTAGGTCTTTCCTACTCCTGGTCCTATTAGAGGTAGTCTTGGCACTTTTCTGTGTTTTCTTCCAGGCCTTTCTCTCATGAAGTCTATAATTAGATTACAAAGTGAGTTTCACATTTTTACATGTATTTTTGTGTTCTATGTGTTTTTATTCAACATGCCTAATTCCCAGTGTCATGACAAAGGTATATGGTAACCTATCGTATAGATGTAATATAAAGTTACTTAAATAACTTCCTCTTTTATTGGATGCTAGTGATTTTTAAATTTTTCATAATTAATATAAAAGCTACCTACTTTCTCCCATTGCTGATATTCCTGTTCTTAAACTTTGGAGAGCACATTATTTCCTTGGCATAGATTTCTAGAAGGGGATTGCTATATGAAAGAATAGATTCATTTCAAAGGCTATCCATTTCAAGGTACCTATTGACAGATTGTTCTCTGGACATCTCTTCTACACTGTGAGAGAAGTTTTATCTCACTGTGCTCTTCAGCATTTGTCATTAAAACATTTGAAGAAAATTCTATTTATTCTGGTTTTAATTTAAAATATTCTTTTTTTTTTTAAACTTTCCATTGAACACAGGGATACTTTACAGTAAGTTGTATCTCCAGCTCCCTCTCTCTCTTTTCTTTAAATTTTATTTTATTATTATTATTTTTTTATGTTGAGAGAGTACCTCACTGAGGTTCTGAGGTTGGCCTAGAACTTGCCATTCTCCTGCCTCAGCCTCTCAAGTTGCTGGGATCACAGTCATGTGCCACTACACCCAGCAATTAAAAATTCTTCCATGAGAAGAAAAATTGAGCGAATATTTTCCCCCATAAAACTGTACCATTCATATTTCTTCTATAGCAACTTGTTTGGTGTATGCCTTTTTCTTACAAAGTCTCTTTCAACTTCTATCTTACTCTGTATCTGTTCAGAGAAGTTGGGAATTAAAAAATTGATATTTTCCCTGGCCTTGGAATGTGAATTGGGTTGTACCAATTTGACAAACAAACCTGAATTCTGAAAGGTCAAGGGTGGTGGATGCCATCTAGTGACCTCCCACACACATGGATATTGACAGTGCCTGGATTCCCATTTCATTGTCTAGTCACCTGCATCATGGATGTGGGACACTTGTGATGTCTGCAGCAAAGTTTCAAGGCAAGCAGACTGGATTCTAGCTGTAATGGTGTAATTCTAGAGGCAAAAGCCCAAGTGATTCCCATTCCTCAAACATTCTGAATATTTTGAAAGCACCCAATATCCTCTCTTAAATCCCATCCTACTAAAAATACCTGAAGCCCTGACATGACTTATATACATTGTTTATACCTTGAGTCTCCACTGCTTTCCTTATAACAGGTTTGAATGGGTCTGTGCAGCACATTTTATTGAAGACATTTTGTGAATTTTCCATAGCAATGCAAAAAAAAAAGTGGGTAAAAAACCTCTTAATAAAATATTTTAGCCTCTATCCCTTAGAATTAGGACTAATGTATTACTCTTTATTCATGACAAGATCTTTTATTTCTACTTTCTGGATTTCATCTCTTCTCTTCATACTAGTAATTAATTCCCTTTAGTATTTTTTAAAATCAAGAAATATATTTTAGCCTTTAACATACTTAGAAAATATAAGGGCAATAGTTAGGTTTGAATGAAAAATATTTATCTATGTTACTTTTGTCACTTTTATCATTAATATATTTTAATACCTTATCTTGGAAGATCCTCCTATTTTTCCTTAAAAGCTTTTTTTCTGAGTATTTACATCTCTTGCTTTTTTTCAGATGTGGTCAGGTTCTAAAAAGCAAGTCACAGGCCAGTGTTGGAATTATCAACCTTCTTATGTTGCTGAGGCTTTCCATCCATGACTAGGGTTCACTCAAATCGTTTTTATGTGTCTCTCAGAAAAATACTAGTTATGGTTTTCTTAAGATATTCACATTTCTTAAGCATATGTATAATCTTTTTTCCCTGTTATATTTTATTTCTGGCATATTGGAAACTTATTGGTTTTTGTGTATTTATTGTTCTTAAATTGATGGGTGATTATCTTTGATAGGCAGGACTGTTTTTAATCTTTTTAGTTCTTAAGAGTATGTATAATCCATCTGAGCCAATGGGTTTTCTTTTTTGAAAAATTTATTTGCTCATTTTTGTTATGCATAATAGTATAATCTATTTTGATAAATTTATATACAAATGGAATACATCTTATTCTAATTAGGATCCCAGTCTTGTGGATGTACATGATGGTGAGATTCACTGTGTTTTTTCACATATGTACACAGGAAAGCTATGTCAGAGTCATTCCACTGTTTTCAATGGTAGGACAACTGTTATTTAGAGGGATGGAGAGTAAGAAGTGATCGGTGGGACATCTGCTGGCAGAGGAGAAAGTCAAGGAGTTTTTAATTTTATAATGATGAAATGAAAAAGGCTAAATGACATCTTAAGAGATTATCTGGTTTAGTACTTCATTTTTTTTCCCCTGGGGAAATAGTCAAGGCACAGGATGGTCAATTGAATTACTTAAATTTACTCAGGTTGGATTTGAGCCAGTGATTAAGGAAAGGGTACAAAGGTCCAGAGGCACTGAAAAGAAACTGGGAAGGATGATCACACAAGTGTGGGATTGTCAAGTTTTGTTATTAATAACTTAAATTCCTTGAATATACACAAAAAGAGCATGTATAATCTTTTTTTCCCCATTATATTTTGAATCAATTTATTTCTGGCATAGGGGAAACCTATCTTTTTTGTGTATTTATTTATATCTGGTGATATTTTTCTCAGTTGATTATCTTTGACAGGATGACTCTTCTCAATCTTTTTTTTAATATTTATTTATTTTTTTAGTTGTAGTTGGACACAATACCTTTGTTTTATTTATTTATTTTTTAATCTGGTGCTGAGGATCGAACCCAGGGCCTCGTACGTGCTAGGCGAGTGCTTTACCGCTGAGCCACATCCCAGCCCACTCTTCTCAATCTTTTGCAAGCTTTTCCAGCCTCATATTATAAAGCCCGTTCTTTACTTCAAGATGTAAACATTTTCATAATTTCCCTGAAAAATAGATAATATCACATTCATTCAAATAAAGCCAACAACACATCCTTATTTGGGCCCATTGTGTGGGTGGCATTCTGATAGAGGCAAATGGGAGTGTAATGAGAATTTCCTCTGTGTATGGGGGAGCAAGGCACAGATGCAGGGACTTGTACCGGCAGCAAGAAGTCTAAGAATAACCAAAGATGATGTTTTGGAAAAAGCCAAACTATGGAATCAGTAAAAAGATCAGCTGTTCTCAGGGATTCAGGAAGAGTGAAGGACAGGAAGGTGGAGTGCAGGGACATTTTCAGAACAGGGAAACTATTGTATTCTGTATGAAAATGTAATGATGGATATATGCCTCTATGCATTTGTCAAAACCCATAGAACTGGACAAGGTAAAGAGTGAGCCTTAATGTAAGCTGTGGACTTTAGTTGGTAGTCATGCATCAGTATCAGTATTGATTCATCAATTTTAACAAAACTACTACACTCATAGAAGATGTTAATCAAAAGGTAAACTGAGGGTAAGAGAGAGAGGAAGTATGTGAGAGCTCAGTACTTCCTGCTAATTTTATCCGTAAACCTGAAACTTCTAAAAACATCAAGCTTACTTTTTAAAATAAAAGAACGGAGGAACCCAATAGGAAGGATATCACAAAAACACAGTTCAAACAAAATTTGTAATGGGAATTCAGAAGAAAGGGAATGAAGAGAGAACGTGGTCAGTCTTGTGGCATAAGACGAGGGTCCTAATTAGAATAAGTTATAATCCATGTATGTATATCAAAATATACTCCACTGCCTTGTATATCTAAAAAGAATATATAAAAAAATAAAAATTTAAAAAAGAGAATATGGACAGAAGCCAGGTGCTATGACACAGACTGTCATCCCAGTTACTTGGGAGGCTGAGGAAGGAGCACTGCAAGTTTGAGGCCAGCCTGGGCAACTTAGAGGGCTTGGGGATATCATTCAGTGTGAGAGTGTCCCTGGGTTCAATCTAAGTATTGAAATATAATGAGAGAGAATATAAATATATGGTCATAAAGGATTGTGCAAAATACAAACTCTGAGCAAAAGTTTGAAAGATTGATTTAGATTGATGAAGATTTGCTGATTGGGCAGTACAAGTTTAAGAAGTGAATGGAGGGAGAAAGGTTTCACGTGTAAGAGGGATGGCAAGTGACTTGTGTTCAGTACATTTTTCTGAGTGTGGAAGGTAGGCTTTAAATAAGAATTGGAAAGCCTTGAATGTCAGGTTAAAATCTAATCCAGAGGGCACCATGACATGGAAATAGATGTCCAAGGTGCAATTTGAGTATGATATCTTCAAAGTAGAATACCATAAGATAGTTGCAGAAGCCCTGTGTAGGTAAAAAGAGGGAACAAACCTTCCTGCCTCGCACTGCTGTAGGATGACACTAGTGGGGTTAGAGAGGATTCCCACCGCAGATATCACTAAGGTGCTGCCCAGTTTCCCATGGTTCCCTTTCCTTCTGTGTTCATCGCTTCTAATGGCCAGACTTCTAACCTGTGGACAGTGCTCTGCAGCCTGCCTGTGGGCTCCTACAGCTGCTGTTCCTGTGCATGTCCAGAGAGCCAGAGAGCCTGGGAAATTGGGATTCTTCTTCTCTCTCCATTGTCGCAGTCTGGCTGGGCACAAATCACGAGCCACTCAAGAGGAACAAACTTTATTTCTGAACTCCACCAGCACTCTCCACACACGCTCCCCGGAAACTCTCCCAAACGCCACGCACGCATGCAGCTCCTCCAGCAACCGCCAACCGGAAATCCCTCCTCCGGCCCTTCCCCAACCGATGGGAACTCTCCGGGAATCCCGCGAGAACTCCAAAGTAGAGGGAGAACTCCAAAGTAGTGGGCTGAGGCGGACAGCAGGGGTCTAATATACACAGCTTAACATAACCATCATCATCTCAATGGCTTGCTGGCGTCACCTCTCAACCACTCTGTTCTGGCAAAAATGCCATGCGTCATTCGGACTCTGCTATGGCTCTCAGCACTCCATCAACCAGACCTTACTTACTGCCGCTGCTTCTCTTGGGAATATATTTTTACTCTATAACTTGTACATGAATCCTTATCTCAGAATGTTTTCTGTGATCTCTGATCCAGGAAAATTCTCTAGTAACTTTTTTTGTGTGGGGGTGGGGGGACTGTACTGGAGATTGAACTCAGGGGCACTTGACCACTGAGCCACAGCCCCAGCCCTATTTTGTGTTTTATTTAGAGACAGGGTCTCCCTGAGTTACTTAATGCCTTGCTTTTGCTGAGGCTGGCTTTGAACTCATGCCACTGGGATTTCAGGTATGTGCCAGGCCCTAATAACAATGTTTGCAAGAGTTTAGCTTTAAAACATTGGAAAAAATTTTCCATCTCTCTAGACATCTGTTTTCTTATCTACTTGATGGGTTTAGTTTGAGAGTGACTTTTAATTTGCCTTCAGTGTTAATATTCTCGGGTCCCAGTTCTAATCTTCCACTGGGGTAGGAATTGCAGGATTTACAGGATAATCTCTGTCTTTATCCCACAGGTGCCTCCAATACCTCCATCAGATTTTTTTAGGAATCACTTCTCGATGCAGCTTGGGCTGGGGGTAAAACACTTGCCTAGCACACATGGGGCCCTGAGTTTGATCCCTAGCACCACAAAAAATAGAAACAAAAATAGTTTTACAAAACCCACTTGCTACACTAGTACAGGTAATGTGGGAAAAAGAAAACAAATGAATGGAAACATTAACTAGGGAAGAAGAATAAGGTGAAGGTGGAAATATTTTGCAAAATGGCAAAGAAAAAACATTTGAGTGAAATAAATGAAAACTAATTCAAAGACTAAAAGAGAGGTAGAAGGACACATTGAAAGCTTATACAAGACATGTTTAAAAGGATATTTGGAAGCCAGTTTGAATCAACAATCATAACCTACCTACCTACTCAATTTTTTTTCCAAATAGGCATTATATAGGTTTTGGAAGGCACACAGTTTCCATCAGAACATAATCTTGGAGCAGAAAAATAGGACCATAGGCTTGAGAGGCAAAAATGGAAGGTTGAACATCTTAAAAGCAAGATTATTCTTGGGCAAAGGTGTGAAGAGGGCTCAGGACCTTGGATATACTTTTTAAAAAAACTTTATTTTATTCATTTATTTATATGTGGTGCTGAGAATCAAACCCAGTCCTCACACATGTGAGGCAAGCACTCTACCACTGAACCACAACCCCAGCCCCTCAGATACACTTTTATCACAAATTTCAATATTTCTTGTTCACATTCCTTCCCTGTGTCCACCCCCAGGGACATCATGGCCTGCTAAACTCTCTCTCTAAATGACAATTCCCCCTGGCCTCATCCTCTTTGGGTCCATCCTGTTTCTCAAACCAGTCTTCCTTCTTCTGGACTTTGCTCTCTGACAATGCATCAATGGATGGCAAAGACTCATCAGTTGCCTTAAGTAATTGCTGTTAATGAATTGGCTTGGGAACTGATAAACTTTCTCAGATAGATTTGTTTCAATCCTTTAAGATGAATCTTTAGCATTTCAGTCAGTCATGA
Organism: Marmota marmota marmota; assembly: GCF_001458135.2. Classification (NCBI taxonomy): domain Eukaryota; kingdom Metazoa; phylum Chordata; class Mammalia; order Rodentia; family Sciuridae; genus Marmota; species Marmota marmota. The sequence goes on from NW_025999942.1 coordinate 4,881,464, forward strand.
ACCTGGCTGGGAGGGGACTATTTTTGAACAAAAGTGGTATTTTTTTTCTGTTTCCTTTTCCTAAGAGGGCAATAATGACACAAATCTGTTAAAATAAATTAATGTTGCCTTTTTGAAGACTGCCCCATATGGCAGGACAAAGTGTATATGCCAACATGTAGGCTGCCTCACATGCCATTTCAATCCTTTTTTTGTATATTTGCACTAAAAGCAACTGAATAAAGTTGATTTTCTGTTTTTCAAGATGGTATTCATTGACCTATATATCTAGTAATCAGTGTAAACTGTGTAGGAAATGGCAATTATACCAAGATCCTGCATCATAGGAAGAGGGGAGGTGTAAAAAATGGTAATTTTCATTGTCTCAAGATGGGCTATGGCTTCTTTCAGTGTTTCTCAGGTCTTATTTATCGACAAGGATGATCTTCAAAGCTTTGCAAAATATGAAAGAACATATAGGTGATATTCATAAATATAATTTTCATGATGGTATAAGTATAAAAGCAAAAGTCTGGTTATAGTAGGCTGAAGAGCCACCAGGAGAAAAATTGGAGTCAAAAAGTTTGACAACTAACAAGAGGAGTTCTGCTATAAAGGGAGGAGAGAAATAGGCATTGACTAGAAGTGAGAGTGAGATTACAAGAGGGTTGTTTTTCTTTTGCAGCCAAAGAAATAATAGTACTTTGTGTCAGTGGGAAAGAACAGTGAGAATTCTAAGTTGGTTATGTAAGAGGGAAGGGATAATTGCCACAGTGATAATCTTGAATGCATAAGAAGAAATGGAACACAAAATTTGTCCAAGGTCAGCCTACTTCAGGAGCACATGGAAAGAGCCCAGGAGAGAGGGCAGAACATCAGACCCAGATGCAGGAGGGTATATAGATGTGATTTTGGGAGCTTATGACATTCTCTTCAAGGTGCTTTAATTCTCATGAGAATGAGAGTGAGGTCATTGTTAGAATGAGGACCCAGAGAAGATTTGGAAGGTTAGAGGAGATGATAATGTAGGAAAGAGCCAATAGCTGGTTGGAGTCTTGTGAATAATGATGCCCCAAACATTCAGGGCTCTTCATGGGGACTGGCACGATATGACCATCTTAATGACAAGCAGTTAATAGTGGCCAGGTCATATGTGTTGGGAATGAGAGTTTCCGAGAGTTCTGGATGTCTATGTTGATCTTCCCTGATGGAGACCTGAGGCTGATGGATGGATTATATCCAGTGCAAGTGTTTCCTCTGGACATACAATGACATGCTGCACCCATCATTTCCCATTTTATTGATATTGACATGAAAGTTGATTCTGCTGACTTAATTATTTTAATCAGACCTGCACTGTTATAGGCTGGATGTTCTATGGCTTTTGGAATAATGGGAAAGTGGAATTAAAAAGACCTCACCTAGCACCATTTGTTGAAGAGACTATTTTTTCCCACTGTATGTTTTTGGCGCCTTTGTCTAGTATGAGATAACTGTATTTATGTGGGTTTGTCTCTGTGTCTTTTATTCTGTACCATTGGTCTACATGTCTATTTTGGTGCCAATACCATGCTGTTTTGTTATATAGCTTTGTAGTATAGTTTAAATTCTGGTATTGTGATGCTTCCTGTTTCACTCTTCTTGCTAAGGATTGCTTTGGCTATTCTGGGTCTTTTATTAGCTAAACTGTGGAAGCAACCTAGATGCCCTTCAATAGATGAATGGATAAAGAAACTGTGATGGGGCTGGGATTGTGGCTCAGCGGTAGAGTGCTTGCCTAGCACATGCGAGGTCCTGGGCTCGATCCTCAGCACCACATAAAAATAAATAAATAAATAAATAAGTGAATGATATTGTGTCCAACTAAAAATAAATAAATAAATATTAAAAAAGAAACTGTGATACACACAGAATGGAACATTACTCAGCATTAAAAGAGAATAAAATTATGGCATTTGCAGGTAAGTGGATGGAGTTGGATATCATGCTAAGCAAAGTAAGCCAATCCCCCAAAACCAAAGGCCGAATGTTCTCTCTGATAAGAGGGTGCTGATCCATAATGGGGAGGGGGCAGGAATGGGAAAAATGGAGGAACTTTGATTGGGCAAAGGGGAGATAGGGGAGGGAGGGTGCATGGGGGCAGGAAAGGTGGTGGAATGAGGTGGACATCATTATCCTAGGTCCATGTATGACTGCACATATGGTGTGACGCTACATCATGTACAACCAGAGAAATGAGAAGATGAGCTGTAACTGTGTACAATGAATCAAAATGCATTCTGCTGTCATATATACCCAATTAAAATAAATAAATTAATAAAAAAAGACCTCACCTACTAAATCATGAGATAAGTGCTAGGCACAACTGTCCTTAATTTCACAAAATAGTTAATACATATAACTAGAGCAAATAAGTTCTACCATTTCAATGGGGGCATATTTGTGGTTGCCAGAGGCAGTTCTCCAAATCATACATTCCTACTGATTTATGTCCTTAAACCATGTCTTTGAAGCAGAGCTTTCAGCAATTCCCTGCCACATGTGGGATGTATCATCAGTGGTGGTTTGAATAGGTTGTTACAGAACATACTTGAGGAGTGAGAAGAGTCATGGGAGGAACATTTTGAGAGTATTCTTTGACCTAAGGGGAGACTACAATTCAGAATCAAATGTAAATAACAATTTTCTTCTAAGAGAAGATATCATGTTTTTATCTTTAAACTGTTAATTTCAATCATGGTTGACTTTTTCGTTGGCTGAGGAGCATCTTAGCTGCTGACTTTGGAACCTAAGGAAACCCTGTCAGCTCTTGGCTAGAGTAGACCTAAAGGAAACAGCTAATCAAATGCCTTTAGGGTGGCTTTTCAATCCCTGAGATATCCCTCAGGTGAAGCTGACATTATTAAACCATCTGCTACAGACCATTTAACACATAATCCATCCACCTAAGGAAAGTAGCACCTTTCTAAAGCCCAAAGCAGGAGAAAATATGTCTTTATAAGACTAATTCCAATGAACACTGGCTGTTCCTGTTTGGAGTATGAGTGGATCTCAAGTGAACAAACATACAATTTTGTTTGACAAGTGTGCCTCAGAGATAAATTTTGTCCGGCTCTCCTAAAAGAAAGAGAGAAAAGTGGGAAAAGACAATCAAGCAGTGATAAAGTAATTTCTGTTTTTTGAAAGATGTCTGGTTTGGGGGAGGATTTCTCTCCTGGCTGTAGGTAAAGTGATGGTGGCAGTGGCATGTGCTATATTGCATTTCTGTCACATGGACAGGGTTGCTGCCATGTGTCTTAGTCTAAGAAGATTCTGTACTTTTATGGAAGTCTTTCTTCTATTTTCATGGGGTTGACAGCATTAATTTTTACCTTTCTGAACATATGGAAACAAACATTATCAGGTGAAATTTTTTAGAAATGGAAAAAAATTTTCAAGAAACAGATCTTATTAAGAAAATGCAAAAGAATTGCTCTTGAGTCTTCACTTGTGATTCTTACTGGAGTATACTTTAAAAATTAAATAAGTGAAATATGTAGCCTAAAAAGAACTACACTCACCCAAATGTAAATTCAAATTACCAGGGTTTCAGATTATAGTAGAGCAAAGTCAGTATTATAGACTGAATGTGGGTATCAGGATATATTTACCAAATAATTAGATTAGTGTTTTATATTTGTTTTTTTTCCCCATGAAACAGATGAGTTTAAAGAATCAATGAGTGAGGGATTATTGTAACAATTCAATGATATAAGTATTATTTTCTTATAAACCCTCAAAATAAATGAGCTTAGTGGAGTGAAAATTTGGCTCAAGCACCCTATTTTACTTTGTTTTCATTAGTTCATTTGTTCATTCACTCATCAAGTGGTAGAGTGCTCATGCCATTTGCCAGGATGTATGCAGAGCACTGGAGAAGTAGCAGCAGCCAGTGCAAACAGGGTACCTGTGCTCACAGAAAGTCATGGAGTCAGCTGGACTGCTATTGAACAAGTAATTATAACGAAGTGTGATAGATCCTTTGAAGAGGCAAATATAGTTGTCATAGGTATATATACCAAGAAACATAGAGGAACCTGTTAGGAACAGTCTGGGTAGGGGTGGTAAATACTCGAGGAAATCTCCTTAGAAAATAAGCATGAGAGACTGGACTAAACACACTAGCAGGCATGGTGGACTGTGGTCCACACTCTGTTTTTCTTACTAGAGGCATTTCCACTCAGAGGCCATCAATGAGCAGTGTTACTTAAGGACTGATGTTCTGTTACACTCTGTTCTTTAACTGCGAGTTGTCTTTTTTTTTTTTTTTGTACCAGGCATTGAACTCAGGGGCACTGGGCCATTGAGCTGCATCTTTAGCCCTATTTTGTATTTTATTTAGAGACAGAGTCTCACTGAGTTGCTTATTACCTCACTTTTGCTGAGGATGGCTTTGAACTCATGATCCTCCTGCTTCAGCCTCCTGAGCTGCTGGGATTACAGGCATGTGTCACCACGGCCAACAACTTACAGTCTTTATAAGCATTTCCCTAATGGCATTTACCTTACCTTTGCACATAGTGGGGTATGTGACAAACAGACACACATCTGAGGTTCCTGTTCTATGTTTGGCCATGTAGTGGAGTATGTGCTGAGGTCACTATGGTATCTGCTTGTATTGATAGTAGCTGTCTACCCAAGAGGCAGTGGCTCATTTGTGTTTTACTCCCTTTATAAGCTCATATAGGAAATTGAGGTTATCTTCATCTGGCTGTGACTTGAAAAATTGTTTATTACAATTACTGATAGATCTGTTGTTCTGATAATGTTGCCTGGGAGGAGCTATGTGCTGAAATAAGGTGTCTGCAGTGGATTCTGGAGGGAGGGAATGATCATCATAGAGAGGCCAAATGAAGCCCTGGATAATGATGCTGGAGGAGATAGAAAACAATGCGTGTCTTTTTCTTTGCAGAAGCAGCAGCTTGAGAAGAACCAAGGAGAGTTGTTCCTGATTGGCAGGGTTTGAGCAATCAGCCCATTAGAAAAAAAAAAAAAGTCCTAAATCAGGAACAGATGTTTGGGGTTGAAAGGACACGGTCACAAAATATAGGAATTTGGCTAAGAGCCCAGGATAGAAGTTGAAGAATTTCACTGGGGACATCCGGAATGCTACAGTTTGGGGATTTGAGTTGCTACAGGGGAAGTTTCAAATCGAAACTAGTGTGAACTGAGCCTGAGTATCTAAGGGCCTTGTGTCTCCAGAGTGAAAATGACTCCAAGAAATAGTTTTGCCTTTGACTGAAGGTAGAAATTTAAGGGATCTTGCAAGTTAGTTCCAGAAACCCAAATGTCACTACAGTACTAACAGAGCTATTTTACCAGCTGCTTGAGTAAAAGAATGGCTGAAAGAACCTTTTAAAATTGTTTTCAACTAAGCTGAGTAATAATGTAAAATGGGAAGGGCTGAGAGTACTTATCTATGGAGGAGAGATTATTTATGAAACTCTGGATGGTGGCACCTAATAGTTATCCAAATTACTAGTCTCTCTTTCTCTCATTTCTGGGACCATGTTTCTTCTCCAGGACCAAGTCTAGTCACTAACCCATCATTCCAGTGAGTGTGGGGCCATGATGTCTCCATGGGCTCTGTGTTGTGCAAGGAGGCATGTGGAGGGAACCTTAGTGACCCATAATTAGTCCTTAAGGTCTGTATGCTTCCACTGATAGATGACTGTTATGTAGGAAGAACTTTAGATACCAGGAGACTTATTCAGAAAGGATGAAGAGGAAAGCACAGGATATTGCTCACATCTTCTTGAATGTGAAATACTGGATCTGTGTCATAGAAATAAAAAAAGATGGAGACTTTCTACTTAATTGAGCTTAACTGAAAATAAATAAATTCCCAGGAAGATATTTTCACACAACTTATAAATCAAGAAGATCTCTGGGCTCTTGGTGGACATTCTTTGGATAAGTGTAAGATGTGTCCTTTGGGTGGCCGATTGCTGCCTTCTACTCTTAAGCCTAACAAGAGTATCTTCAACAGAATCTTCTCCAAGTTTTGAAAGTCACACCTTGGAATTGGGACACCAGGGGGCTAGTGTAGTGCTTAGGTTCAAGAAGCTCGAATAGATTGTAACCTTGGATGGCTCTGACTGCAGGAGGCAATCCAAAGTGAGACAAAAGGGGTTATCTCAGGACTTAGTTATTGTACAGGATGTGTTGGGAAAATTAGGATGATTGGTTACCACAGATGTCATTGGAATTGACCTGCATTTCCAGCATTTGTAAGGGAAAGGAGACCTGAGCCTGAGAGAGAGAGAGAGAGAGAGAAAGAGAGAGAATGTGCATGCACATGAGAGAGCATGGGAGCAGGCATTGGGGTCTTCCAAGTCCTGCCCCATAAGGCCACCTTGGGGTTAGGGGGAAGGTAGGGATGCAACGTTTTACCACCTGGCAGACCCAGAGCCTGAGAAGTCATGGAACCAAGGAAGAGCTGACCTGTCCTCATTCTCTTCTGCTTCACACCTGCTAGGAATGAGAACAGCATCTCAAGGTCAAGGAGGGGCACAATTTCACCGTTGGGTGAAATTGTAGAGAAGTGCCATACTCCCTTCCTTGGAAGAAAGAGGAGGAAATTCAACACCAAGTCAAGTGAAGATATTAAAGTATGTCAACTGTGGCTTTTTGTTTTCTTGGAATGGATGTTGTCATAACTGCATTTGTTGCTGCATCAATGTAAAGTAATTCACGTTTACCTACAACCCAAGAACCAACAATTGTGCCTCACCATGGAGTTTTTATCTGGTAGCAAAGGAGGATAATGTCCACTGAATGCAATAAAAAGGGACCTGGGATACAAAACTAAGGTATGTAATGTATTTGAAACAAAGCAGCTAGGGAGATCCAAGATGGCGAACTAGAGGGAGGCTGCATTCCTTGTTGCTTTGTGACTGGGATTCAAGCAGAGGAAACACTGTTTCTCTGTGAGATAGCCCTCGCTGCCTACTGATACCTTGCTCTTTGCCCCCCATTTATCTGCCACAATCACCAACCCTTTGCCAGTATATTGCCTACCTTTAGTGTGCAGATCACTCACTGAGCACCACCGACCACCCTCCCATTGCCCGTTTGCCTTTCTTTTGCCTGCCCATCACCTGCCACCCAATGTCCACCCACCAAGCACCTGCTATTTGCCTGCAGACCATCTACAGATTGCCTGTGGTGCGCCCACTGCCCATAGCTGCCTGTAAATCCATTGTCAGGGTACCTGCAGGTTTGGTTACACATGGTCGCCACCATTTTGAGACACTGGCCAAGGCCTGGAAGTCCAGGGCTGAGGGGCCTGCAGGTTTGCTGCTGCCCCCCCTGCCATCTCGGGGCATGGCTGCTTTAGTCTGGGGACACTGGCCAGGGCCTGGAGATATATTGTCAGGATACCTGCAGATCTGGTTTCACTTGAGGTCTTCCTGCTGGGTGTGCTAGTGGCTGCCATCTAGCTGCCACTTTGCAGGGGTGCTCCTTTATGTGAGCACATCTCTGGAGGTCTCTCTGCAAGTTGGAATGACACTGAGATCTTGGGACTGTAGCAAGGCTTGTCCTGGGGACCTGAAGTCCAGGTCCATCAGATTGCAGCTGGTCTGTGTGGGCCAGTCTGAGCTTTACAAGCCTGTGGAGGCTTGGGGCAGTTCTCCTGGGGGAGCATAGATTGGAAAAACTGGAGAAAACTGGGTTCTCTCCAGCTCAGTGAGTCCTGAAGCTACAATGGATGGGAAGACTGGAAGAGGGTGTGAGGGCATCTAGCTATCAGCTTGCCCAGCCAACCAATGTAGTAAGTAATCTGTCAATTTTCTATAGACATCCCCCGCCATCTCTATCATCTTTGAATCCAAATATTTTTCATGCATCAACTTATTGAAGAGTGGGAAGACTGAATAGTATATTACAGTTTGGTTGTATATTCTTATATTTTAACTTTTTTATAAAAAAAATCTGCATATATTTTTTCTCTCACTTATTTGTCTCCCTGGATTCTCTTTCTCACTTCTCTCATGCTAACAGCCAACCTCTATTAATTCCTCCTGCACTTTACTATAAATTTTTACCTCTATCTTCTCTCCTCCTTCATAAACATCACATCCTACAGTACTTCTGTTCCCTCTTTGTCCATCATTTGAAATATTAAACCCTTTTAGCAAACTTACTGTTTATATTGTACATAATAATTGAACACATCATTTCTGCTTATTACCACAAAACTGTAGATGCCTTAATAGGAACTAATTGCTTTAAGGTTGTATATTGTTTGCAGTGGTTGCTGTTAATATTGCTTTTCCCCTTAAACATGAGCTACTGGAAGCCTTCAGGGACACTATAAGACTACAGTGTAGAAGCTGTACTCCTCAGATACATAACTCTAGATGGGAAGACACACAAACAACATAAAAAAAAAAAAAGGAACAAAGTGCCTCAAACAAACCAAGATGTTCCAACAATAGAATCAATAGGCCACATAGTAGAAGAAATGCCAGAGAAGGAGTTTAGAAGGTACATAGTTAGATTGATCTTTGAAATAAAGGATGGTATTGGAGAGAAAATATAGAAAGTGAAAAATCACAATAAAGAGGCAGAGATTAGGGGCTAGGATTATGACTCAGTAGTAGAGTGCTTGTGTGAGACACTGGGTTCAATCCTCAGCACAACATAAAACAAGTAAATAAAGGTTTTGTGTCCATCTACAACTAAAAACATTAAAAAAAAATAAAAAAGAGGCAGAGATTATAAAAAGGAATCAAGCAGAAATCCTCAAAATGAAGGAAACAGTAAACTAAATTAAAAATTTAGTGGAAAGTATCACCAACAGACTAGATCACTTGGAAAGATAGAACCTCAGGCAATGAAGACAAAATATCTACTCTTGAAAATAAAGTTGACTATATAGAGAAGATGGCAAGAAACCATGAACAGAACTTCCAAGAAACATGGGATAATGTGAAAAGACCAAATTTAAGATGGAGGCATGTAGATACAAACCAAAGGAATGTCCAAATCTTTTCAATGACATAATATCAGAAAATTTCCCAAACCAAATGAATGAAATGGAAAGTCAACTACAAGAGGCTTATGGGACCCAAAATGTACAAAATTACAGCAGACCCACACCAAGACACATTATAATGAGAATGACTAACATTCAGAATAAGGATAGAATTTTACAGGCTGTGAGAGAAAAAAATCAAATTACATACAGTGGAAAACCAATTCAGATCTCAAGTGATTTCTCAACTCAGACCCTCAATGCCAGACGGTCCTGGAATAACATATATCAAACTCTAAAAGAAAATGGATACCAACTGAGAATTTTATATCCAGCAAAATTAAGCTTCATATTTAAAGATGAAATAAAAACCTTCCACAATAAACAAAAGTTAAAAGAATTCACAATTAGAAAGCCTGCACTACAGAACATTCTCAGCAAATTATTTCATGAGGAGGAAATTAAAAAAAAAAAAAAGAAAATCAGCAAAGAGAGGAACTACACTAAAGGAAAAGTCAATCAAAGGAGAAACTAAGTCAAGTTAAAAACCAAAAATAAACCAAAATGACAGGGAATACAAATCATATCTCAATAATAACCCTGAATGTTAATGACCTAACATTGTCAATCAAAAGACATAGACTGGCAGATTGGATTAAAAACAAGGCCCAACAATATGCTATATTCAAGAGACTCATCTCCTAGGAAAAGATATCACTAGACTGAAGGTGAAAGGTTGGGAAAAAACATCACTCACATGGACTGTGTACACAGTGGGGATTACCATCCTCAAATCAGATAAAGTGAACTTCAAGTCAAAGTTAGTCAGAAGGGATAAAGAAGAACTTCATACTGCTTAAGGGACTCATACATCAACAAGACATCACAATTATAAATATATATGCCCCAAACAATAGAGCATATACATACATCAAACAAACCCTTCCCAATATCAAGAATCAAAGAGATCACAACACAATAATACTGGGTGACTTTAACAAAGCTCTATCATCATTGGATAGGTCTTCCAAACAAAAACTAAACAACAACAACAAAAAAACTATAAAACTAAATAATACAGTCAATAATTTAGACTTAATAGACATATATAGAATATTTCATCTATCAACTAATGAATACACTTTCTTCTCAGCAACACATGGATCCTTAATATATACCATATGTTATGCCACAAAGTAACACTTAGCAACTACAAAAAAATAGAAATATTATCCTGCATTCTATCAGATCATCATGGAATGAAACTAGAAATCAACAGTAAAATGAAAAATTGAATCTACTCCCACACCTGGAGACTAAATAACATGCAATTGAATGATCAATGTATACCAGAAGAAATCTGGGAGGAAATGAAAAAAATACTTAGCAGTAAATGAGAACACTGATACAACATGTCAAAATTTCTGGGACAGTATGAAGGCAGTGCTGAGAGGAAATTTCATTGCATTGAGCTCATTCATCAAAAGATTAAAAAATCAACAAACAAATGACCTAACATTACATCTTATATCCAAAAAGCCCTAGAAAATTAGAACAAATCAACACCAAAACAGTAGAAGGCAGGAAATAATTAAAATCAGAGGTGAAATCAATGAAATTGAAACAAAAGAAACAATTAAAAAAATTGACAAAATGAAAAATTTTTTCTTTGAAAAAATAAATAAAATTGAAAAACCATTAGCTACACTAATGAAGAGTAAGAGAAAACCCAAATTACGAAAATTCATCATGAAGAATGAAATATCATAACAGAGACTGCAGAAATACAGAAGATAATTAAAAACTATTTTGAAAATTTATATTTCAATGAAATAGAAAATCTCAAAGACAAAAACAAATTTCTAAAGACAAATAAACTATCCAAATTAAATCAAGAAGACATGCACAATTTAAGCAGATCAATTCCAATCAATGAAATAGAAGACACCATCAAAAGCCTACCAACTAAGAAATGCCCAGGACCAGAGAGATTCTCAGCCAAGTTCTATAAGACCTTCAAAGAAGAACTAACACCAATCTCCTCAAAGTATTCCATGAAATAGAAAAGGAGAGAACCCTTCCAAACTTATTCTATGAGGCTAGTATCACCCTGATGCCAAAACCAGACAAAGACACATCAAGGAAAGAAAACTTCAGACAAATCTCCCTGATGAATGTAGATGCAAAAATTCTCAATAAAATTTTGGCAAATCACATACAGAAATATTAAAAAGATAGTGCACCACGATCAAGTGGGGTTCATCTCAAGGATGTACGGTTTCAACATATGAAAATCAATAAATGTAATTCATCACATCAATAGACTTAAAGTCAAGAATCACTTGATTATCTCAATAACTGCAGAAAAAGCATTTGACAAAACATAGCACCCCTTCATGTTCAAAACACTAGAAAAAATAGGGATAGTAGGAACATATCTCAACATTGTAAAATCTATATATCCTAAGCCCAAGGTCAACATCATTCTAAATGGAGAAACATTGAAAGCATTCCCTTTAAAATCTGGAGCAATACAGTGATGCTCTCTTTCACCACTTCTATTCAACATAGTCCTTGAAACTCTAGCCACAGAAATTAGATGAAAGAAATTAAAGAGATACCGATAGGAAAAGAACAACTCAAATTATCACTATTTGCCAATATCTATATTTCAAAGATCCAAAAAACTCCACTAGCAAACTTCTAGAACTAATAAATGAATTCAGCAAAGTAGCAGGATATAAAATCAATACCCACAAATCAAACACGCGTCTATATATCAGTGATGAATCCACTGCAAGAGAAATTAAGAAAACTACCCCATTCACAGTAGCCTCAAAAAAAAAAAAATTGGGAAATTAAATTAACAAAAGAGGTGAAAGACCACTACTATAGAACACTAAAGAAAGAAATTGAAGAGACCTTAGAAGATGAAAATCTCTCCCATACTCTTGGATAGGCAGAATTAATATTGTCAAAATGTCCATAGTACCAGGTAGGCACAGTGGTTCAGGACTTGGAGAGGATCGCTGCAAGGCTTCAGCCCTCACCCTGAGGCCGCCCCCCCCCCCTCAAGAAAAGTAACAACAACAACAAAACATTGCCTTTTCAAAATCTTTCCAACATCAATTTTATTATACAATTTGTGAAAAAAATTTAAGAATACATTTCTCCCAAGGCATGGGAAAAAGGACAAAGAGGAGGGCAGGGGGACCTGTCCCAGGGACAGTCTGTATGATGTGCTTCGCAGCTTTCCTCCACTGGGGGCAGAGGAGGCTCCTGGTGGATACAGATGCACTGCTGCCTGCAATCCCTGCAGAGAAGCCTGAGCCACTCAGCACACCTCACTTCTGCACTGCGATGTCGGCCTCCACAGGCTCAGGGTCTTTGGGCTGTCCATCAGTTCTGTCTGTCTGGGCTGGGCATTTCCATAGGTGTCGCTCTGTTTCTGGACGCTGTCCAACAGAAGCAGGGTATGCAGCACAGTTGTCACATGCATTTGGCGATCCTCCTCCTTAGCCTCTTCCAAACCCTGAGCTGTGGTGGGATTGCCCTGTGGAGGTACCTTGGGAGGATGAGCTGCTAGGCACAGGGTCATGCTGGGAGGCTAGGCCAGGAGGGGTGTGTCCATGTGGAGGAAGTGAAGAGGGAGGGCAGGTACACTGGCACTTCCAACACCCTTCTGCTGGGACTGCTTGGCTTCCTCAGGCTGCTGCTCACAGGGCCAGGGAGGGCAGGCTCACTGGAACACTTCTTGGGGTGGACTCTGGGAGGATCCACGGGGCCCACCCTGGGTTCTCTGGTGCTTGAGGATGAGGTAGGTGGCCATGGTGTCATCAAATCTTCAACTGGTCACAGACACCCAGGTATTATAGGGGTGGTGACCCATGTTGATAATGGTTTTCATAATTGTGGGATCTGGGAGTTTGGGGAGTGTGTCACTGGAAGGACTGGGTGAAGCAGCTACCTCACCCTGGCTCAGCCATGGGTGCCCCATTACTTGCTCTATGGTGGGGCCCACCATCAGGATCTCATTGATGAGTCTCTGTGCTCCCTCAAACACATGTGGGAGAATGTCATAGGCTCCCTGTGTGATGAGCTTCTTCAGCTGCTCTCTGCTGGCTGCCCTAAATGGACATCTCCCTGTGAGCATAAAATGGAGAATGATGCCCAGGTTCCAGATGTCTGTTGGGGGGGCTCTCATATTCTTCCTCCTGTGTGAGTTCAGGGGAAAAGTATAGGCAAGTGCCCCAGATTTCCTTCAGCTTCTCCCCAGCTGTGAACCTGGTGCTCAGGCCAAAGTCGATGAGTTTGACATTGCCACTGTCATCTACCATGATGTTTTCCAGCTTCAAGTCCAGGTGTGCGATACCCTCCTTGTGGCAGAACTGCATGGCACGCACAATCTGCTTGAACAGTCTGTGGGCCTTGTCCTCCTGAATGCCACCAGATGGGATGAAGTCGCGTAGCTGTCCCCCACCTGCATGTCCCATGATCATGCAGAAATAGTGGAAGGTCTCAATGACCTGGAAGAGCTGGATCAGGTTTGAGTGATCCTAGACTGCCATCATATCAGGTTCAGAGAACAAGGGGAAGACCGAGGCTACTTTTACCAAGACCTTCACTGCAACCTCTGTCCTGGTGAGCAGATGGCAGGCAAGTTTCACCTGGGCAACCCCTTACCCAATGTCCTGCAGGACCTTATAATGGTCTGTGAAGGCAGATTCACCACAGAAACCCTGCCCCTGCAGCACTACACTGCTCTGACCACACTCACTGCTCATCCTAAACCAGAATAAGGATGCTGACTTTAAAAAAAACAAAAACAAAAAACAAAACAATAGAAAAAAATACAAATAAAAAAAAACAAAACAACAATATCCAATCCCACAACTACCAGCCACCAACCACCAAACACGATAACTATCTGGGAGTCTGACAGGTCACCACCAAGAGCTTCCTGTACTTATGGACAAAGACCCAGCTGCAGCCACTTGTTTATACAATGAAATTCCCTCATGATGACCCCTTGTGAGGTCAGAGCAAGAAATGACCCAGTCACACCTGGGCATAACCTCCCGGTGGTCATCTCACTTTGGGGACTCCAGGACCTTTTCTACTTTCATAGTAAGAATAAGAAAGATCTCTGGGAGGTCTCTTGCTTTAGTTAGTTATGGAGACCGATATGTCCTTGTTTAGAAGTTAAAATTTGTAGGATATTTCAGAGGTCTTTTTGAGTCTGAAAACCTGTAATAACTTTGTGGCTTTGAAAGACCTCGTCTTATCTACTCTCAAGGTTTCTGCTTCTTTGCTGCCTGAACTGAGCAGCTTTCCTCCACTGGGCCCTTGCCCCATGATGGACTGCCTCATCTTGAGCAGAGCCATGGAGTCAGCCGTCTAGGAACTGAGACTGTGGAACTGTTAGCCCCAGAGAAGATTTTTCTCCTCCAAGTTGTTCTTAAAACTAATTAAAACACAGCCACACATCATTATGCCCAACTTGACAAATGTACTTCTCTCTCTCTCTCTCTCACTCTCTCTCACACTCTCTCTGTCTCTGTGTGTGTGTGTGTGGGGGGGTGGTGGTGCTGGGATCTGAACCAGGTCTTTGCACATCCTGGAGAAGCTGTCTTAAGGCTCACCTCCCATCCCTGGGTTTAGAGCTTCCTGGCCTAACCACCTCTCAGTACTGATACATTGAGGCTGAACTGTCAACAGGAATTTGGGGAGGGATAAACACATTCAAACCACAGCATGCGATAAACAAGAGCCCAGGGAGCTGGTCCCCACTAGATGTGCCCTGTGTGAGGGGAGTCCTTCAGGTTGCACTGAAGGACATTAGATAGGAGCTCAGATCTTGATGAAGTCAGAAAGATCCCTGGTAATGAAAATTCACGACAATCATAAAAGCTAGTGCTACTTTTGTTTTCTACAAGATGTAAGAGACTAATGTATCAAAACACCTCAATTTATTCTATGGTGTTGAATAAATACTAATTATAACACTGTAACATTAGTAACTGAGGAGAAGGGGGTGGGGAGGTACAATATCTGTATACTACTGAAGTCATGTTGCTGTAGATTCATATCAGAGTGGCATCTCTTTCTTCTGTTAAATGAAACCCCCATGGGAATCACAAAGAAATACTTGTGGAACTACCCCAAAATGAGAGGTAAGGGAATGTTTCACTATAATCATCAACTAAATTGGAGGGAAGATAATCATATAACGAAGTAAGTCACATTTAATCAACGATTTTGCCGCTCTCATCCTAAGGACACAATGCATTCTGAACTGTCCGCACTGTTGTCCTTGTAAGGACAAAAGCCAACTTGAATCAAGGGCCCCACCCTGATCTCCTTATGAGGACACAAACCACACTGAAGCAGGGGCCTTGTCCTGATCTACTTATAAGGACTCAAACCACTCTGAATCAAGCAAGGTCCCTGATAAACATTGAAGTCCTGTACATATCAAAACTTCCAGCTGTAAGTATTGCTGTTACTTCTTTTTCATGTTCTGATTGAAATTGCCACTTTCTTTTGGTGAAGATTTTCTAAATTCTGATATCTGATAAGATGCAAATCAGAACTTTTTGAAAAAGTGGCAACTTCAATCAGAACATGAAAAAGAAGTAATATTAATGCACATAGTGTGAAATATGCTTTAATGCACCCCAAAGCATTTTAATATTAATAATCAAGATCAAAAATCACTTCTGCAAGCATGGCATATCTACAAAATGGAATACTATTTAGTCATAAAAAGATAAAATCCTGTCTTTTGCAACAACAAAAAGATCATTATGTTAAATGAAATAAGCCAGGCACAGATAAGCAAACACCACAAGGTCTTACACATATTGGAAACTTAAAAATGTTGATCTCATGGAGGCTGAGATTAAAATAGAGAATGGGGAGGGTAGAGAGGAGAAAGCAATGGGTAAAGGTTAGTCAATGGGAATTAAGTTAGATTGAGGTAAGAAAAATAAATTCTGGTGTGCTAATTTACACTATGGTGCCTATAGATAATGTACTATTTATTTTGATAAGGCTTAACAAGATGATTTTTAATGTCTTTACACAAAGAAATGATAAATGCTTGAGGAAAAAGATACAATTACTCTGATTTAAGTATTGGACAATGTATGCATGTATCAAACTTAAATAGTGAGCTTTAATTAACGTCTTCCCTCCATTTACTGGGACTATGTTATAGCAGTTACAGCTACGATGCTTATGAACAGGTAGAGTGAGGTCATTGTACATTCAGAGAGCAGTCAGTAAACTAATGAATTGCAAAGTCACCCATAATGAGATTGCTCTTTTATTCCCTTTTAAAATAAGTGTTGCAGGAGCTTATGATTAAAACTGTCTCTGTCTCTCCCTAGTTTATGGAACTGATGGACAGAAGATGCTCTTTACAAAGTGTATTCATTTTTAAGATGTGGTTCACTGTCCTCAGAATTGTAACAACAAGAAACCAACCTTAAAATAGCAGTAGGGAATCCTCAGCTTAAAAATGGGCTTTATTCCAAAAATCCAAAAGGCAATTATTACAACTGACTGCTTATACATAGTAATTATGTTGCTGAAATGTTATACAAAATTGACCCAATTATTAATATACTTGAAATGTGGCCTAAGATCTATGTCCTGAGACCAGAACCAACCAGGCAGAGAGGAAAAGGGAAGGGGGACAAAGAAAAGCTGTTCTTCCTCAGAGCTAATGCAGGGATTATTTCACCAGAGTTTTTAATTAAATTTGTATTTTAATGTTTTGAAATTGACAAACTATTCCTTGGGAGCTCTCTCACTTCATTTTTTATGTAGTTCCCCTGGGGCATGATCTCTCTCTCCATTGATGGCCGCAAGCCCAGGTCCTTCTGATGCTTCATCTTCTCTAATGTGGCCCTTCTCCCTTGTCCCAGCCTCATCCTCAGAAATACAATAACTTTGTTTTTCTTCAAGCACTTTTGGAATCTCTCTGTGCAGTGATTCTTGGGTTGGAGTTAGGAATAAAGATAGCTGGCTTAACCTCTATACCTCATCTTCCTCTGGTGAGAAATTACCTAACAAACAACCCTTTACCTAAATCAATGATGGTATTTAAAATTTTAAACATCGACTACATGTGTGCATGGTGTCAAGGCAATTGTGAACCAAATTCTGTATAATAGTTTGTTGCACCAATTTATATAAACATGCAAAAGATTCAACACCTATTAACACCTAAAGATTAAGACACATCTTAAAAGTGTAACCTGACCAGGAAAGATTGTGATGAGCCAACAGTGAAAATCCCATCAACTAGAAGGCAGCACTAGCATCAGGTACTTACTACTGCCTAAACACCTTTCAAACTGCGTGCCTTAAAACAACAATCATCGACTTGCTCATGACCCTGCAGAGTGGGCAGGCTGGGCAGGAATGGTCTGTCTCTTTGTGCTGTCAGCTCAGGATCCTCCATTCAGTGGACCCTCACCTGAGAGTACAGGAAGGTCGAGGGTGGCATCATGCTCCTCTGCGATTCTTCAGCTGTGAGGGTGGGAATGTCTAGGCACCCACTGGACCTCTCCCCGCCCCCACCCCTGGCCCTGCCTTCTTTCTCCCTCTCCAGTCTTTCCAGGAGGTGGCTGAGCCTCTTTATATGAGTTCTGACAGTGAAAGCTGTCCTGAAGGCTGAGGCCGGCCCTGTTAGCGCTTCATTTCTGTGGCATTCCCACAGGTCAGAACTCAGAAGAGCAGCCCAATCCTGGGAAGGTGAATAGGCTCCAGTTCTTGTTGAGAGGAGTAACTGAAAAGTGTGGCCACGTTTAATCCACAATTATGTTTGTGCATGTAAAGTTGGATAGTCATGGAGTGGCTGAGAGGAAGAAAGTGGGCATTTACAGAGAAAAGAAGTTCAGAGGGGGACTGAGAATGTTTTGAAGATAATTGTGCCATTATTGTTGATGGAATTGTTTTCAGTTTTGCTGATTTCCAACTAATTTTAGTCAACCACATGTGCCTCTGGCCTGATGCTTAAACCTGGTCATTCACAACATCTTCAGCACTTGTGTTCAAAAGTGTAGAATAGCAGTGACAAATTACAGCCCACATGGATGATTTTGTAAATAAGATTTTATTGAAAACTCTACCCAGTAATTTGCACATTGTTTGTGGTTGTTTTGTGCTATATCAATTCAGTTGAGTGATTTTGACAAAGATCATGTGATCCTCATGATGTTTACTTCATGGTGTTTTGGTTGATAGGTCTCCTACCGTAAAAAAGCACCATGGACCTGGTAGTTTAATCAACAGAAATTCCTGTCTCACAGTTCTGCAGTTCCCAATGTGTTGGCATTTGTTTTTTTCTTTTGAGGGCTTTAAGAGAGGGGTGGTTTACAGACCTCTCTCCTTGGCTTGTAGATTCCCACTCTCTTCCTGTATCTTCATATCATCTTGATCTGTGTCTTTCTTCATATTTCCTCTATTTCTTCCATATTTCTTCCATATTTCCCCTTCATCATATAAGCATTCCAGTCATATTGGATTAGGGACCTCATTTTTAACTTGATTACTTTCTGTAAAGATTCTGTTTTACAAATCAATTTCAAGCAATAAAATTGAAGATGCCATCAAAACCCTACTAAGAAAGAAAAGCCTAGGACCAGATGGATTCTCAGATGAGTTGTACTAGACCTTCAAAGAGGAACTAATACCAATGCTTCTCAAATTATCCTATGAAATAAAAAAGGAAGGAACCCTTGTAAATTCATTTTGTGAATCTGATACCAAAACCAGACAAAGACACACCAAGGAAAGAAAACTTCAGAACAATATCTCTGATGAACATAGATGCAAAAATTCTCAATAAAATCCTGGCAAATCACAGACAAACACATATTAAACAGATAATGCATCACAATCAAGAGGGGTTCATCCCAGAAATGCAAAGTTCGTTCAACATACAGAAATGAATAAACTTATTAATCACATTAATAAACTTAATGGCAATAATCAAATGATTATCTCAATAATTGCAGAAAAAGATTTTGACAAAACATAGCACCCCTTCATGTTCAAAACACTAGAAAAACTAGGGATAGTAGGAATAATCTCAACATTGTAAAAGCTATAAATGCTAAGCTCAAGGCCCATATCATTCTAATTGAAGAAAAATTGAAGGCATTCCCTCTAAAAACTGGAGCAATACAGGGATTCTCACTTCTATTCAACATAGTCCTTGAAATTTTAGCCAGAGGAATCAGACAGATGAAAGAAATTAAAGGGAAAGAAATTAAAGGGATACGAATAGGAAAAGAAGAAGTCAAACTATCACCATCTCTTGATGAAATGATTCTATATTTAGAAGATCCAAAAAATTCCACCAGAAAACTTCTAGAACTAATAAATGAATTCAGTAAAGTAGCAGGGTATTAAATTAAACATGTTTCTATACATCAGTGATGAATCCACTGGAAGAGAAATTAGAAAAATTACTCCATTCATAATAGCCTCAAAAAATAAGATAAAACACTTGGGAATCAATCTAACAAAAGAGGTGAAAGACTTCAATAATGAACTAAAAAACACCAAAGAAAGAAACTGAAGAAGACCTTAAAAGATGGAAAGATCTCCTATGCTCTTGGATAGGCAGAATTAACATCATCAAATTGGCCATACTACCAAAAGTGTTATGCACATTTAATGCAATTCCTATTAAAATCTCAATAATATTCTTTATAGAATTAGAAAAGGCAATCATGAAATCATTTGGGAAAATAAAAGTCCAAGAATAGCCAAAGCAATCCTTAGCAAGAAGAGTGAAGGGAGGCATCACAATACCAGACTTTAAACTATACTACAAAACTATAGTAACAAAAATGGCATGGTATTGGTACCAAACTAGACATGTAGACTAACAGTACAGAATAGAAGACACAGAGACAAACCCACATTAATACACTTATCTCGTATTGACAAAGTCACCAAAAACATATAGTGGAGAAAAGATAGCCTCTTCAGATAGTGCTGGGAAAACTGGAAATAAATATGGAGTAAAATGAAATTAAACCACTGTCTCTCACCATACACAAAACTCAACTCAAAGTGGATCAAGGATCTAGGAATTAGACCAGAGATTCTGCACCTAATAGAAGAAAAAGTAGTCCCCAATCTCCACCATGTCAGCTTAGAAACTGACTTCCTTAACCAGACTCCTGAAACACAAGAAATAAAATCAAGAATTAATAAATAGATGAACTCAAACTAAAAAGCTTCTTCTCTGCAAAGGAAACAATCAATAACATGAAGAAAGAGCCTACAGAATGGGAGAAAGTCTTCACCACATGCACATCATATAGAGCATTAATCTCCAGGATATATAAAGAACTCAACAAAAAACTTTTAACATGAAAAACAAAAACAAATAACCCAATCAACAAATGGGCGAAGGAACTGAAAAGACACTTCACAGAAGAAGAAATACAATCAATCAACAAACATATGTAAAAATGTTTGTCATCTCTAGTGATTAGAGGAATGCACATCAAAACTACTATAAGATTTTATCTCACTCTGGTCAGAATGGCAATTAGCAAGAATACAGACAACAATAAGTGTTGGTGAGGATGTGGGGAAAAGGTAGACTCATACATTGCTGGTGGGACTGCAAATTGGTACAATCACTTTGGAAAGCGGTGTGGAGATACCTTATAAAACTTGGAATAGAACCATCATTTGACCCAGCTATCCCACTCCTTGGTTTATACCCAAAGGATTTGAAATCAGCATACTAGAGTGACACAGCCACATCAATGTTTATAGCAGCTCAATTCACAATAGCTAAACTGTAGTTACCAACCTAGATGCCCTTCAACAGATGAATGGATAAAGAAAATTTGGTATATATATACAATGGAATATTCCTCAGACTTAAAGAAGAATGAAATTATGGCATTTGCAGGTAAATGGATGGAGCTGGAGAATAGCATGCTAAGTGAAATTAGCCAATCCCCAAAAACCAAAGGCTGAATGCTTTCTCTGATAAGTGGATGCTGATCCATAGTGGAGGGGGGAAGAATGAAGGAACTTTAGATTGCACAGAGGGGAATGAGGTGAGGTGAGGGGCTGCAGGGTTGGGAAGGACAGTAGAATGAGATGGGCATTATTACCTTATATACATGTATAATTACATTGTTGGTGTGAGTCTGCATCATGTTCAGCCAGAGAAAGAAGTTGTGCTCCATTTTTGTACAATGTGTCAAAATGCATTCTACTTTCATGTATAACTAAGTAGAACAGATAAAAAAAATTAAAAACAAAGCAGCTGTAGAAATTAAGCTACTCATATCTTAATAAGAACATGCACAATAAATAATATAGAATGGCCAGGCCCATAATCGCATCACTATGTGTCATTATGTCTTACATATCAAACATACTTCTGGTTTAGTTTTCTGTTTTCACTTTGGAAGAACCCCAAGTTGACAACTGTGTGCACTACTTTTTGGGCTCTTCACATTGGGTGAATCTGATAAACTTAAGGCCATGCTTCACAGTAGTTTGTAGACTTCAGCTCAACATGGAAGCAAACAGCCCAGCATCTAGAGGCCCTCACTAGGAGACGGATGCTCCAAAGCCTCCTCTTTCCCAAAGAGGAGGCCAGATCATTTATCACAGCCAGAGGCAATGCATGAAATGACTGTAACAAACGAATGAGTGCCCAATAAATCACAGTAGCCTGATAAATCAATAAAGATATTGATTTTTTTAGTGATATTTCATTTCCCTTTCCCCTCCCTCAACTCAGGGATTTACACAGGCCACTGAAAGATAAATTTATCTTCTATGCTTTGGGGCTTGTATCTGACCTAATGTAATAGGAATTGATCATTATCTAAATGTTGTTTTGGCTGGAACATTGTAATTCACTGTATTACAATGTCTAGAGTTGCTTACACAAGTACCATCATATCAAGGTAGATTGTTTCATAATGCAGGCTAATGCTTCTTATCCTGAATCCCTCTGGAACTCTCCTCTCACAGATATGCCAGTGGGGAAAAATTATTCCAATTACTGGCGAGTTTCCTAACGTAGAAGGCGCCATGCCAGTGAAGACCCATTTACCAGGAATAAAAAGGCCAGATGCTGATGTGGTGCCCATGTGTCACATGTCTCCTTCCTGAGGAAGGAAGGTTCCCATCTCTGCAGAGGGATGTGAGGGTTCCTCCTCACCATGCTTGGTGCTGGGGGCCACTGAGAGGCAGAACGTTCATATGCTGCTCTGGGGGAGGTATCATGGTGGGGCATGATGCAATTTCAAAGATGCAATTTCTAACTCCCCTATCCTTATCAGGTCCTTCTGTTACTCTCAGAATATCTGTATTTTCTTCAGACCAATGACCTCAGTCTGTAATTGATTGATTTTTTTCATTTAGTGACTTCTCCGGTCTTCTCAAAAATAATGTTTTCTTGAGGCCATGGACCACATCTCATTTGTTAATCATCAAACCCTCAATGCCTAGCTCAGTTTCTGGAACCTACAGACATTTAATGTATTGTTTGTGGAAAAAAGACACATGAAAAACAACAAACTTCCTAAACAACTGGCCAACTGTCAAATTATTATCTAACACCAAATAATTGACAAATACAAATGTGCTGTGAGGGTGTGGGGCAGCTGCACCCTCAAGCAGAGCTACTAGCACCATAAATAGGTCTAACTCCTCTGAAAAGGCCATCTGGTAATAGAAAAATATAAAAAATGTTTGCCGTATGACCCAGCAACCCTACTTTTAGAAAGCAATCACAAAATGGGAAGAGATTTACATCCACAAAATATATCATAGAGCTCTTCATAATCACACCACATTGGAAACAACCCAAACATCCATTAAACTGGTTTAGTAAATTATAGTACATAAGTATAATTTGATAATATGTGACCATTACAAATGGTATAGATCTATATATTGACGAGGATGAATGTCCATGACATATTATTGAATAAAGCTCTCAAATTATATATATTGCATATATATCTTCCCACAAAGTGGTTTACATTTAACTATATATATGTATGTATGTGTGTGTGTATGTATGTGTGTGTGTGTGTGTGTGTGTGTGTATATATATATATATATATATATAGAGAGAGAGAGAGAGAGAGAGAGAGAGAGAGAGAATGAATGGTGGATATTTATCCATTTATCCAAAGGTTAATAGTGGTTATGTTTTGGTAATAAGAATGCAAGTGACTTTTGCTTTTTAAGAAGTGTTTGGTTTTTACAAACAGATGGTAAAAAAGTACCTCTTCTACTACAAATAAAACTAGTTGTCAATCAATATACTTACCTTACTTAAATTGCTAATATGTTATTTGGGAATATTTAATATGTATTCACAAGTAAGGTCACTAACACAAGAGTTGGGGTATTGATTTTGGGTAGTGGGCTTAGCTAGTTAAATAAAAGGGTACCTGGAACAACATTTTTTGTTGTTTTGTTTTTATGTTTGGAGCAATTGAAATACTACAGGAATGATCAGATTAATAGCTACTAAAATCTTCCGGTTAGAGACTCAAATGGGGAAGGCAGTATTTCTTTGACAACATAGTAAATTTATTTTATGAATAATGGTCCGTTTTGAATTACTATTTGTTTTGTTAGATTTGGAGTTTACTATTTTCTTAAGAGTCTTTACTTTCAAATATACCAAGATAAAATTTATTTACTTATCTTTTAAGGTTTATTTTAGTATTGCCATTATTAAACTTATCACAAAATAATGGTACATCTTTTATGGGGTACAATGTGATGTTAATACATTGTGTAGTCACCAACTCATGATAAGCAGACTATGCATTATCTCAAACGTTATTGTTTCTTTGTGATGAGAACATTTAAAACCTTCTCTTGTAGCTATTTTAAATTAAGCAATGTGATACTGCGATGATAATCACCCTTCTGAGTACTAGATCCCCTGAATTTATTTCTCCTGTCTGGGTGTGACTTTGCACCCAGTCTTTCCCCAAGAACCCCCTACTCTCCTCAGCCTCTGGCAACCACTAAAATACTCTCCATTTCTCAGAGCTCAGCATTTTAGATTCCACAAATGAAAGAAATCATGCAGTATTTGTCTTTCTGGAGTTTTATTTAAAAAATAAAATCAAATACTTATTTCTGATTTTCCACTTTTTCTCATTTAATTGTGCCAAGATTTTCTCTGTTTGTTTCATAGTAATAGTTCTTTGATAAAATGATTTTGTTGAATTCCTATTTTCTAATTAATTGAGTTCAGTTTTTATCTAAATTAATAAATCAGGTTTATATAATAAATCTTAGAGTTTACTCTAAACTTTCTAAATTTTTGAGGTTAAATATTTTGTATTTCTTTTGTTCCGATTTTATGAAAAAAGAAAAGAGAAGACTAACAAATCTGTATTATGGAAAGTAAAACTCAGTAATTTCATTTATATAGGATGATCAAAGAGAAGAAAACCAATATACAAAAATGCAGATTTTAAAATTCAGAACACAGGTGTCTATCTGATAAAATTTGGATAAATGATAAATTTATCAATAAATAAGTTTGAAAAATGTACCACATTTGGTTTCTCAGACAGATTTAAAATTATGTTGTTTTTCTATAAAAATGCTGGTGATATTAAAAAGAATAATGTTAGAACAGGGAAGATTTCTTGGTGTGTTTGTCTAATTAAAAAGGCAACAGGAAATTGATGGTTGCATCCTATCAAAATCAAATTCGTTTAACAGAAGATGAATTGAAACTTTTCTACAAAATTCATAGAAATAACATATGGAAATTCTAGACAAGAGACACAGAAATTCTAGAAAAGACACATCTAATATGCATGTAATAAGACTTAAAGAAGAGAACAGGGAAATAAAATAGACATCACTGAAGAAATTTTAAGACAATCCACTGTGTTGAAGACTCAAGGATAAAGCAAAGTGATGAAAGCTGCCCTACGTTTAGAGAAAGCCTGTTGACATTTTTGGGTTTTAGGGATAAATGTAAAATCCCTTGGTATTTAGGCAGAACGATCAGATTGCAAGAAGGCAGATCCACAAAGGCAAAATTTCTCTCTAGTTTTCAGTGGCAGAGGGTGCTTCCTTACTCCTGAAAATACTTGGCTTTCTCAACAGGCAAACATACCTGTATTAGGGACAGTAATGTCCCCTGTTTGCTCTGTCTATCATTTTGTTTGTGGCTGGTGGAAATTAGGTGGAAATTAGGGATACTTCAGTTAAATTTTTGTGGATTCTGGAATCTGGTCACTTGGTGAGGCTCTTGTGTGACAATTTATTACTGTCTTTGAAGAACTGGGAACCTTTTTACCCTTCTGTTTTGGGTTGGGAGATTGGGAAGAGGGCTAATCAAATTGAGTTGGGAGATGTTCTCCTTTCCTCCTTGGATAGGCTTTTCGTCCTCTCTGGTGGTTGCAGTTTGGTAAGTCTTTGCTTTACTCTGGTTTAATGTGCATTATCTTTTATGGGACTTTTCTTACAACTTCTGGCATGTGGACAGAACGCTTGCCTAATTCCCTGTGCTGGTTGCTGATGACTGCGTTTCTTTATTCCAATGGGAATCTGTAGAGGGAGAGGGAGTGAACGCAGGCTGCCATCCTGGGTCACAAGCCTTCAAGCTGTCCCTTGTGCAGGCATTTGTTTCTGCCTGTTAGTGCCCTGGCATCCTACTTGGAGGAGCTTGGGTGCCGCAGTCTGGCTGAGCACAAAATCACTCAAACAGGAACAAACTTTATTTTCGAAACTCCCACCAATGCCCTGTATGCTCCCGGGAAATATGCCAACCCACACACGTGGTGTTCTCCCGGGCCACACTACGCCAACAGGAAATCCCTCCTCCGGAATTCCCTCCTACCGCACTTTCCCAACCAATGGGAACTCTTTGGGAGTCCAGCTAGAGCTCCAAAGTAGCAGGAGGAGGTGGACAGCAGGGGTCTAATATCCATTTGAATGCAGATCTTAACATAATCATATCATCTCAATGGCTTGCTGGTGTCACCTTTCAACCAAAAATGCCATGCATCATTACTACTTGGCTATGGCTCTTAGCACTTGGGGTGAAGGGGATGAATAACTTTTGACTTAGGTTTGTGTCTCTTACCTCTCCAGATTAAATAATCTTTTTTTGTAATAAGTGATATATTAATATATATAATTATATATATATATATATGCACATATATATAATTTATCAAAGAATTTATGAAAACTAGCAAATATTTTCTGAAATTTGAAAACTTGAAAAATTCCATTAATTGATGTTTAATTGTGAACTCTAGTAAATTATTTTTACCTAAGTCCATGTTTTCTGCTTAACTTCAAATTTGTCTCCAGTGTATTTCTTTTTGTTTCAAAATAAAGACCAGGTTTTTATGGCAAAATCAGAAGAATCTTTTACATTTCTGAGTTTTATTGCTAGAGAGGTCCCTAAATTCCTTAAACCCTTGGGAAGATTGATCAGTGGGCATATTCAAGTGAAGAGAGAGAGAAAAAAATAATGACAATTTCAATTGCTAAAAAAGCAGCCACCTTGCATATACCTTTAGAAGACTAGTTATTAAGTAAACCTCTCCACACACACCCGGGAGGCTAATCTGTGCCCTTAGTGTAGATCTGAAACTAATCAGAGAAAGATGCAATCGTTTTCTTTCAGATAGTCCTAGGCATGAAATCTACCACAAGTTTGGGCAAATGTAGATTGTGTTTTGGAAGAGACAATTTCAGAAATTGTCAATAAGGAAGGGAGACAAAGCATGTATTTAGAATCCTGGAGGCACCTACACCTCAAGCCGCACAACAAGGACTCTGATGAGGACAACTGCTCATAGACATGACACATATCTACTTCGATTGCAGTGAGTTTAAGAAAGCAAATTTGAGACTCTAGAGAAGGAGAATGTGAGGCATTTTCAGCAACATTACTGCCATGGCCTCTGAAGTTTCCCTCCGTGCTTCTGTAACAATTGCCTTCTAGGGTGACAGGGCCTTTGTGCAAATTTCCCTCCAGCTAGAAAACACAGGGGCAGTTAAGTAAAGCCTGAATTCCCCAAAGAATGTTTTGCCTGTCAGATCCCATCAATTTCTTCTGTGCCCATTTTCTGGGAAAACTGTGTGAGACTTCAGCAATTTGATCCAAAGAAATTTTGTGAGGAATCAATTTATATCAGCATCCTTTCAGTCTGATGTATCCATTTCTATTTCCTGTGCAGTCAGTCTCTTTACTTTTTAGATTCTAGTGGTAGATAAAATCTAATTACAACTAGTAGCCAAAGACCAGCAAGAAACCTGGATGTAAAAGCATTATTTCTTCATGTAATGTATTCTCTCTGTTATCAATTTTAAATGTTAGATGGAAGATAGTGTCTTGGAATCCATTGTCATTCAAATCTTTGCATTCAGATTCACACTTAGATCAATGGGTAATCCACCTATGGGGTCTCAAAGAGGAATTCTGGGGGACTCAGGATTGTTTGTCTCTGGAGGGGCATTCTGGAGCTCAGAAGAAAAGTCGTGATATTTTGGATGTAAAAATGGAATATTGAGGCTGATGCAGGGGAGGATCTAGGGATTTAATGACAACATCTTCTGTATTCCTGAGTGTAAAGTGGACCAGGCACCTTGCAATGCTATTTACTGTTGCTTCTTTTATAAATGAGGCTTCAGGCTCACCAGATGCATACACTTTCTTTGTTCTGTCAAATCTGCAACTTCCCATTTGTTCATCTCCACCCTTCATGTTCAATTCTGAATCTTCAACTCGTTTTTCATCTACCCTAAGATACTAAGCCAGTGACAACTGACTTCTCTGTGTCCCATCTGATCAAGACAGCAGGGTGGGCAATGGAGGTGAGGGAGGTGGCTGCTCATTATAGCTGAAGGCCCGTCCCTGTCTTGCGCTCTCTTGGGACTCTGTCTGGTTGTAGTGGTGTTACTCTATGACGAGGCTCTGGTCACTGTGGTTCTGATTCTATATAAGAAGTTACTCTATGATCAACTTGAGAAAAACAAAAGATCATCTGAAACTCTACTGCTCCAACATCTTTTGTTACCTATTAGCCAAATTGTTTATGTTATATCCATTTGGTTCAGGTGGTGTTTTAATCATAATTCTTCACTCCTCTATCTAAAAGTAGACTTTTTTTCAACTTGCAAAGTGGAGTTGAGGTAAGGCAGTCTCTGGATTTCCTGCTCTGTGTAACACAATGCAATGATTTCATTGGGCTCTACCTGGAGGTTCCCCATAAAGAAATACAACCGAATATTTGAAAACAAAATGCATTTGTACTTAACATGGACAGACTTTTATTTTCTTGCCTTTATTCCCTAGATAATACAGTACACCAGCAATTTACGTAGTATTTGCATTGTAGAACATATTTTCAGTAATCTAGAGATAAAGTATTCAGGAGAATGTGTATAGGTTATATGCAAATGTTATACCATTTTATATAGGGATCTTGATCATCTGAGGATTTTGGTATCTGTGGGAGTGGGCAGCAGGAAGAGGGTTTTAGAACCAATTCCCTGTGGACACTAAGGAACAACTGTGTTATTCCTCAAATTTCTGATATTTAGTTTATTATGTGTACATTTTTGTTATCGCATTTCTATTTCTTGAACTTTGTTAGAGGGATTGGTACCTTTACTCCAATGTATGTGAGCACTTGTTGTACAACTTGAAGTGTGCCTTCAGGAAATTAAACTTGTACCTTGTGTCTTGTCCTTATTCACAATTTCTGAAACCATCTCTCCTAAAATACAATCTGTATTTGCCCAACATGATGGTAGATTTCATGCCTAGGACTGTGTGAAAAAATAAACAATGTGTCTTCCTCTGAGTGGCTTCAGATCCACACTGACGGCACAGATTAGTCTCCTGGTGTGTGTGTGTGTGTGTGTGTGTGTGTGTGTGTGTGTGTGTAGGGATTTGTTTCTCAACTAGTGTTCTAAAGGCATAAGCAGGGTGGCTGCCTTTTTAGCAGTCAAAACTGTTACTTTCTTTCTCTTCACTTGAATATGCCCGTTGAGCAATCTTCTTAGGGGTTCGAGGAATTTTGGGATCTTTATTTATTTTTAATTGATTTAAAAAAATAAATTACAGTGGAATGCATTACAATTCTTATTACACATATACAGCACAATTTTTCGTATCTTTGGTTGCATATAAAGTATGTTGATACTAATTCGTGTCTTCATATATGTACTTCAGATAATGATGTCTATCACATTCTACTATCCTTGCTACTCCCCTGCCCCCTTCTCCTCCCACCCCCCTTCCCTATCTAGAGTTCCTCTATTCCTCCCATGCTCCCACTCCCTACTGCACTATGAGTCAGCCTTCTTATATCAGAGAAGATATTGGGCATTTGTTTTATGGGATTGGCTAACTTCACTTAGCATTATCTTCTCCAATGCCATCCATTTACCTGCAAATGCCATGATTTTGTTCTCTTTTATTGCTGAGTAAAATTCTATTGTGTATATATGCCACATTTTTCTTATTCATTCATCCACTGAAGGGCATCTAGGTTGGCTCCACAGTTTAGCTATTGTGAATTGTGCTGCTATAAACATTGATGTGGCTGTGTCCCTATAGTATGCTGTTTTTAAGTCCTTTGGGTATAGACAGAGGAGAGGAATAGCTGGGTCAAATGGTGGTTCCATTCCCAGATTTCCAAGGAATCTCCATACTGCTTTCCATATTGGCTTCACCAATTTGCATTCCCACCAGCAATGTATGAGTGTACCTTTTCTCCCACAACTTCGCCAACACTTATTGTTGTTTGTCCAGGTTTCACCTAGTGGGAATACTGAATTTTGGGACCTTTCTACAGAAACCTGGTATTTATTTTGTAATGAAACAAACAGTACCAAAAGAAACACATTGGAGATGCATTTTGGGTTAAGTGGAAAGTATTGATTTAGGTAAGAATAATTTATAAATAGTTCACAATTAAACATCAATTAGAGGATTTTTTTTAAGTCTCAGAAGAAATTTAATAGTTTTCATAAATTCGTAAATATATAAATTCACATGTGTCTGGTGAAACAGACCCACAAAGTCAACCAGTCTCAGAGTTTCATAGCTTTTGGGAGCAGGGATTGACTTCTCTGCAGAGATCTTATCTAGAAACAACACTGATTCAGTCCGTGATATAGGAAAGGTGATGCCTGGTCTTAAGGTCAATGGAACCAAGTTTTACTGTCCCTAAGTAAATCTGCCTGGATTTCACACTGAATATCTCTAGAAAATAAAGAGGGGGCTCTAAATACTATGTTGATTTTTTATGTATGACCCAAACCATGGAGAGAAAAATTTGGTGGTTCTTTCCACCAAATTAAATCTAATACATTCTTTTCCTTGTAAACTACAAACTATGAGATGGAAAACCCAGCTAAGATCCCCCAACCTTTGGATGAGTCTTATGGCATTAAAGTCTGGTTGAGTCACATGGGTCTTCCTTCCTCATATCTAGGATAGTTTCCCAGTCTTGAAGATGAGCTTTTATAGTGGGATCAGAGTTGAACATCACTCCTCTGAAGTCAGGCTGCACGGTGGGATGTTTTTAGTCCTGGTCATCTGGTCCAGGTCTCCTTAGTCCCTAGCTCATGTCCTCATTCCCACACACATTCTCAGAACCGTTGTCAGCTTCCTCCCAACACACATGTTCTGATCCCTGAGATCCACCCTTGCCTTCTCAGTGGTACCCAGGCCCTAGAAGGCTTTCACTTAGGGAAAGCATTGTCCCATAAATGCCTTCCTTGCCCTCTTATTTCCATTTGGATTTGACTGGTGGTGTTATCAGGTGATTTATTTTTCTTGCTTCCTGTCTTCTTGAAAGAAAAGAAAGATTTTTGTCAAGAGACAAAGATTAAAAAAAAAGGATAAAGGGCTTATTTAGTGAAACAAACATATGCTCCAGGGAGAACATGGAGTGGGGCCATCCCAAGAGAGGAAGCAATCCTGGGTTTTCCACTTGGTGGGTTTTTATGTTTGGTCTGGAAACCTCCCTCATGCTTTATGTATTTGCGATGGTTGTGGTGGTTTCCCGCCATGGCTTAGTGCCTCAGTGCTCTGCCCATGCTCCAAGGATAGAAAGTCCCTTACTCTGGATACACTTGTTTCTTTGTAGTTTTAAGAAGATAGCATCTGGCAATGAAGGAAGCAGTTTATGGTTAAGGTTCTTTGTCACCTGAGATGGAGTGATCTTTTTTCACTCAACATGGAGTGAGTCTTATGCTCCCTGACCCCATCCCCTTGTTGGTGTCTATCTACCTACTTGAACAGTGGTAGACTAGGAAGAAATTGGGGGGTAGGACAAGAGAGAGGTTGAAGTACCTATTTCCCAGATTCTCTTCTTCTCTGGCCATCTCTTGGCAGTGATGGTGCTCTTCTGCCACAGACCACATCTTCTATTCAACAGCCTTTTCCTACTGGACCTGGTCTCCCTAAGCTCCAGTGACAGATCCAGCTCCCTCCACGTGGTAGGCTGAATAATGGTTCCCAATTATATCAAATGTCCCAATCCCTGAAACCATGAATATCACCCTATATTTTAAAAGAGTCTTTGTGGATATGGTTAAGGATCTTGGGATGGAGAGTTTATCCTGGAATATCTAGTTGGGCCCCAAATATAATTACAAGTACCATTTCCTTAAAAAAAGGAGATAACCTGACATTTGATAACACATAAATGAAATAAAAATTATGTGAGCGAAGCAGAGTCAGAGAGAGAGAGCACAGCTGGCTTGGAAAATAGAGGCAGGCACGGTGAGTCTGGGATTCCACAAACTCAGCTGTAGTTGCTGCAAAAGGCCAGGAATCAAACTGTCTCCTAGGATTTCCCCCTCCTGCTCCAGAGGGAAAGCAGCCCTGCTGACATTTTTGTTTTAGCTGTGAAAGATTCACCTTGGATTTCTATTGTCCATAATTAAAAAAAAATCTTTCTGATTTTTTTGGTCATTAAGTTTGTGGTAATTTTTTTTCCTCCCAGCAGAAATAGAAAACTAATATACTCCCTTTGCCCTTTCAAGCCTAGTGGACACTGTTCTTACTATTGCCAGATCTGGGTGTTGTGTGGCTTCCCTTACTTGTAGGTCTCCCTTAATCTGCCCCAGCCTTTGTAAGATGTCCCATTTATCATAGATTGTGGAATCACTTTTTAGAGTGTGCCACTTGCATCCCGCTGGGACCTGGACTGATACATCTTTGTTCCTCTGCCAGAACCTGGAGAATTATGGCCAGGAGTTCTGATTTAAATTTCAGTGAGTTCCATGAGGTCAAGGAACATTGGTTTTGCTTGTTGTGCCTGTTTTTATAGATTGATTAATTAGTATAGGAACACTGTACTGGGAGAAAGTACCACTGGAACAAGAAACAAAACGATCCTGAGCTCTGTCATTTATGATTTTGCAAATACACCATATAATTGGTGCTACATATGATCTCACAAGTCTTATGCAGATAGTCTTGATATTGCCAAAGCAAGAGTTTACTTTACCAACTGTCATATGAAAACAATACTGAACGAATTAATCCTTCAAATAGTACAAACAGTGTGTGAACTGTTGAGCATGGGATTTTTGCAAATATTTTCTTAATTGCTGTTTTTTAAGTAGTCTGGTTGCTGATCACACAAACACATACACACATACATACTTGCATACACTCATTCAAAAGGTTTAACAGTTTATCACGTAGTATTTTAGTTCCACTAAAGAAATTAAAAGTCCATTTGTGGTTTTGCAACTGTAGAACATAAATATATTAAATGATAGTGCTCTGAGATCCAGCCGAAGTCCATAAACTGGAGAATTTCTACCCTCATGCCCTTATAGGATAACAAAATGCAGTATCCTCTGTAGAATTGATTTAATAGCTTTTTATAGATCTGAACTAAGCAATTATTTCTAAACCCAGCTATTCTGACCTTTCTCATCATTGTTGTTACTACTATAAAAAGTGTTTTGTACATAGTGTTGAGGATGGAGCAAGTATATTAAGTACACACTATCTCCTAATGCTAAGCTTTAATCTTTTGTTGTAGCTCTTCTGTTCTTAACAGAAAGGTTTGCCTAAGAGAAACTAAAAGCAGAGGATAGAACTTTGAAAGCATATAAAAGGGTGCCTTATATTTGTTTAGTGAAATATTTAATTTGATTTTCTTTTCCCTTATGGGCCTTTGATTGATTTTTTAACTATCCTCCAAATAACAAAATTTCTACTCCTTATACTAGCTGTTGTCTTCAAGACAACCATTCTTCTTGAGCATTGTCTTAGTCAGCTTTTTTATGACCAAAATACCTGACAAGAACAACTTAGAGAAGGAATAGTTTATTTTGGTGCACAGTTTTAAGAGTTCTCAGTCCAGATTCAGCTGACTCCATTGCTCTGGGTCTGTAGTGAGACAGAACATCATGGCGGAAGAGCATGGTAAAGGAAAGCTGCTCAACTCACGGCAGTCAGGAGGAGAGAGACAGAGGAAAAGAGGAGACAGGGACAAGATATATTCCAAGGACATACCCCCAGTGACCTGCTTTCTCTAATCACACTCATCTACCTACAGTTATCATCCAGTAGTTCATTCAAATTATAAATCCATCAATGGATTAATCCACTAATGAGCTTACAGCTCTCATCATTGCCAAATAAACCCACCTCTAATATCTTGGTTATCATGCTTTCAACACTCGAGGTCTGCTGGGGAACATTTCTAAATCCATACTACAACAAGCATATTTTATTTTCCTTATAGCAAGACTACCTGCAAGACTATCTTGCTTCATATATTTATTTGTTTTTGAAATCTATCTTCTCCACAAGCATGTAAACCTCATGAGGAGTGCTACCTGCTATATCTCTAGGTGAAAGTTTGAAAATATGGGGAATGGAGAAAATACAAAAAGATTATAATTATAATATAAATCATAATGTGATCAGCTTTGGACACTAAAGTGGTAAAATTGTTCGCCACAAGTAATTTTGGTGCTAAATATGTTTATAACACTACATGTTTTCTCTGAGAAAAAAAAATTGCCAGGGTGAAAAAAAACCTCCAAACTTTAGTGCATTGGACCAAAAAGTATATTCTAGGCAGACTTCATCATTGAAGGAAATCGAGAGTTCAGGCCATGCGTCATCTGTCCAGAAAATTCCATTGTTCAGGAGAGAGGGATAAGTGCTTGTTGCCAATGAGGTTTTGCTTTAAGCAATTTAAAAACATGTTAGAACTCCCATGCCTATACTCCCAGAGTGAGATCAAGGATTAAAAAGCTCCAAGACTTTCCAATCTCAGTGGAAAATTGGCTGTCACATGGAACGAGATATATACTAACTGATTTTGCCGTGCAATTGGGTTCTTAATGAAAGCAGCATAAAACAAAACTGCACCCCTCTGTATTTCATTTGTGCATCTTGTACCTGGAATAAAATGTAACTGATGTAAATCTTTAAGTTGGGTTCAATACAGCAATACTGTATCGTGCAAACTGACCATTTAGCTTAACGACTGATTTGTTACACCATTAACTTGTCCCCTGCCTTGTCTTAGGGCTCTTTGCTAACTGAGTGGTTGTTAACTACTGTAATGAGCAGATTCTTCCAAGGGGAAAAATATCTTAAACTGGGAGATTAGTGATTGCTGACTAGAATCTTTAAAGGTGACCATGAAATAATGAATAAAGTTATTAACATTTAATCATGGAGGCATTCTAGGACCTCAAAAAAATAGCTTTAGGAATGAAATCGGAGAAAGAAATGTGTGTGGAGTCTTGTAAGACATCAACGTTTGCACATAACATGTCAGATTTCTTAGCTACTTAAAAAAAACCTCCACGGTCAAATTTCATGGTTTGGAAATTAGTTCTATCATTAGGAGTAGCAGTCAGAACTTTTATTTCCCCTGTTTTGATCAGTATACTTTCTGTTGTAAGAGTATTATTTACATCCTCTGAAAAAATACATGAAGCTATGGGGATGGTCAGTTCAGAATTAGAATAAGTCAGTGGAAAGGTGCAGTTGCCTCTGAGACACCTTGGACACAGGAAGGAGAATGGTTGACTTGAAGCCAGTGCTCACACTTGGAGAAGGGATGGGTATGTTTGTGAGTCACAGGTAGTCCAGCTTGGACATCAGCACCAGAGATCACATTTCTAGTTTTTTTTAATGAATGTTTTTCTCCTTTATTATATGCAGTGCTGAGAATCAAACACAGTGCATCACACATGCCAGGCAAGTGTGCTACTGCTGAGCTCCATCCCCAGCCCCACATTTCCAGGTTTTTCTATATTATAATTGTATTGACTTCTAGAGAAATATAATCCAAACCCTTCATTTTGTAGAACAAACTCCAATGTATTCAATGGCCATTTTTTCTCCTGTAAAGCCGATTCATCTCAGCTTTCTTTTAGAACAAACTATCTGAGAGTTTTTGATACATAATTTGCCTAGGCTGTATTAGTCTACTCTTTCAAAATTATATCTAATAAAAAAAATAAAGTCACAAAAATGTTAGAGAAAAATGCTCACAAATATTTATATAATTCTGAGGTATAGGGTATTCTTGAAAAGCGTTCTCACTATGATATTACGTGGAGAATTCACAATTAAAATGTTTGTGTAGTTCTACCACATAAAAATTAAAAACAAATTTCTGAATGCAAAGCTACAATAAAGTTACAAGGAAGCCAAAATCTGGATAACAATATTTGTATGTAACAGAATAAAGGATAATATGCTAAATGTTAAGAAGTCTTATAAATAAATAATGAAAATTGGAAATTACCTAGATATCTATCAATAGAAAATTCATGAAATAGATCACAGGTATCCATTAAATGAAATAAAAATATGCAACTATTAAAATATATTTCTACATAAAACAAAGGAAAATATTATTAATATTGCTAAATGAGAAAGTCAATTATACAGAACACTGTACAATATGATAAATATATTCCTATTTTTATTAAAAACTAAAAGACTAGGACAACATTCAAGAAGGCTTAACAATAATGTATTTATTTATTTATTTTTACCATACAATTTATTTTTATTTTTTTTAGTCATACAGGACAGCAGAATGTATTTTGACATATAATACATACATGGAATGTACATACATCAATCATAACAATAATGTATTTATATGATCATTTCTGGTTGGTAGTATTTCCAAATGTTCTAATTTATGTAAATTAGCATGAGTTCCTCATATAAAAGTCCCTCCTCTTCCTCGTTTTTTTTTGTACTGGGTATTGAACTCAGGGGCATTCTACTTGTGGGCTACATTCCAGCCCTCTTATTTTTTTTAATTTTGAGACAGGATCTCACTGAGTTGCCCAGGCTGGCTTTGAACTTTGAGATCTTGCCTTAGCCACCCGTGTTCCTGGGACTACAGGGGTATACTGCTATGCCTTTACTTATGTAAAACTAAAAAACATTACACAGAAGTGAATTAAATACACTGTAAATATATCTTGGAGGGGAGGTCAGTCTGCTGCTTGTTTTTCTTTCAATTGTTATGCTTTTGATGAATTAGCATGGAAAATATTTTCAAGTAGATGCCTTTGGAAACATTGAATCTTCCAGATCCCTCAGAACACAAGTTGATGCTCAAAGTTTCTGAGGATGGGTTATGAGATCATTAAATGCTAAGAATTCTGCCACCTTGGGATTTATAGTCTGGGGGAAAGGATGCAGCAGCTCCTTTATCTGTACCATGGAGGGCCACAACCCAGAAGTGATGTTGGCTATTCATTACCACCATCCTGCTGTGTAATAAAAAGTCTCTGGTCCTAAATTTCCTGTCCCTGCCATGACTGTGTTGATGGAGCTTCATGCCAGGAGCATCGTATGGGGAATGATTACTGGAAACAATTATATAAAAAATGTGCCATTAGTGTTTGACTACCTTTTCTACATGTTTCATTATGGTCTTCTACTAATGTTCTAAACAGGCATTGGATGGACTAATTCTTGCTCTTACATGGCTTTCTCTATGTTTTTGTTTTCTCCATGGAGTAAGTATCACATTATGTTTAATTAAATTTTCAGTGTGGGCTCCTAATCTGTGTTTAAATCTGGTGCTGTCACTAATTAATATATAACCTTGATGAGGTCACTGAACTTCTCTGTTTTTTTTTTTTTTTTTTTTAGCTTCCATATCTGTAAGATGGGACCTATACTACTCTCCTCCTCTGAGGGTTGTGAAGATTAAATGGGAAAATATGTAAAAAGTTAAGAGAGTGATTGGTCCATAAGAAGTACTCAGTGAATGCTGACTAGGAAGAACCTGGAGTAAAGAGTACATATGAACACAAATGAACAGTGGTTCATCTCTAGCTTTTTGCAGAATTATAGTGAATAGATTTTACTCAATCTTGGTAAACAAGCCCTGTTTAGAACTTCACTTCCTCTTGATTTTGGGTACTACCTTCTGTTCGTCTCAGGACAGAAGTATTGCTAAACTCTGGTTCCTGCATCTTGTTGCCATACACATCTGTTAGATCGCCTGCCCTGATGTCTACCTATTGTGTACCTACTGCCTTCTCCTCCAAACCCATACTCTGCTATGTCCATTTTTAGGCCATCCATTGACAAAAGCCACCTGCTTACTTGAGCTTCTGCCTAATGACAGTTGGCTCCTTCATTATGTCACTGGCTAAGGAAGATATTGTCCCTGCTGGAGTATCATTGGAGCAACAGCATGCTCCCTTTAATATTAGCTCTGTCAGACCTATGGACCTTTCCAAATCTGTCCATCTTGCCAAAAACAAAGCTTCTGCTCTAGGATCTGCAGTCTGCTCATGTCAAAACCCCCTTGACTCCTTTATTGTTCATGGCACCAGCTGATAAAGGAATTTGTCATCCTCATCCTATGAAGGCGGATGTAGATTCCGTCATGGACCTGGCTTCCTTATCACAGGAGCATTTTCATATCTGTCCATGTGGGATGCCCGAGAATTTGTCCATATGGAGGAAGAGGCTGAAGTAACCATTTCAACTCATGTTCAAAAAGCCAAAATGAATACATTTCACTGTAAAATAATATTACTTGTAAAAATTGTACTGACTTCTCAAATCTTTAATGCTTAAATATTTTTCATCAGCTGTCAAGAGAAAGATGCCCACAGAAAGCAGAATGAACTAAATAGGAAAGTAAGTTCTCTAAAGATGGTGGAAATGGCATGTTTTGAAATTCTCTGGCCTGTCTCCTATTAAAACTGAAAACATGCAAAAATAAAAACTGAAAACATGTAAAAATAACCTCTTATTTGCATTTAAAATAGCCACATAAAATTGGTCTACAGCTTATCTCATGCTGTAAACACATGGGAAAGAGAAAATACACATTTGTATGTACAGTTTGTGTTGAAAAGTTTTATTAAACCCAAATTCTGCCTTTCCACTCAGGAAAAATGTCTTCAGTAATGGAAAACTGCAGCCATTTTGTTTGGCAAACATTCTTAAAGTTCATGTGGTAGGCAGCACTTTTCTATGTCTATACAAGCTGCAGGTTACATTGCAAAGTATTTGATTAAAATACCATTTCTTAGCCTATTGAGAAATATGGTTACGTAAGTGAGAAAGAGTCACCATTTTGGGGGTTGGTAATGTGAATTTTGGGCAAAGCCTTCAATCAGGATCTCAGGCATGACTGACCAATATTTTTAAAGGACAATTAAAAGGTATTTATTGGTTATCAGAGTATATGCTGAATTTTATATTTTTGTTTTAAAAATCACCTCATTATTTGAGTTATAGAATCCTTATAGAAAATTACAAAACTTAGAGATGATGAAATTCACACTGAAAACATGTAGCATCAACCCAGAATAATAAATAAAAACAAAATCGAACATTACCATGCCTCCAAAGGTAGCTAATTTACCTCTTCCTTACAGAAACTCTCATTTGCCAAATGCAACCATTATCATAGTTTTAAACTCCATACGATATCCCCACTTTTGATGTTTATATAAATACAACATTTACATATAAAACAATATGCACTTTTTTTGGTTTGTTTCTGGCTTTTTGTTTTGCTGCTGGAATTGAACTTTTAAAAAAACTCAGGATTTGTGAGATTCAATCATATAGTTATTTTTAGAAAAAACTTTTTTATTTTTTATTCTGTCATATTCTACTGTATGAATTTATTAGAACTGATTTTTACACTTTAATTTTGATGACATTTGAGTTTCTATTTTTTTTTGCTATTATAGTTTACTGGGAATGCATGTTTATGCATTTATTTTAGGTACTACACCCAAAGAGAAATTGTTGAATCCCAAATCATTACACTGTTAAGGGTGGCACTTACCACTGGAACCTTTCCTCAGGTTTCTACAGATGAATTCTTTTGCAATTGGACAACTACTATTATCCTGTGCCAGGGACTTACATGCCACGTAGGGAGGGGTCCTCTTCTAGGCAGGTAGAGAATGATCCAATCCTGTAACCCCATTTTACCATGAAGTTTTACTGTGTTTTCTTTGACTACTCAAAAGTATAATCCATGTCAGTTTCAGGCTTCTGGGAAGCTGACTCCCAAGACATATTTGAAGTGTAAGGGAATATTGGTGAACTCCTTGTGACAGATGGGGGAAGGGATAGAGAGAGACTGTGACACAGATCTGATGCTTTTGAGAGCAAAGGAGAAAAGAAGGAGGGTGAATTGAAAGAGACTCAGACCTCTGCAGCTCTGAGATAGGCTCAGCTAGGCGGAGGAGGAGCATCGAGTAGCATGCTCACTGAAGAGTTCCATGTTGGAAGGCAATCTGCGGGGAATGGGTGGCCTCTGCCTGTGTACTTCAATAGAGTCCAGAGTGTGGCATTTGGAGGCTGTTAGCCAACCGCCTTTTTGCAGGTCATTCTTGAAATGAGACAAAGGTGCTTACTTCCATGGCTGTCCTTACTATTACAGTTGCCATTTTCTGTCTTCAAACAGATGCTCTTCTATTTTATTCAGTTTTTCTAGTTGGTCCTAGTGGGAAGATTGACCTAATA
This sequence comes from Marmota marmota marmota, assembly GCF_001458135.2. Taxonomy (NCBI): domain Eukaryota; kingdom Metazoa; phylum Chordata; class Mammalia; order Rodentia; family Sciuridae; genus Marmota; species Marmota marmota. Next base: position 4,921,507 of record NW_025999942.1, read on the forward strand.
TACTGTAATCTATTATAACCAAAATCAGACTCATTAATCTTATTTGTTTTAATAAAATTTTAATATACTTTGATATCAAAGATATTTTGAACCAGTTATATCTGGAATTTTTCTGCAAAAGACAGATTTGGTAAAAAAAAGAGGGAGAAAACCAGTCTCTTGACTGTTAAGTTGATTTTCTTCTCACCTCTGTACTCAACATGTCCTAGTAATACACTAGAAAAGAAACTCCTTTGTGGAGAAACACTGCTAGCTCATCAAGTTTTTTTGTCCTCAAATATATTTGCTATTAGTCTTTCCTAGTTCTGTCCCCCCGATTGCAGATTGATTTCCACACTATTACATGACTAATGGCTTTGTAATGACTTGATGAGGAGTAAAGTCTCTAGAGATCAAGAATTGTTTCTTAAAAATTTATCTTTATTTATGTGTTGACTTACAATATGTACTCAATTCTTGAGTGACTGAGTGAAGAATGTAGTTGTTGGACACAAGCAGATCACAGTTCACTGGTAGTAATATGAAGAGCTTGTGTTGCCCTCTAGACTCTAGCTAATTCTTTTCTTCTCATGAGTTTCCAGGCAGAGAAATTTTATTATGGTAGTTGGTTGCTACCTGCAAGAATACAGGAAGCCTAACTTTAAGGCAAAATGAACGAATGAGTTAAATTTTGATGAGATGCATAATTCTAAAAATCATGGGGTTAGTGAACAGAGTATGGAGTAGGGAAATCAATGGTGCATGATGATGGTTGGTGGGAGGGTTTGGAAGGAGCAATACCGTATAGTAAGATTGGTACACTGTAGATGGTTGGCCAAATCAGGCCTCCTGCCTGTTTGTATAAATAAAGCTTTATTGGAATACAGTCATGCCTATATGCATACATATTTATGACTGCATGGCACAACAGAAGAATTGAGAAGTTGTCAAAACAGAGGGCATTTACTATCAGGCTTTTCCCAGAAAATATTTTTTATCCCCCAGATATAGGCTTAGAGTGGGCATATGGAAGATCATCACTCATTTCCTGTCTTGTCTAGAAGCGGAAAGACTTGGTTGTGTATTTCTCTTAATATAGTTCCAACATTTTGTCTACATTGGGTCTTACTTTTTTAACCCAACTCCTAGATCTCCACTTCCATGGTGTTCATACCCACCACTCACTCCCTGCTTCTCCTTCATCGCCTCCTACCACGGTGTCTGCTTCCTCTTCATCTCTTTTTCTCTTTACCCTACATCTTTTCCTTCTCTTTCTGTATTAAGAATCTAATGATGAAATCTTTCTGCCTAATTGTTGACAACTTATTAAGAGGGTTGAAATTATAGATCCAATGCACTTTTAAAGTCTTCTTTCAAGGTTAGGCTTTCTAATGCTGTGTGTTCCTCAGGCAGAGCCCAGCCCTGCCCTCCCTTGAAGTACAGAATCCCACAGTGGATTTCACACTAAATCCACTCACGTCACTCATTCTGGCTGCATCTTGCTACTCCAGTTTATGTGAGTGTCACCACCTGCAGTTTAAATAATGGACAATTTCACCAGCTCAGCATAGCCTCTGGCTTTTATGTCATATTTCTTCCCTGCCTCCTAGGAAGAAATGCCTATTTTTTTTCCCTTCTGTACGTTATTACAAATCTAGTCACTATTACAGAAGCACAAATTTCTAGTCCCTTCAGTTTTGCTTGTATTGATTTTTAGCTCTATTTTACTTACGCTGCCTTTAAAGTAATATGTGAGCATTTTCATGCATATAGGTGACTTGATGAAAGAACACTGTGGTTTTTATACTTAATAAGCAGGTCTTTTTCTCATTTGAGACCCCCTATTTTTAATTAAGTAATATGGTATTTTAAATTTAAGTAGTAAGTGCTTCCTGTAAGAGATTTTATTATTACATGATTCCCACCATGATTACTAGCATTTGTCACAAGCAACCAAAATAAAGAGATTTGTGTTTAAGTTAACCTAAATTCAGTCATACATAATAAAATTATATTATGTTGTATCACACATACCTTGGACTCACATTCTATTCAATAGTCACCTAATTTTTGCTTCACAGATTGACAGGTTTCCTTAAATAATCCATTAGAAAGTTTAAGTTGTGAATAAAAAAAGTAAAATACATTGTACAAGCAATTAAGAATTTTAATGCAATTTAAAGTAATAACATTACTACCTTCAGAAGTGTGTACCTGTTAAAATTGCATGGCAGGCCACATTAAAATGTTATAGGGGATTTCAACTATGAAGGCAACAATAATATGCAAGGTGTCTAAATTGTTCTAATGGAAAGTAATTTTGGAGATGTTCATAAGAGTCTTAAATGATAATGACTTTGGTGTATAAGAAGGACATGGGGGTTTAGTTGCTGCTATTGGAAGAATACAAATTTCATAGATGGCAGTTTGGAAAAGGATAATCCAGAATGGTTATTTGGGATTTCTTAGGTCCTTCTGTGAATTTATGGAATGGTTTTGACTAATTCCACAAAGGCAATTTTTGGAAACTAACAGGAGAGCTTCAGGTATCTAGTATAAACCAACATTGACTCTGAGAACCCCTTGAACTCCCTTGAATCAAGCAAAGTTGAAGAAAATATTATTCATACATATATGATTTCTAATTTTATAGTTAGTGCTTTAATGAAGGTCCTTGTATATAATTTTTTCCTTAGTGTTAATTTATAGAAACAGAACTTAACGTCAAAATGTCTACATATTTTTAAAACTTTTAATGCTTCTTGCAAAAATGCACATCAGAAAATAACAATTTATAAGCCATTGGCATTGTATGGGATATTATTTCCTACTCAACACTCTTCATCCAACCTCCAACATTTATTACTTTTTAAAAGTATTGGTCAGTTTGATTGATGAAAATGGTAATTTGGTTCATTAATTCACATCTCTTTGATAATAGAATTGTAGAAATTTTTCATATTTTTATAGGACATAAATAAGCCCTACCTCTTCTAAAGTACTTGTTCTATCACTTTCTCATCACTGGTATGTATCTACCTTTATCAAATCTATGTTTAAATGGAAGGAATTTTTTCAACAGATAAGAATGACAAAATTAATCAGGCCAATAAAGAACTAATAGGATTATTCACAAGTAAAATAGGTTTTTTGTTTTTGTTTTTGTTTTTGTTGCTTTTGCTGTTAAACATAGTGGATTTCTTGCTGAAAGCATCTGTCTTTAGAGATTCCTCCAGTTCCAGTTCCTGGTGAATTGGAAGAGATGATTTCATCTGTCCATTTTACCCGTGAAACTACAATACCTTGGGATTTTTGTGGAAAACGTTTTACAGGATGGTTTTTTATTTGTTCTCTGTTGAAAAAAAAATTGTCACAATAGTTTTCTATACATTTGAAAACACCTGCTCCTTGTAGGAAACAGGTACCAATAAGGTGACTTTTGACAACTTAACTTGCACCTGGACTAACATGCCTATCCTTATACCCAGTGGTGGCGCTCTTCTTAGATGGAGACTCAGACACTGATCCAGTGCACGTAGAGATTTGCTTCATTTACGCACCCATTTGAAGTAATACAGGAAGGTGACACCAATTGCAATAATCATTTTGGTACAAAATGTAACATTAGCTTTTTCTACTTTCAACATAAACACTGCGTTTATAGTCCACTTAACACTAAAAGGTAATTTTCTCCTAATGAACAGAAGAGTTGTTAAAAAAAAAAGTGTCATGATATAGGAAGAGCGGTGACTAACTATTTTTAATGGAATTATGCATGCTTGATTCTTATTACCATAATTAGCTTTTCTCATGTTATGGGTTTTGTGGGTTTGTATTCTAGTAGAGTACTAAATCAATAGCAGCCTCATCAGGGGCTAAAAAAAAAGTTCAAACCAAATGAACTTTCCCATATGGATGTAAAATAAACTGCCATAAATTAACACAAGAGGTTTTTCATGCTCCTATAGAGGTGAATTCACCAGGAATATACTTTTTCCTCTCTCAGAGATAAAATTGTACTATTTGGAGAAAAAAAAGCTACCAAAAAAGTAATATAAGGGGGCTGGGATAGTGGCTCAGCGGTAGAACGCTCGCCTAGCACAGGCGGGACCCGGGTTCGATCCTCAGCACCACATAAAAATAAAAGATGTTGTGTCCACCGAAAAGCTAAAAATAAATATTAAAAAATTCTCTCTCTCTCTCTCTTAAAAAAAATAATATAAGGATGTGCTGTTGTGCCACCTTGGTTATCCCTTCATGTATTATCCTTATTTTCTGTGAGTTCATTTGGAGTCTCTGATGTGGTAGAGAGAGTTATAAGTTGAGGCACTAAAAAACAGGAAAAAAAGAAAGCTTATGATATCCACAAGCTGAAAACATAAAGGCTAGGCTTTGCCTGAGCCTTTCATTGTATACAGAGGACTATTGTGAACTGTACAAGTCAGGGTTCTCTAGAGGAACAGAATCAACAGAATGTGCATAATTTTAAGAGGGGATTTATTAGATTGACTTATAGAATCAGAGGCTGGATCATCCCATAATGGCTTTCTGCAGGCCAGAGAGTTGGGGAAACTGGTAGCTGCTCGGTTAAAAAAGTCAGAAGTCTCAGAACAAGAGGGACCAAAAATACAGCCTCAGTTTAAAGCCTGGAGCTCACTGGAGAATTGCTGGTGTAAGTCTGTGTTTAAATAGAATAATCTGGATTCTGATGTCCATGGGAGATAGCATCAACAAAAACTGTCCCCTCTCAAGAAGTGTCTAGCATGTGCATTTGGGTGAGCTTCCCCCTTCTAGTTTTTGTACCATCAGAGCCCCCAGCCTAATGGATGGTGCCTCCTACATTCACGATGGCTGTTCTCCATTCAGTTTGCTGGCCCCATGCCAAATTTTTCCTGGAAATACCCTCATAAATACCCAGAAATAGGCTTTACCAATTTTCTAGGTGTCTCTCAATTCAGCCAAATTGACCACTAAGATTAGCTAACACAGGAACTATCTTCCAAATATATTTTTAAAAATTCTCTTAAGGCATTTTACCATTTGGTTGACTGGTAAATCCAACCATTAGTAAGATCCCATTCTGTATAAAATGCATTAGCATTGTGTTTTTTGATCTTAGAATGATCTATTGGTTACTCGTGTTTTAAGTAAGCATTTACTTCATTGCTGATACTGATGGCTTTTGGTACCATGTCCAGGGTATGCCCTGAACAGTTGTTACATTATCTCATTCAAAACAATCCAATGAAGTAGAGGTTGAAAAAGCTGAGACTCAGAGTATTTAAATAATTTTACCAAGATAATTTTTTTGGTAAAAATAAATTTGCATAATTAAAAGAATGTTTCATCATATTTGACTTCTATACAGGAAAGTCATATGCACCACACATCATGTGTTTATAAGCAAGATAACTTGGACACTGCTGAATCCAGGAAATAGAACTGGGATAGGGACTGATTTCTGCCTCCAGAGCCTATACTCTTCATCAGTATGATTTCTCATCTACCTGCCAACTATCCCAGAGAGAAAAATTTGAAAATAACAGACATAAAGGAAACTTGTAAATTTAAACTATATATGAACTTAGAAAGTCAATTCCCAGTAAAAAAGTAGATGAGGCTATGGACTGAGTCTTGCTGGTGGGTTGAAAAAGAAGATGACGTATCACCTTGAGTAAGTCACCATTGACCATATTGTTATGAAGGGTCAGTTTCAATTTGGAAATCTCAGAAGTTTTCTGTGTAGCCCTTTTCTAACTATTATTCTGCTTTTCTCTCTCTGTATTCTTCTTCTCAGCAAGATACACATTAGAGTTCAAAGATCTTTGTGAGTTTTGAAGATTGAAGGTTTATTCCATGATACTATTCTTGTCTGGGCATTATTTTTATGCTAGGCATAGCAACCATATTTTACATATTTTAAAAGTTTGCTAAAATTTTTCAGTGGCTTGTTTTTAAGCTCCCAGAAGTTAACTCAAATTTCACAAAGTGAAAAGGCAAGGAACTTATTCCAGGAAGGCATTGGAAAGTCTTTGGAATTCAAAGGTATGAACTTTCAACCCTCTGAAAATGGGCTGTGAACTACATTGAACCCTAAAACCAAAATTGGAGATAGAAGGGTATATCACAGGGGAGAATCCATGTTAAATGGGAATAAAGGATGTTTGCAGTTGTTCTTGACATGGATCTGAAGTAGTGAAAGGAATGCGGACATAAGCCCACATAGCCCTTGGTCCTGGTTCAGTTAGTGACCAGCTGAATAATTTTAGCAAGGCAATTAAACTTGGTTTCCTCATCTGTGAAATGAAGTTCATAATGGCTTTCTCATTGTATTTAATGAGTATTAAATGTTTTAATATCTGTGAATTTCTTGTTAATGAACAGTGCCTAACAAATAAATGTTCACTCTATGGCAGTTTATATCTTCCTTCACTCTGTATACCTTCCTACTGTTAAAAGTAAGAGGTCCCTCCATACTGCTTTCCAGAGTGATTGTACTAGTCTGCAGTCCCACCAACAAGGTACATGTGTACCTTTTCCCCACATCCTCATCAGTGTTTATTACTCTTTATATTCTTGATCATTGCCATTCTGACTGGAGTGAGATGAAATTTTAGTGTAGTTTTGATTTGCATTTCCCTGATTGCTAGAGATGTTGGATATTTTCTTCATTTTGACTGGAACCACAATATGACCCTGCTACCCCACTACTTAGTATTTATCCAAAAGAACTAAAATCAACATACTGTAGCCATATAGCTACTTCAACATTTATAGCAGCATAGTTCACAATAGCCAAATTATGGAACCAGCCCAGATGCCCATCAATAGATAAATAGATTAAGAAACTGTGGCAAATATACACAATGGGGTTTTACTCAGCCATATAAAAAAAGAATGAAATTATGGCATTTTCTGGTAATGTATGATAGTGGAGAATATCTTGCTAAGTGAAATAACCCAGACTCTGAAAATCAAGGGTTGAATATTTTCTCTCATGTTAGAGAAAAATAAGGGAAAGAGAAGGGGGAATTGGATATCATAAAGGGGAAGATCAATGAAGTAGAATGAGATCTAGAGGGAGGGGGGAAAGATGGGAAAGGAGAGGAAATGCAGAATGAATTTAACAAATTAAGTGCATGTGCAAATATATTTAATTTCACCTATATGTATTATTAAGCACCAATGAAAAATAATAAAAAGTGAAAGAAGTTCAGTAGAGGAGAGGAAGGAGAATTGGGGGAGGAAAGAGGGAAGGGACAGGGAGAGGGTACCAGGGACTGAAATGGAGTAAATCAAATCCCATGCATATATGATTTTGTTAAAATAACCCAACTATTAGGTATAACTAATAAAAAAAGAAAAGAAATTTAAAAAAAAGTAAGAGGTCCCCCCAAATTGGAGACTGATAACATCTTGGCACCTCAAAGTTTTAGTCAACTTGTGTAAAAATCTATCAATAAAAATATAGTCACCATGGACTGAACACTCCCATCTTGAGAAGTCTGTGCTAGAAGTCCTGTGTTATGTACAGTTGATTATTCCATCTCACAACATGCTTGCGAGTTAGGAACAATAATTCATCACTATTCACAGAGGAGGAAACTGAATGTTTACAACTTGCCCCAAATCACTGAACACACACTTGGGCTTCCCAGAATCAACATTTGAAACCAGATATTATTAAACTATAAAACTAATGTTCTTTCCGTTCAAATATCTCCTTGTAGGAAAGGTCATTTTACTGATATGTTACTGGAAAATTTAAGATTATAAATCTAGCGGGGAGTGGTGGCGCACACCTATAATCCCAGCAGCTCCAGAGGCCGAGACAGAAAGATCGCAAGTTCAAAGCCAGCCTCAGCAAAAGCAAGGCGCAAAGCAACTCAGTGAGACCCTATCTCTAAATAAAATGCAAAATAGGGCTGGGGATATGGCTCAGTGGTTGAGTGCCCTTGAGTTCAATCCCTGCTACCAAAACAAAAAACAAAAAACACAAGATTATAAGGCTATATTTTATTCCTTACCTTATTTTTAAAATGTTTCTTTTAGCTTTTAAATTTTTTTAACTCTAAAAAGGTTGTTTATTTTGATATTTTTTTAACATACAATTTATTTATATTTTTTTAGTCATACATGATAGCAGAATGTATTTTGACATATAATACATATATGGAATGTACATACATCAATCATATTGTCTATTCTCTTCTGCTGCCCTTCCTATCCCCCCTACTCCTCCCCTCCTTTCCCATCCTTTCTCTCTATCCAATCTAATGTGACACACTTTTTTTTTCTTTTTCTCATCACAACATCATATGTGAATTCTGTATAACAATGAGGTTCTCCTTCCATCTTCCATGTAACTCCCCTTCTCACTCTTTTTCCTTCCCACCTCTCTTCCCTATTTACTGGTAGTCTTCTTCTCATGCTCTTCCTCCCTATCCCATTTTGAGTCACCCCCCTTATATCAGAGAAGACATTCAGCATTTGTTTTTTAGGGATTGGCTAACTTCACTTAGCATAATCTGCTCTAATGCCATCCATTTGCCTGCAAATGCCATGATCTTGTTATTTTTTAGTGCTGAGTAATATTCCATTGTGTATAAATGCCATTGTGTACAATCAATCAACAAATACATGAAAAAATGCTCACCATCTCTAGCAATCAGAGAAATGCAAATTAAAACTACTCTAAGATACCATTTCACTCCAATAAGAATGGCAGCTATTATGAAGTGAAACAACAATAAGTGCTCTGGTGAGGATGTGGGAGGAAAAGGTACACTCATACATTGCTGGTGGGACTGCAAATTGGTGCAGCCAATTTGGAAAGCAGTATGGAGATTCCTTGGAAAGCTGGGAATGGAACCACCATTTGACCCAGCTATTCCCCTTCTTGGACTATACCCAAAAGACCTAAAAAGAGCATACTACAGGGACACAGCCACATCAATGTTTATAGCAGCACAATTCATAATAGCTAGAATGTGGAACCAACCTAGCTTTTAAACTTTTAAAAATTTTGTTTCATAATATTTGATTTGTATACAGAAAGTTCATATACACCACACATATGTTTATAAGCAAGATAATTGGACACTGGTGAATCTACCCCTGACTTCAGAACTAAGACATTGCCAAGCTTAATGAAACTTCCTGTGTGTTCCTTCAGTTTGTTGTTGTCTCGCTTTTTTAAAACAAATTTCAGTGCTGGGGATATAGCTCAATAATAGAGAACTAGCCTAGCATGCATGAGGCCTTGGGTTCCATCCCTCGTACTGGGGGAAAAAAAAAACTTCATGAAAGCAATAGGGAGACTGTTAGCATAGAAGAAGGGTAGAGGAAGGGGATGGGGGGATGAAGGGGGGTAGGGTGGGGGGGAGTAACTGGAAGTGAAATTGATCAAATTATGTCATATGCATGTACGAATATGCTACAATCAAACCCAGTATTTGTAAATTATTATGTACCAATTTATAAAACAACCCCCCCAAATAATTTCATTGCAAACCTAAATATCTCTAAACTGCTTACCATTGGTTGTTTTTTTTTTATCTTTTCCAAGACTATTGCATGCCATATTCAGTCTTCTATGTTTTATGTTTTGACTTAAGTTATATTTCTAGGATCCTTTCATGTCACTGCTAATAGCTATATTTATTTTCATCATTATATTCCTTTGCATACATTTTAAAAAATCTATCAATTCTCTTCTAGATAGTTATAGATTCAAATATTTAAAAGTTTTAACTGTAATGCACAATACCCTTTGCTTCATGTTCTCCCCAACACTTGTAGTAAAAGACATTATTATTTTTTTCTGAATCTAATAAGTAATAAATAATGTCTTATTGTGGTATCAGGTTTATTTCTCTAATTATTAGTGAGCATGAGCATCTTCCTCAGTTTTTTTGGCCATTAATGTTTCCTCTTCCTTTAAACTACATCTTCACAGTTTTTTTGTCATTTCCTGTTGAGTTGTTTGATTTTACAAAATGAATATGAAAAAGTTGTTAATAATATTTTGGATTAATCTATTGGTTACTCGTGTTTTAAGTAAGCATTTACTTCATTGGAGAAATTGAAAAGGGGATTGTGATTTGATTTTAGTCACTGCCTGCCTATAGTTCATATAGAAAAATAGGATTGTTCTTTGGATGTTAATCTAATGCACTGAGCTGGCTCAACTTGTTTGTTAGTTTTAGGATTATTTTCGTGGTTTTCCTGGGAGACTATGTAGATAATTATGTAATTTGCAATTATAGTTAAAAATTTTTTTTTCGTTGTAGGTGGTCACAATATCTTTATTTTATTGTGGTGCTGAGGATTTAACCCAGTGCCTCATGTGTGCCTCTACCACTGAGCTACAATCCCAGCCCTGCAGTTATAGTTTTATCTCTTCCTTTCCAGTTTATATGAATTTATTTATCCTTTTGCCAGTCCTATATGAACAAAGAGTGAGGAGGGCATCCTTACCTGGTATCTGATGTTGCAGGGAAATCATTCAGCCTTTTACCATTAAGTATCATGTTAGCTGTAGGATTGTTTTGTAGATGCTCTTTATCAGGTTGACATGAACACCTCTCTATTCTTACCTTGCTGAGAGTTTTTCTAACATGAATGTTGTTAGATCTTGTCAAATGCTTTTCCATGTCATATAATATGGCCAGATAATTTGATTAGCTTTCTTTCCCCCTTTTGAGCTCCTTTTCTATTTTAAGGTCATAAGGATAGTCTCTTTTTTTTTCTAAATGTTTTGTTTTCACAATTATATACATTACTCCATTGGGCATTGATTTTGCCTATGGTCTGAGAAGATGTCCAACTTAATTTTTCTAAGAATTGTTATTGTTCCTGCAGTTTTATTGATTAGTTTATCCTTTGCCATTTCTCTCATTTGCATGGCTCTATTTCTGTTCTCCTGCAGTAACTGAACTTTATGCCTATGAACTAATACTACTCAGGTTTAATTATCTTATTTCTATAATAAGCCTTGAAATTGTGTTGGGCTAATCTCTACATTACATTCTTCATTAAAACTTTCTTGCCGATTCTTGCTCATTAATTTTTCCATATAAATTTTAGATTCAGGTATCAAGTCTCATAAAAAGCCTGCCAGATTTTGAATTGACTCTGTAAACCAATTTTTGGAAAATTGACATCCTTTTGATATTGAATTCTAGCACCTCCTCTGAAAACAGTATTTCCATTTATTTGGATTTTCTTGAATCTCTCATAAAGTTAACAAGTTTCTTGATAAATCTCTTGTACTTCTTTTTCTTGACTTCTTAAGTAACTGGTAAATAGTACCTTATTGCACATTATGCTTTTGTTTGTTTCTGATATATAGAACTGTAATTAATTTTTGTATATTAATTACATATCCAAGCACTTTAATAAGCACTGTAATTGGTTCTAATAGTTTTTAATCAGATTATTTTAGGTTTTCTATATGGAAATCATATCAGATAAGAGTAAAACAAGTTTTGTTGCTTTCTTTCCAATCTTTGCATTTTTAACACTTTATTAGGCTCTCCAGAACCTATCATATGATGCTAAACAGAAGCGATAATGGATGTTCTTTTCTGGTTCCTGATTTTAACAGGAGACTTCTCATGTTTCACCATTAAACTTTATATTTAGTATAAATTTTTGATAGACTTTGGCAGGCTAATGAAATTCTCTTTTTTCCCCCTTTTATTTGATGACTTGTTTTTTTTTTAAAACATAAATGTGTATTAAATTGCTCAAATATTTTCTATACTTTGTGAACTGATTATAAAAAGGTTTGTTTGATCTGGTGGATCATATTTACAGGTAACTCTTCTCCTATTCACACAGAAAATGCCATCTCCAACCGGACCTTATTGAAGTGGCTGACTTGGTGGAGCACACAAGTCCTACACCCTACATTCTGTACCATCCCTGAAACACAGGCCCCTCCCGAAGGAGCCAAATTAGAAGAAACAGTCTGCACAGCTGCTGGGCTTTTCTGTTGACAATAACAGTGGTTTGTTACTGTCTCTGAGCACACGAGAAAGTAAATTTCTATTATAGATAGCCCTGCAAGTCCAAAACTGTAGGACATTTAGAAAATATGGGTTTTAGCAGATGGTGAAACAATGATGACAGCACTATAAATCCAATGTTGAATTATTTCTAAGTTTCCCAAACATGACGTTGGTCAATCATATGGTTCAGTCTTGAAAGAGGTGGAAAAGATATTTTGACCCCAGGTTCATTTCTGCTATCCTGTTTACACTATAGAGTCAGAGTTGGTACACTGAGTAGAAAGCAACATAGATCTTTGTCTGTCATTAACTGTCTCTAATTCAAGTTCAAATACAAATTAAATGGTTAGCAGAAGTTCTCTGGAGCCCTACATAGTGAACTTTGGGGTCTTTAGACAATGCATACCAAAGCAATGTCTTCCAGGGCAACTGTAAGTCATGAAAACGTTATACATAAAAGGCTTCATCTGCGTTTTCCCACTGTTATTCATCATCACTCATTCAGGTAATATTCACTGAGTCCTTTTCTGGGCAGGTCATGGGCTGAGAAATTGAGAAAGTGTAAAGGGAAAAGTGCTACAGCCCCTGATGGTCAAGAGGAAGAGAGACCCCACTGTAAGGTTGTAGGTATACTGCTGCAATGATATGGATGGGAAGTGACAAAAGCATCCAAATGTTTCATTTATATAACAAACCCATATGTTCATACTAATCGGTGTGACAATGCGAATCTTTGTTTCCATCTGGTTACTTCTTGTATTGTCAACACTGCCCAGTCTTGAAGCTAAAGTCTTCATCTGGTTGTGTAGCATGATAGGCCTTTTCGTTTGCTTCTTCTGTTCCTGACACTTCTGATGACATCACAGACAATTCATCCTTAGGTCTCAGATCACTCAACACACGAGGCTACGCTGGCATACATCCTCATTGCATTCGTGCCACCTAATTTGAAATCTACTGTCAAATACTTCAAGAAGAGAAAATCCCCAGGGGAATTAGGTGATAATATTATTCAGTGATAGCTATTGAGAGCGTTTATCTAATCAAAACAAAAGATGCAACACCTGGTATGTATCTATCGGTCTCCCCAGCTGGTGCAGATGGAGGCCACTGCTTGAGCTCTGAAATACCTTCCTTCCCTGACAAGCTCCTGAGTGGTGGTTTGAACTGGGAGGGAGGTGAGGGAGAAGGGGGCCCAGGCCAGCCTAGCTCAGCAAGATCTCACGGCTTCCTGGCAAATCACTTTGATGTGCTGTGCCTTTGAAGTAAATCCTTTCATATTAGGGACTCTTCTTCACCAATCTCTTTATTAGCCCCTGTAGTGTGTCAGAGGAAGAAGAGTCCTCTGATAATTACTTCTTGGAGGGAGTAGGAGAGAAGTGAAACATACAAGGAGGAAAACAAAGACAGGGAAAGAGTGAGGGCAAGAACTCTAGAATTGGGTAGTGGATGTTAAAGCCTTTTGGCATTTGAATCTACTAAGCCCATAGTTGATATATACACCATTAAAACAGCCAAGAATTGGCTTTGTAAAGGTTTTTTTTTTCCTCCAAAGGGGAATGCTATTTTATACTCTTATTTCCCAATTCTTGGGCCTATTTGATGGCAATTAGAAAGCTGTTTGCTTGTTTGTGCTTTAAAATGTCATTTAAAAACAAATCCAGAGTCTGTTCAAGTTACTATATTTCACTAATTTTAGAAACTCTTTTAGAATATGTAGGCATACCACTGTCAATACCCTCATCTATAAAAGGGGGTTAATGAGGTTATTATAAGGAGGAAATGAGCTGATATTTGCAAAGTATTAAAAATATGCCTTGGAAAGCAAATGCTATGTGCTTATTAAGTAGAATAATGAAAACAATTTAAACATAAAACATAAACATTGAATGAATAAAAAATGTACACAATGGTAAGTTAGATTGTCCATTATCATTTAATCCTGATCTATGTTCAATTATTTTCAAAATTGGGTTCATTACTCCAGAGAAATCAGGGCTATTTCTGGCCCCTCTTGCCATAATTGAATAGTGGCAAAAATCCATATTGGTACCATCTCTTAAAGTAACTCAGAAAGCACTAGCTGTAATTATTTCTGGTACCCAGGCCTTTGACATCTATGTTGTTGAGAAGGATACTTGCCCTTAGCTACTTAAGTATCAGTGAGAAGAATATTGCCTTGTTGGCTAGTTTGGCTGAGATGTGCCCTACAGTAGCCAGATAGTGACTGCCCTTTATCCCATTAAAAGTTTCTCTTGCTTAAAATAGTTGAGCAGCATCATTAGCTTCGTATTTTCAGGAAAAAATTTAAAGATTTTTTTTTCAGATTCTGTGAATTTTTTCCATGTTTCTCTTAAGTCACATGTCAGAAGCAATGCTAGAATAAAGCACTTGACTCCTTTGACTGATGTATGAACATTAATCAGCACCCTTTCAGCAGAACCTGACTTAGAATGACCCAATGACAGATTTCTTACTGCTATTTTTTTGCAACAGGCTCAGGATGTTAAGGCTAGAAATCTACAGGGATAGGGCTGTTGATCACTGCTATTCATAAGTTATTGCCTCACATTTCAGTTTATGGATTACATTCAGGTTTTAGGAATTGGTGTGCTAACCATTTACCATTGTAGATGGACATTGGCTGAAATCCTGACTTAGGGTTTACAAAATAATTGCAGTTTCCTGGTTACCAAGCCAACCAGTTATTAAAGTTTCCAGACAAAGTGTCTGCAGACTGAATTAGTCCTCAATGAGAAGAAACTGTACCAGTTCTGCACATTCAAATCCTGAGATTAAGTCCAGTCCATTCGAAACAACACCTGTGGCCACTTGCATTCTTTAGACTGCTATTTCAGAAGCAAAGACAGTAGTTTTTCTTTACTTTGTAACATTGAATACCTAGGATGAGAGTTAAATGTAATTTAGGATTTGGGGTTTTTTTTCTATGTGCACATACATGGATGTGTTAAAACCCTAAGTTCAATTACACCTCTATGATCTACCTGATATTTCAGTATGTCATGATTGCACAGGTACTTTGTTAAATGTCTCTCACTTTGGGATTCTTAGATATTTCATTATAATCAGAATCTGGTTTTGCACCTTTGGCAGTGATACCACAACATGAACTGGTGTTCTACACACCTATCAGGTGGTACACAACTTCATTCCAATTGATTACTTGTTTGAGGTGGTATCTGTCAGACCTCTCCTTTCTACAGTTGCTTTCTCCCAATTTTGTAAGTATTTTGACAAGTACTTTGGAATTAAGTAAATATCCCATTTGTTTTTAAGCTTTCAATTTTTTCCATTTATTTATTTATATCTCTTGTGTATCCATGGCTTCCTATTTTATTCAGTGGTTTATAATCCATTGCTATTATTATTTATTTTTGTGTTAAGATATTCCTGAATTTGCCAGTACCTTCTGTGTCCTTTTGACACAATCCCATCAGGCTTAAGGACCTCCTTGTTTACTGGATGTTCCAGACTCTTCTTTACTTTTCCTTCCCCAGCCCAGTTACCAGTCATTTCTCCACAGGTTTCTGGGTTTTTTTAGTGAAGACAGTATTTAGAAGCTGAGATGTGGGGTCTAGGCATGCCCACTGTTAGTGGGGCATTACTGTTCCTGAGCCCTCTCAGTGGACACCCCCTCACATGCGCATTTATGATTTTACTACTTCTACCCATCTCTCAAGCTAGTTAATTAACTAGCTGTGAGGAACCACACATTCAAATCGATACTACCCATTTTAATCCAGCTCTGAAGGTTTGTTCTAGTTTTCTTACATTTTGTGTTTGTATCTCTTCTCTTGTACAGTCAGCTCTCTGCAGCCTCAGGTTCCACATCCCCGGATCCAACCAAGTCATATGGACAATGGTTGGGGGGGGGGGGCTTTCCAATAGTGAACATGTACAGGCATTTCCCTTCGTCGTTTAT
>NW_025999942.1:4937467-4981883 GCF_001458135.2 Marmota marmota marmota
GGGGGGGGGGGACTTTCCATAGTGAACATGTACAGGCATTTTCCCTTGTCTTTATTCTCTAAACAATACAGTACAACAACTATTTACTTGGCATTGACACTGTGTTAGGTATTACAAGAAATAAAGAGATGGAGTAAAGTATATAGGAAAGCGTGCAGAGGTTCTGTGCAAATTCTAAGCCTTTTTAAATAAGGGATTTGAGCTTCAGTGAAATTTGATATCAGCAGATGGGATAGGGTGTTGTCATGGTGTGTGTGTGTGCGTTGGAATCTATCCTCTGTGCATACCAAGAGAAAACTACTTATAATTCCAAAGGATCAGAAATGAACTACTATTATAATAAGCAAATACATGGATAGTCAATCCAATTCAGACCTAACAGTCTCAGATTGTAATCAAACAACAATCTGTAGCTCTCCTTCCTTATATATTTAATAGTGTGGCTAAAGAGTTTAAAATTGAGAGATCCTGTAATGGGTATTATGTTTTTAAACTGATTGGCATTTTAATGGGAATCCAGTTAAATTCTAGGTCAAATTTAGTGCCAACCAAATGGTCTTTTACTTTTTGGCTGGATTTATTTGCAAGGAGACTTCAGAGTCTTAAGAAAAAAAAAAGCTGGGGATGTGGCTCAAGTGGTAACACGCTTGCCTGGCATGTGCAGGGTGCTGGATTCGATCCTCAGCACCACATAAAAAATAAAATAAAGATGTTTTGTCCACCGAAAACTGAAAAATAAATATTTAAAAAATTCTCTCTCTCTCTCTCTCTCTCTCTCTCTCCTCTCTCTCTCTCTCTCTCTCAAAAAAAAAATCTACCAGTTGCAAATGAATGAACTTATTCATTTGAAGCACAAACACAAGATTCTACTCCTTGCTCATTCTAGGCAATGATTTCATCAGTTTTTAAAGAGACACTTGTAAGGACGACAAAGGTTGTCTCGGTTCATGCCCAGCCTTGAAATCTTAGTGCTTTCCACTCTGATAAGCATCACCTTGGCTTTTCATTTCCATATTCTCTTTTGCATATTTTATGATAACTGGAAAACCAAACATAGAAACGCTTATTTAATTTTCTTCAGAAAAAATATGTAAAAACATATTTCCAGATATAGAACAGATGCACACGACATGCATTGAAAAGGGTATGAAAACTGTCATCTCAGCCGGCACAGTCACAGCTTTTCACCTGCTCAGGGAATTGTACATCTCTGGCTTGTTGAACACATTCTTGACTGTAAAATTGAAGACTGCCAGATCAAAAGTGCTGCTTTAAGCATGTTATTTCTTAGCTTTTATTTTACTCTGGGAAGAAAAGCATTTAACTGCATACTAAGCTGTAATGGAATGATGTTAAATAATGGAACTGATTTTAAGAAGGCATAAATTGTAGAAATACCTGTGTAGATCAATTGAAATTAATTTACATAACAATCTTTAATATCTAGATTTATAGAACTTAAACAATCTAAGCCAAATTGAAATACTTGGTCTTTTAGACCATAGGCTCCTATAATCCTAACAATATTTCTGTATTTGAAAAAAAGTACCTACTTTAAAACATTGTAGCTTATACTACTTAATTCACAAAGTGTTGTGAAAAAAAAATCTTTGTTAAAAGACATTAGTTCTCTTTGTCTCTGGACTTTTGTTTATTATTATATTAGCCAAATAGTAAAATAGTTTTTGAAATTTATACACACACACACACACACACACACATATATATATATGCATATATATACATGTATATCTCCATATATGAAAACAAAAAATTCTTAATTTTTAGAGTCTAAAAATACTTCAAGAACTAAAACAAGTTTTCTAAACCAGGCATGGTGGTGCACACCTGTAATCCCAGCTACTTGGGAGTCTGAAGCAGAATGATTGTAAGTTCAAGTCTAATTGGGGCAATTTAGCAAGACCCTATCTCAAAAAAAAAAAAAAATTGTAAAAAGGGTGGGGATGTAGCTCAGTGGTAGAGTGCTTGCCTAGTGTATGCAAGGCCCTGGTTTTATCCCCAGTAAAGCAAAAACCAAACAAAATGGTTTTCTAGTAAAGCAACTATATCTGACCTTTACCTCTCTATGTGCCTGATTTATATGTATTATCTCACTGAATTATTCTTCTACTCTAAGGTATAGAGTATCATCTTTTTGATGAGGAAACTTAGCCCTGGAGAGATTAACTAGCTTACCCAAGGTTTCACAGCTGGGGTATGATAGAGTAGGGATTTGTACATAATATTCTGATTCTATTGTCCCTGCTCTTAACTTTTGTGCTGCAGAAGATGAATTAGGGACCAAAAGAAAATGAAACCCTGATTTGATCATTACACAACATATACATGTATCAAAACATATGTACAATTATCGCTCAGTTAAAAATAAAATAGAACTACAAAAAAAAAAAACAAAAACAAAAAAGAAAGTGGAACCCAGAATCTTCAATCTTCAATGTTTTGTTAATTGCTCATTAATTTTTTATGCTTTATAAGAGTACTATCATAAAAAGAAAAAGTGCAATTTTCCACATATATTGCTCAATTCAATGAGACTACTGCTGAGATTAGGGTTTAGCTACTCTTAGAAATAAGGGTAAATTCAAGAGAGAGCCCAGCTTTGGTGACCCACATTCCTCTTGGGCTCCCAAATGGTGTCTGCCCTTCAAACTGGCCAGATCCACGCTGTGCAGACTTATAGGTAAGGACACAGATTCTGGAGACAGACATACCTGAATCTTAAACCCAGCTGGACTATATATCACAAGGAGACTTTGGAAAAATGACACCCCTCTAAGCCCCATCTTTTCATTTGTGAGGAAAAGGTTACATAATAAAATACACCTTACAGTGTTGGTCTAGGATACATGAGCTAATACAGGTACCTAATGTGGTTAGTCTTACTTGTACCCCTCTAACTCCTATTCGCATTGCTCTGATGCCGCCACTGAAACTCATTCATCTTCTGTAGCACAAAATTTAAGAGCAAGGATCATAGAATCAGACTGTTATGTTCAAATCCCTATCTTATCATGTACCAGTTGTGGGAACTTGGGTAAACTCTTTAGTATCTATAGAGTATTGTTAACACTCTATAATAAGGTCTTGCTTGTTGCAAAATCTATCCTCTTCTTCCATATCAAAATTTATGTTTTGTCTGGGAAGGCTGCTCTCAGTTTGAGTTTAGGAAAAAAGTGATTAAATGAGCCTTCTGGGAGTGTTGGCATCTTAAAAGTAAATGTTGCCCAAATGAATCTCGTTTGCAGACTGTCAAGCTATGTGACAACATGAAGGGGGGTTCAGGCAGGGCAGGAGAGACATTTTTTGTAAGCATCCTCTAAACAAAGTGTATTAGCCACAATCTATTCTGAGAGGGAGAAGACTGGACCCCTATATATCTGCCTTCCATCTTGCCTATGGGCCCTGTTGAGAGCCTGAACATTTCCAGCCTCAAAGTCAGAGCAGGAGGAGCTGAAGATTGGCTGGCCAGAGAGTTTTGAAAGGTTACTGACCCCACCTTAGAGGTACATCAAGGGACTTTCTAGCTTGCTAAAATGCATAGTTGACTCAATTATAATCAAGTGCTATGCTGGTCACTGTATACAAAGTGAGACAGAAACATCTATATAGAATGGTCTTTGCATGAATGATCTTTGTATGTATGATCTAGCATGTATGCAAAACATAACTAGATATGTAGGATGACCTATGTTTGGAGAGATGCCTATATATATTGATCAATGTAGAATGAAACAAACAAACAAACAACAACAACAACAAAATGCCACATGGTTAATTAATGAAGAAATATTTTCAAAAGAAGATAGGCAGAAATTGCTTTCTCTAGATAGAAGGGACAGAAAGTAAGAGTTCTTAAGAATGAGGTTCACTTAGTTCAGGCCATGATGGATTAGCGTGTACTGTAAAAGTTGTTGCTAGAGTCTGTTTATCACAATAGGAAATATATGATATTCTCTCTCCTGACAGCTCAACTCTCAAGTCCCACTCCCAGATACACATATTCCTAGTGGCTTGTACATTGACCATGGACATCACTAATATGAAGAGGCTAGAGGAAAGAGGGTATCTTAGTTCCTTCCCACATATCAACTTTCAAAAAAATAATCAGGAGTCCTGAAATAGAGACATCCCTCCACTTTTTGTTGTTTTTGTTGTTAAACTCTACCCACAGAGTTTGCTTCTTTGCAGTGGTATTTTATAGTTCTTTAAGAAATAATTTAAAAAATAATTTTCTTTGTTGCTGGGCTAGGAAGAACAGCTTTTTAAAAACTCAGTGATCTTTAGCACTGCTTTGCCTTTCTCATAAATTCAACATGAGTCCTTTAACAATGTCAGCCTTGAAGTTTGACTTGACCAGGAATGAGCTGTTCCTCCCCAGACCAGGGACATCAAGGCTGTGACTTCCACCACCAGAGCCGTGCAGCTGATCAGGTCCTTGAGGAGCAGAGGATAAGAAGACTTGGAAACCTGAATCCATTGCTAGAAAAGAAGTGCCCCTTGTGAGCACAGCTGTAGTAGAATAGTGAAAGAAAGAAATGAAAATACCTAAATAAGGAGTGTGAGATTGTGCCCTTAAAAAAAACAGGCATTTTAAGTGTGTAATTTTCTGTTAATGATGAGGATTCTCTGTTGGGAGCATGATCTTTGGATTTCACCCATAGGACACTTCTTATTTTATAATTTCAGGGAGAGGGAGTTTCTTTACACGTGATCTCAGATTTTGCTTCTCTTATTCCTGATTTGGCTTCTTCCTTCAGTGATCAGAGATTTTATTGTTTAGGATGAGCCATGTTAGTTGGTAGAATTATCTGTCTAATACCCACATCAATATTCCCTGCTTAGTATTCCTGGCCTTCCTTGCTGTGTTCTGTGAATCGTTATCTGATTCTGTTTATGTCACCATCATCTACACTGAATGATTATATTTGTGACCTTGGTTATATCACTCACTCTCTCAGTATCCCTCTTTGATAAAGAAGAATTACAGTTTACTTTTAAGCCCTTTGGAGAGAGATGTACGCTTTTAGTTATTTGCAAAATATTTATCAGAGTCCTAGGAATTGTATGACTGAGAAGGCACTTAAACAAAAAATAGAGTTGAAAGTTCTATTTTTTGTTACCTTTTGTTTTCAAAAAACTAGGAAATTAACCCAAGCATATACCATTATAAATGTTTACTGTATATTTGAACTTATTTCTGTGTTAGAATCCATACATTGTAAATAAGTCATGGTTCCTTTCCACCAGAACAAGTGAGAAGGATGTACCCAGGTTATTCAAGAAGTAAAATCTGAGGATGGTTGTCCCTGTGGAAGATGGAGACAGAGGAAGTGTATGTGGTGTGTGTGTGTGTGTGTGTGTGTGTGTGTGTGTAAAGTCTTATAATACTATTTGAGTTTTCAACTATGTCTATATATTGCTAGATAAAAGTAAATATTGACCTGGTTTATTGAAGCATTGTGAGTTTGAAGCTTTCTGGTAAGGGATAAGAAACTAAAGGTAAGTCAGTTTGGTTGTTTTTAAAGGAACCAGTGGCTAGGTTTTCAAGAAAGTTGGGAAGTGAGGGTGAGAAAGAAGGTGTGAACAAATGTTGGATTAATGACTGGATCAATTCATTTCCCATTTTTTTTAAACTTTTAGGATCTGTGTGGACTGAAGGAAAAATTTGCAGTAAGATTCTTATTTCTCTGAGACTGGAAGGAGGACTATGGGGACAATGAATATACATACATTTCTACAAAAATGGTGAGGAACCAAGGATGCTTTTTTTCTGGAAATCCTCTAGGCTAAGAATGAAATGGGTTTGTTTACAGTGAAGTGAGTCAGTTGGGTCTTGAGAAAGATGAGGATTTGAAAGAGCTGCTCAGGGGAGTGGAGATTGGTACTGACATGTACAAGATGAACAAGTGGTGCCAAAAATCCAAATGATATTTAAGTTATCATGAATTCATTGTTAACCAGTATGTATATGTTAAGCTCACCACCCCTGAATTCTCTATCTGCTAATCTGACCAGAACAGTAGTGTTGAGTGTTCTGGTATGAGAGTGAAGAGGGATTCCAAATTAGGATCAGGTTAGGAGGGTAGAGTTGATTTGGATGAAAGGATCCTGCTGAAGGTGTTAGGAAAAACAGCAGCCGAGAGGCTGTGATTGAGTAGGGGAGGAAGTGAGACCAATGAAGTAGAGTGTTCCACAGACTAATTGTATTCATGTTGCTGAATATGAGTTTGTAGTGAGATAAAATGAATTTTAAAAACTTACCAAAAAAAAATAGTTGAGGTATACATTTTTAGTCAACCAAATAACTTTCCTTGCTTAGTCTCTCTGTGGTTCAGCATGTTTAATTTTTATTCATTTGAATATGCTATCTGTAAACACAAGGTATATGCATATTTAGCATGGGGAAAGATTTACTGATAGTCTTATATTAGGACTAATGGTCTCTACTACTCCAAAGTCAAGGGAGAATTTCTTAAGGAGAAATTCATGAGATTTATAAAGGATGGCAAGGGTAGAGATTTTGAAAAGGTAGGGGTGAAGAGGGCAGTCTAATTATTATACAGGAGAAACTGAGAATCAAATTAAGAGAAATAGGTGTTTTAGTTTTTAACTTCCAGGGGTGTTATTCCCAGGAAAATGGGATGCAGTTGGGCCTTGACCAATTAGTCAGGGTGTTCTCAATCTCCCCCTGGGTTAACTCTCTACCACAGCATCTCCACAGTTGAAAGCTAAAGCTAATGAGCTCTCCTGCATGGCGTATTCACAGCTTGGCTTCCCTCCACTCTGCCCCTTCCAGTTTCTAAGCCACAGCTGCTGCTTCTGGCTACTTCCATTTGGAAACAGGAACTAGAGGATGGGGTGGGGACAGGAAGCAGGAAATACATGGCAGGAAGAGGAAAACATCAAGGAATCCAGGATCAAAAATTGAAATTCTTAAAGTTTCAAATAGGAATGAGGGATTTGGACAAAGATGAAGGATTTGTGTGTTTTTTTTTGGGGGGGGCGGGGAATAGGGGAGTTTGTGAAAGAAGAAAAAAACGATACCAGGGGGAGAAAAGGTGAGGAAAAACATGAAGAAGGAGAAAGAAAGTGCTAGAGAGCATCTGCCATTTTTTGAGATTGTTTTTCTTTTTTCTTTATTTTTCTGGTTTGTTATGAGAAATAGTAAATGTGAGTCCTTAATTAGGTTATTTGTTCTTACCTGTTTTCATCCTGAACACACATGTGAATGGACATCTCATGCAGGCCACCCGTGGTGATGGACACTGGGATCTCATGGGTGTGCTCAGCACAATGCTGCACACTAGTTTTAATTCTGTTCCTTTACTTTTCAGTTAATAGCATATTTACTACAAGTGAACAGGTAAAAAGGTGTCTTGTTATAGAAATAACCATTGTAATTGATTTATTTTAAAACTTTTGCTCTTTTAGCTGTGATGAAAAACTTTTTTTTGGAACTCTTACAACTAACTAATTATAATACCTAGGTCACTTGTGAAGTTTTACATGTCTGTTTGCTGTATAATAAATAGAGTTTTCCTATATAAATTCATAGCTGGGGAAGGGGTTGAAACCAATTTACCAAACAGTACTTGAGCATCTTTCTTGTGCTAGACATATTGATCTTCTTTTTTTCTATAGCTTTATTGAAGTAAAATTGAAGTACAATAAAATGCACATATTTGAGGTATGCAATTTGATCAATTTTGACATGTATATAACCAAAACAATTAATGTAAAAAGCATTTCCATTACTTTTTTTAAAATTTGAAATCATGCAGACTGAGTTTCCTGCATGATTTATTACATTAGAAATCAATTACCTTAAAGATACATACATCCTCAATCTACATCAACTATTTCCAAATTGAATGGCACACTTATAAATATATCTGAGGTCAAGGAAGAAAGCACAAGAAAAGTAAATAAAAAGTGCTTCAAAATAAGTGATAATAAAAGCTTAAAATATCAGGATCTCTGGGATTAAATAGTACTCAGATGAACATTTACAACTTAAAGTACTTGTATCAGAAAGAAGCTAGAACAACAAATTGTTTTCAAATTAAGTAGTAGGAAGGAAAAAATAAGAGTAGAAGCAGAAATATATAAAATAGGGAAGAAATAATACACCTAAAATTTGATAAAAATCAAACAAGTCTAATTAAGAAAAAAGCAAGAAAACAAAAAATTAATATCAATGGAAAGGGAGCTATCAAAATAACACTACAGATACTAAAAATATATTAAGGTAATATTACAATTGTATGCCAACATATGTGATAGCTTTCATGACATGGTCTACAGTATGGAAGGATCCATGTACAGCTGAGAAGAAAGTGTATTCAGACACTGATGGATGAAATATTCTATGTGTCTGTTAAGTCTAACTTATTGATTGTATTATTTAGTTCTATAGTTTCATTGTTTAGTTTTTGTTTGGAAGGTCTACCCAGTAATGAGAGAGGTGTGTTAATGTCACCCAGTATTATTGTATTGTGGTCTATTTGATTCTTGAAGTTGAGAAGGGTTTGTTTGATGTATGTAGATGCTCCATTGTTTGGGACATAAATATCTATAATTGTTATGTCTTATTGATGTATAATTCCCTTAAGCAGTATGAAATGTCCTCTTTGTCCCTTCTGATTAACTTTGGCTTGAAGTCTACTGTTTCTGATATAAGACCTGCTTGTTTACATGATCCATGTGAATGATATGTTTTTTTTTCCCATCTTTTCACCTTCAGTCTGTGGATGTCTTGCCTATGAGGTGAATCTTTTAGAGATAGTATATTGTTGAGTTTTGTTTTTTAATCTAATCTGCCAGTCTATGTCTTTTGATTGATGAGTTTAGGTGATTAATATTCAAGGTTATTATTGAGATATGATTTGTGTTCCTGGCCATTTTGGTTTATTTCTAGTTTTTAATTTGAATTAGTTTCTTCTTTGATTGACTGTTCCTTTAGTGTAGTTCTTCCCTTCACTGGTTTTCACTTTTTTTTCCATTTCATCTTCATGGAATATTTTGTTGAGAATATTCTGAAGTGCAGGTTTTCTGGTTGTGAATTTTTAAACTTTTCTTTATCATGGAAGGTTTTTATTTCATCTTCAAATATGAAGCCTAATTTTGCTAGATATATGATTCTTGGTTGGCATCCATTTTCTTTCAGAGCTTGGTATATGTTATTCCAGGACCTCCTGGAGTTGAGGGTCTGGGTTGAGAAATCAGCTGAGATCCTTATAGGTTTTCCCCTATAAGTAATCTGGATATTTTTCTCTTGTGGCCTTTAAAATTCTATCCTTATTCTGTATGCTAGGCATTTTCATTATAATGTGACTTGATGTGGGTCTGTTGTCATTTTGCACATTTGGGGTCCTGTAACCCTCTTGTATTTGTTTTTCCATTTCATTCTTTAGGTTTGGGAAATTTTCTGGTATTATTTCATTGAAAAGATTGTGTGTTGCTTTGGTTTGTATCTTCGTGCCTTCAACTATATACATTTAAACTTAGTCTATTCATGTATCCCATAATTCTTGGAAATTCTGTTCATGGTTTCTTAAAATCTTCTCTCTGTGGTCCATTTTATTTTCAAGATTATATATTTTGTCATAATTGCTTGAGATTTTGTCTTCCAAGTGGTCTAGTCTGTTGGTGATGCTATTAAATTTTTATTTTGGTTTATTGTTTCCTTCATTTGAAGGATTTCTGTATTTTTTTTAAGAATCTCTATCTATTGAAGTGATTTTTGCTACCTGTATTTGCTCTCTTATATCATCCTTTACTTTGAAGATCTGTTTAACTATGTACATTCTAAACTCCTTCTCTGACAGTTCTTCCACTGTGGTGCTGATGGGTTCTGTTATTGGAGTATCTTGGTTTGCTTGGGGTGATTTGTTCCCTTGCTTTTTCATGTTGTTTGTGTGTCTACCCATCTAACAGTATGAATCTGAGACAGCAGATTTTCTACCCTGTGGACTTAGAGTGTCCCTCGAGGCTTCCAGTACCTCACTGTTTAGGGTGAAACAAATAATTACAATAATTACAATAATTACAAATAATTTACAGCATTAAACCAAATAGTTCCTGCTATTGACCTCTGCAGGCCACCTGGAAAGATGGCAGCTTCTTTCCCCACACACAGATATTGTTCACTGTATCTTTCAGGTTTTTCAGGCAATATCGGTGGCCTCTAAATGCCCTGTGCCCACACATGACTCGTGCCTCCCCAAATTGCGAGTTCCTTTACTTCCCACATCCCTCCACTATGCCTACAGAGGGCCTGCTCTGGCTGGAGCTTCTGGGATTTCTTACTTGTTTATTGTATCCAAACTCCTGAGATCCTGACCTGCTTTGAATGTCTAGTTTTAAATTCCAGTGAAGTTCCCCCACTTTTTTTTTGTTCACCCATCTTCCTGAGAAGCTGCCTGTCAGTTTTCTTGGTTTCACTCCATGGAGCAGCCAGGAATGTGACCTTCTCTATTCCACCATCTTCTTAATCTAAATGACATACTGATCGTGATCACTTACAGGCTCCCTGAGAACAGTGTCCCTGTCCGTTACCTTTTTTCCCCCCTCCTCCTCCTGATATCTCAATTCCTATCTCATGAATACTATGATGTTATATCAAACTATTTCACTATTAGATTAATATTATTATTTTGAATCAAATTGAATAAAAAGTTAGTGTGTTCAGATTCTAAAAAAAAAAAAAACAAATAAATGCATGAGGTATGGGTGTTTTGGTGTTACAAAGAAGAAAATGATGTAGAATATCTAAGTACAATTTTAAATTAAAATTGTGATGGTTGTGTTTTTGTCATATGTGAGAGCTAATGGCTTTCTCCCTGTCCTACATTGCAATATCCGTACTCTGTGTCATGCAAAGAGGGATCAATTTTCCAAGGAAGTCCTAAATTTTGAAACAGGCAGAAGCAGGAGAGTTAAAAGAAGAGAGAGAGAGAGAGAGAGAGAGAGAGAGAGAGAGAGAGAGAGAGAGAGAGAGAGGCTAACTCTACTTAAATATTGTGAAGAAAGAAAAGGCTATGGGTACTAGGTAAATGGGAGAATGTTCTGTGCCATTAAAGATAATGAGAAAGAATTGAAAGGGGGAAATCTTTTAAGAAATGTTATTATATATTATAAACTGGATAGCAATTACAAATGGAGAGATGCCAAAACACATTAGAATTGTGTTTTAATTTCAGTTGCTGTACTGTNTTTTTTTTTTTTTTTTTTTTTTTTTTTTTGATACAGGGGATTGCATTCGGGGCACCTAAAATTTAGCCCTATTTTTGTATTTTATCTATAGATAGGCTATCATTGAGTTGCTTAACACTTTGCTTTTGATGAGGCTGACTTTGAACCTGTGATTCTCCTGCCTCAGTCTCCTGAGCCACTGGGATTATAGGAGTGTGCCACCATGTCCTGCTGAATGTACTTCTTATGGAGACTGTCACATAGGCCCTAGCATTTAGAGAGACTATATAATTATTTAAGACATGAAACAATTGATTAACGGAGGTAACAATGCACTCTGGGACATCAAGAAAGGTTTCAAGGAGAAGTTCATATTTTAAAAATTCTTTGAAGGTCCTATAAAGTCCTTTTGGGGAAGGGGTCCAAATATTCCACAGTAAAAGCAATGATTGAGGAGATACCAAGATTTTTGTATGCAAGTACAAAATCTATGTATTGGAACATAAATATGATGACTATGTTTGATAGAAAATGAAGCTGAAAGACTTTTTATAATTACTGCTATTTACTGAAAGCTTAGTAAACACCAGGCATTGTATAATTATCTTAATTGTTGCAACCAAGTTGTAACTACATTATCATGGTAGTCCAGGATGAATGATAATAAGAGGTCTGAGGATTGAGTCCTGGTGAATACTGACATTTAGAGGCCAGGCAGAGAAACAGAAGACTAAAATATGAAAGGTCAAGGGTCATAGAGAATCAACAAAAGTCAGTCTCTCATAGCCAAGGAGGAAGAGTGCAAGAAAGCTGATGTGGGCGATCATGCTCAATTTCAATAAAAGAAGAAGGAGTCAGAGCTAACCTTTATGAGGTCATTGCTGGTGTTTTGGGAGAGCATTTTCATTTAGGTATTGGAAATAGACATGATAGCACAGGACGCCCCAGTGACTCTATGATGAGGAGGTAGCAGTGGTAGACAACCAGCTGCTCCTGTGGATTAATGGCCCTTAAAGGAAGGAAATGGGAGACTGGCTTGAGGTGTCAACAAGAGTGAGAATCTTTTTATAGATGAAGAGGGAGGAAGAATAAAGATGGCAGAATTGATCTAAGAGAGAGGAAAGATTTCTGATGCGGGAGAGTTGGTGGGAGGAGATGGAGCCAAGAGCAAGATGAATGACACAGTCTTATTGAGGAGGAAGACCAGGAGGCAGAGTTGGTCTTAAATGTTGATTTGAGTCTGAATTTAATTTTCTTTTACTGTTTTATATCCCATATCTTTATTTCTGCAGAGGTAAAAATATGGCTAGAGTTTGGATCTTAATTGTCTCCCCAAAGGTCTAAGTGGTAAAAGCTTGGTCCCCAACATGGTACTATTGGGAGTTAAAGCCTAGTGGGAGGTCTTTGGATCACTGGGAACATGCTGTTAAAAGGGACTGGGACTCAGCACCTTCCTTTTTCTCTCTCTTTTGCTTTCTGGTCATGAGGTTGGTTGTAAGAGTTTTGCTCTGCCTCTTGTTCCCCACCATGATGTTCTATCTCCCCATAGGCTGAAAAGCAGTGGGCCAACTCATCATGAACTAGAACCAAATCTGTTAACTGGATTGTTTCTGATGTAACCCGGTAGAGTCCTCAGTTTGATCTCCATTCTTGGCTATAATCAACAATTCCAGACTTCTTTTATGAAGTAGTTGTGGTTTCCCTGGCCATAAGAAATTGCCAGAGTAATGTAAAATGGGATCTGTGTTTCAGGTCAGCTTTACTTATGCCTGGAACCCATATGGACAAAACAGACCATAGTGTACAACACAGGTATGCAGGGTCTTATGTGTGCCTTAACTCCAACCCCTCAGCCGCTCTCAGAGCAAATCTCCCTCAGTAGATCCTGTAATTATAACACAAATAACAACCAATCAGGAATTTAACCATCCAACAATCCCATAATATTCCTGGGGTGTGAGGTCTCTCAGAAGCAAAGAATTCTGTCCAAGCACATACAGTCTGCAGTCAGGGATAGCTGCCTATATGTTGGACCCCATTTTCAGCACGTTTCAGTTAATTTTGTTTAGTGGGGGGCAGTTTATTCTTAATTGTAATCTCTTTAGGTGAGAAAGAGAACGCACTAATTTTTAGAATAAGGGAACAGATGTTTTGTTAGGGTTGACTTCCTGAATTGGAACCAAGTATAAATTACACGGGGCTATCCAAGTGCCTTGCCAAACAGTAAACTCTTTTCTCTCACTTTTCTATTGTCTCAAATACTGGAAAATTTTAAGAAATTATTTTTTGAGGTGATGGTGGTGAGGAAGTCAATCAGTGAACGCTAGAAAGTGATTCTTCTATACACGGCACTTCTCAAAATATTCCACTTTGGCTAATCAGATCATTAAAACTGGCAATGAGTTGAGAAAGAATTATTCTCCCCCCTTCTCATTTTATAGATGAAGAAGCTGAGGTTCAGAGGTTAAGCTAAGAAGCCAGATTTTTGTAGTTCTTAGAGCCATATATTCAATCCTTCACCTAATGGAGAAATTAATCTGCCTACGAGACAGGACAGCAAGAACCTGGAAATACAGGCTTTATAACCGGGTTGGAATCCTGGTGTCACTGCTACACATTAAGAGTTGCTGTAAGGGTAAAAGAAATTGAAGTTGAAGCGTAAAAGTTAAAGGGTAAAAGACCCGGCATTGTAAAGTTTCTAAGCTGCAAGGTCTGAGTTAAAATGTAAAGGATTAGGTATTGTTAGGTTTCTATGTTATCTGCAAAACCTGAAATTTCTGTAGCTGTTAAGACAATGCTTGGAACCGCCCAGTAAATATTTCCCCTGACTGCTTGGTTGTTTAATAACTGAAGGGCTCTGTGTGGTCGCACGTAGGCATCGCAGGGCCTAAACCAATCAGTTTGAATGTGTACCCCGCTTTAAAACTGACCTATCACCCCCGTCTGACCTGTTCCCGCCAATGAATGAACTAATCATGTTTAGGAGTTGTTGTTTGATTTTCCCGCGGTGTATAATGATTTGTTAAAGGAGACTGTGATGTATGCAAAATCCCCGCCCTCCCCAAAAAAGTGTACTTAAGCAGTGCTCAGCCCCTGCTCGGGGCTCTAGGTTGCTTTCCCTTCTCAAGTGGGCACGGAGCCCCAGCATGCTGGTTCAATAAATCCCCTTCTGCCAATTGCACGAGTGGTCACTTGGTGGTCTCTTTCTCCGACGCTTCGCTGGACCCTTACATTGCCATTTATTGAGCTACAGGCCAGTCGTTTATCTATCATATACAGTGTTTGCTACAGTGTCAGTGGTATTATCAACATTTTAATAAATATAAAACTGTTGCTCAAAATGATTATAGGAGATGGATTAGCAAATAAGTGATAGAGTAAGGATTTGAACCCTGGTCTGCCTGGTTGATCCCATACTGCATCCCTTGGGAAATTCATTTCGGTTTCAGTTTTGTATTTTTAAATGGATATATTAGTGCATGCTTTGCAAAGTGTTTTGACAATTAAATCAGAAAAAAAAGTGTCCTTCCACTGCAGGAATGGGTCTGTTGGCTGGTCTGAGTTGCTGAGTTGCTAATGATTAGAGCTGGGGCGAGGCTCTAGGTTTTCTGATTTCCAGTCCCCCTCTCATTACTATGTGATGCTGAGAGAAGTCTTGTGAGGCAGACAAAGAAACACGAGGCAAAGAAAGAGCAAACAGGACAGAGTCAACAGGAGAGTTGGCTGTGACAGTCACAAATGTAATGATGGGCACATGGCTAATCAAGAAGAGACCCTTGGGGAGGATTCAGTCATGTGTGCAGGGGAATGGCTGTGAAGCAGAAATAGCCCCAGTGGGAAGGGAGGAATTGATGGATGTGAGAGCAGTCAGAGCCATCTTTTGGTTTAATTTACCATTTATTTGACTTGAGGTAAACTAGAAGAAAAGATCCATTTAAAATGGATTTCAAATTATGAAATTAAAGAAGCTGCAAATTGCAGGTAGAGAAATTACAGGTGATCTGACTGCATCTCACTCCAGAAAGGATGAAATAAATATGATTAAAGTGGAATTGGAGTTTAAAATGGATACTGTGGTTGTAAGGAAGGATCAGGCTGTTTCAAATGAGTTCAGTCATCCATTTCCTGTTCATTAAGTACTACTCAGCCCTGGCCATGTGGGAGGCACCATGATAGCAGTTAGCGGTACAGAACTGAATAAAGAATGGCCCAGCCCTCAAGGAGTTCCGTTTCTGGTAGTAAAACATGTGGAAACCAACAATAATGAAATGGCATGAAAAGTCCTCCTAAAGAGCTTTACACAGAGCATTACTGGAGCCCAGAACAGAACATTTAATATTGCCTTGAGTAGTTTAGGAAATCACTAACAAGTTAAAACGGCTATTGTCTTCAAGGATCAAGAGTGGTTATTCTGATGGAGGAGTGAATGAGGATTTTTCCAGATAGGAGCCATAGATATAAAAGCACAGAAATAGCCTGAGTTCTAGGGTATGAGGACATTAGGGCTGGGGTGCTGGCTCCACAGGGAGAGGTGGTAGCAGGGAGCCCTGACGGTGTGTGTTAGTGTGTTAGGAAGTTTGGAATTATTCCTGTGGAGAGCCATGAGATGGTTTGAAACCTTGAAAAGTGTCTTCCTAGGGCAGTGTGGCAGATGCAGGTGGATTCAGGGGTCCTTGCACTCATTCAGGTGAGAGATGAAATAAAATTCCCTAGATCCTGTCACTTGTTATTTATATTTATTCAAATAAAAGAGCTTCCCATGATGGAGTCCGTTTTTATTTCATATCATGGATCAACAGCTTCCTCTCCTCTTTGGCTTCTTTCTCCAGAGTTCCTCAACCTTCCACCCCAGCACACTCACAGGAGCTTCCTCCCCTCCCCTTTGGCAATGACCCCAGGCCCCCATCTCTCCAGCAGCACAGGTTCCAAATTTACAAATGGGGGAGGGGTTTGCCCTGAGCTGGTAGGAGAAATCCTCCACAGTGGCAGGCATTTCTGTTTGGGGTAAAAGTTAGACTAAGACAGCACTAGGCTGCAGGAGTGGGTGGGAAGAGGAATAATAATTGTGATAAAGTGGTACCACTTTAAGGGGCAGAGTGACCACGGGAGGCAGACATCCTGACAACTCTTTTTAAAGTCAACTAGCTCAGAGGTTCTCAAGTCCATTCAGATCTACTTGAAGAAGCAAAATTTCCAACAGCCTCCCGGTTGAGTGGGATGAAGTAGAGGGAGGCAAGAGAACCAGTAGCAGCTAATTTTACTATACACACACACACACACACACTCACACATATAGAATCTAATTATATATGTATATAATTATATATGCATATATATATTTTAAAAAGAAATTTAAAATGACAGATTGAAGATTCCTAGCCACATTTTAGAATGAGTTATTCAGCAGGAAAATTACCATTTGAAGAAAGGGAACAATAATCATTGGGAGTTGGGGGAGTGCACTGAGAAAAATCCAAACAAAATGAGTTTTATTTCCTTTTTGGATGATGTTATGGGATGCTTGAGACCAAGGGATGGCTGTAGATATATTTATTTTCATTTTAAAAGGATGATATTTGAAATATGTTTATTTAGTATTTAGACCTGGATGACTCCATCTGTTACTTTAACAGTTAGCAAACTTTTGCTATAAATTACCACAACAGATATTTTAGGTTTTGCAGCCCATGGTGACTGGGGTAGCTATTCAACTCTGCCATTACAGCATGAAAGCAACATTGATTTACATAAAAGAATGAATGTGACTGGGGGGTCCAATAAAAGTTTCTTTAGGAAAGCAGATGGCAGGTCAAATTTTGCCTGCAGGCTGCAGTTTCCCAAGCCTTTGTCTAGCATGTTAAATAACAGTTGAGATTAACCTGGACTAAGGTTTCTAGGGAAGGCTGTAGGATCCCATCTGTGGCTATGCTTTATTCAAAAACGTTCTCAACATTTAGAAGTCAAAGCAAGTTAATCATTTTTTGTGAGTAATAAACACTGTTGAGAAATTGCTAAACTTTGACAAGACAATCTGGGTTCAAAATGGCTTGGATAGTTGAGCAATGAGCAAAAACGAGAAAGGTGAAATTTGGTAGAGCTAAAAAATATCAAGTTGCACATTCAATATAAAGAGGAACTTTCAAAGCACAGAGGGAGACTTTGCCTGACAATAATTTGTGTGGAAAAAATTCCTTGTGCAACTGACCCAAATGGTTTGTAGTTAGCTAGTGATGGAGTGATGGGAGGTGGTACCCAAGAATACTGAGGATACATCAGGCTGCACAACAGAATACAGTGTCCAAGGCAAGAGAAATTGTGATCCTACTGGGTTGAGTGTGGACCAGAGCCTACTAGCTGACTATACTTAGTTTTAGTTATCATGTCTTAAGTATTTTGATATAGAACAAAAGTCAGATACCCATTGTTTGGGACAAAGATAGAAAATCTGGTGTTTATTCCTATATAGTTTATATATGTACATTCACTGGGAGAAGATATTTATCTTCTTAAAATTATTGAAATCTCTCATTTTGAATGTTGTAAACAATTTCTGCTCTTTTACAAGAAATGGGAGTGAGGCCTAGAAGTGCCAGTTACTCAGGTTAGTGTTGGTCTTGTGAACAATAAGACTCATTCGCTATTGGCAGTTGTTAGTTCTCTGTGTTGCTGTCTGTTATCCCCAGGCCTTCTATAATCTCCTGCTAAAATCATAACTTGAGCTCAGCAGGTCTTTGGGAATTAAAAAAGATATCTGTGGAAAGTGGCAGTAACCTGGAGAGGGTAGTTATTAGTTGGCAAGAGGTGAGCTGCAGGAGGAGAAGAGGCAATCTAAAGTGAGCCAATTGCCTGAGATAACACACATTAACAAGGATAGATTTGAAGAACACAAAGTGTGTCCCTGGAATTCCTGGAAACACACACACAAAACAACAACAACAAGAGAAGAACAAAAACATCACCCCAAATTCAAAAACTGAAATAATTCTCATAGGGAACTGGAGCACATATGATCTTTAAGCACTGGACCCTGATTTATTGTTATTTGGTTACTACATAAAAGGAAGAATGGACATCCATTTTAGGTACAGTAGAATTGATGTCTCCCTTTCTCTACCCAGAAATTTCTCAATATATGCAAGGAAAATGACAAACAATTCCGTCTTCAGAAGACAGAGCTATAACACAAGAGGAGGGGCTACCAAAAACAGTGAATCAAGCAAGCAGAGTTGGTATAGAGGGAGAGAGAATACTAGAGGTCAGAGTAGTCATTACTTTACTACCTAAAAGTAGGATTAGTAAAGCATATTTTCCAAGATGAGAAGAGTCCTCTTGTTTGCAAAATAGGTGAAGTGTACAGAATTTTAGGTGGGAGACCTGGGGGGCTCAGAGTGTCCTGGGGAGGAAGGAAGACTAACTGGGGAATCACACAGACGACCACACAAGCTTGAGGCAGTCTGATTATGGGGCAGAAATTTCAGTGGAGAAAGAAGTCTTTCCATTATGAATATCTCTGGTATTGCCTGCCAGTCTCAATAAGATGGGAGTAAATACTAAAGAACATACCCTTATGGCTAGGGGTATACAAAACAACAAAATTGATTTGAAAGAAGTTCAGCATTTTTAAAAAATAACTACATATACACTTACTATATGATATATCATTCCACTTCTAGACGTTTACCCAAGACAACTGAAATCTTGTCCCCAAAAAGACCTAAGCGAGATAATTCATTGCAGCTTGACTTGTAGGTCTCAGACTTGAAACAACCCAAATGTCTATTGACGGGTGAATGGATAAGCAAATTGTGGTATGTCCTTATAGTGGAATACTACTCAGTAATTGAAGGAAAGATACGCTTACCAACTTGCATAAATATATATTTAAAAAATGGTTCCATGGAGGGGTAGGAAGAAGGAAATGAGAGGAAACTTTTGTGGATCATGAATATGTTCATTATTTTCTTGCTTTTTATGATATTTTCATTGGTACATACACATATGAAAACTTATCAAAGCAGGCATTTTAAATATTTATAGTTTGCTTATATAAATTACAATTTAATAAAATTATTAGAAAATACTATATTAGTAGGGCTGTGATGACTTTAGACTCTAAAACATGGTGATGGTGACTGGTTATAGTTCAAACAAGAGCAAGTAACTCAAATTCTCATTGTTTTAGAACAACTGAGTCATTAGAATCCCTATGATAATTAAATTGAATTTAAATTCCATCTAAAAAAATAATCTCACCTTTCTGTAGGACTCCTATGCTATGAGAACTACTGCAATTTCAGTTTCATTGCTTATTTGGCTGAGAATAAACAGCCCTCAGAGGCAAGACTTTTTGTTTGTTTGGTTTGTTTTGGTTTTTAATTTCCATACCCAGCCCCCATTCCTTCAGTGTTTAGAACAATAGGGTGATGATGATAGCAAATGTTAATAAATGCTTTGACTTAATGCATAATTAATGGGCCTGAACAATCTACTCTTCGTTGCTTACTAAAACATCTGCTGATGGAGGAAACTCTTCCACAGGCATAGAATAATTTAAAAATATAAGGTAGAAGACATTTCAAAGTAGTAGATTAAGAAGTTTAAGGCATCGGGTAAATAACTATTTCTTCTAGATAAACTTGACTCCAGATATGAGAACAGAATTTTATTCTCTTTAATGAGTTTGATTAAATGAATGTAGGCATTCATTAGTTTAACTTTAGCACAGTGAGCAGTAAACAGCATAAGATTCTTGCTAGCAAGATACAAAGATGTTGGGTAAGTTTTTTTAACCACTGTTATCTTTGTTTCTGCATCTGTCATTTGATAATGACAATTGAATCCTCATAGGTTATGGTAAATACCAGTGAAATATGCTAAGGTGAATGCTATGGCCGCAGATCGACCAGGTTGGTATGTCTATTTCCCTGGTGCTTAAATGTTGGCTGCTGAGAGTTCACAGATTGGGCCCTTTCTGCAATTGTTCTGGACTAAAAGAAGCAGTATAACCCAGGGATACACCCATGGAGAGGCAGCCTGTATTCAAAACTGACCCTTGCAGGGGAAAGAGATCTGCCACTCTTTTCCCGGTTGAGACAGTTATGAAGGGACCTCCCTGCTCTAGCTCCTACAGGACTGGCTGAAGGGTTGATGTATTTGCATTGACATCTATTTCCAGTGCCCAGTACTGTAGCCATTACTCCTCAAAGCAGTTCTTGAGAGCACTTGCTGATGAATGTCCACCATGCTCTCAAGAATTGCTTTGAGACAAAGGGAACTGAGTCTCATTTACAAAAAGGTCTTTTCTGGTTTGTCCTCATGACTAATGTGCTTCTCTTTGGGGTCTTACTGAAGAGTACAGATGGTTAACCCAACCCCTCTACTACTGAAGTCCCTGAACTCACATTTGGACTTCCAAGCTCTGTGAGAATGTGAAGTCATGTTTAGCTTTTAATGATCACAGCTGCTGCTGCTTTATGCTGGCTTTATCTACCTCTTGTGCCATCCAGCCAATGCCTAATGGGTAAAAGCCAAATTGAACATTGGTTTACTTCTTATTGTACTTTTTTGTTGTTGTTCTGGATTTAGGTCTATCAATTCCTGGCTGCCTTGAGCATTCTGAATTCAAACTTTTTTGAATTTAAATTTTGAAAATCTGAATTTCCTAATTCAGGTTTGGTTTCTATGAACTATGCTAGAAATTGGCAAATGAATCAAAACAAAAAATGTTTGTGAATGTGGGGCTCACCACAATGTACATTCTTTCCCTTTTGGAGGTGAATCTCTCAAGTCTAGGATTCCCCAGTTGCCCTTGGGTGCCTTTGAATAGCAGTTTTGTCCCTTGTATTTTATTCATCTATTCTAATTGTCCATGGAAGAAAGTATGGTTTCATATAAGCTACTCTATTGTTGGTATGACTGAAAGATTTTCATAAGGATTACAGTGCATAAGAATCATTTGAAGTGCTTTAAAAAAACAGCTTTCTGGGTCCAAGAGCTGAAGATTTTGATTTATGTCTCCATATTTAACAAGGTGCCAGATTTATTTTGACATAGGCTTACAATCAAATTTGAGGTCTTTTATATTCTATAGGTCGAAGCCTACCATCTACCTCTTGCCTTGTAATAAGACATATTTATCTTTTATTGACAACTATGTTATATAGTAAGCCAACAAGTAACATCATTACAAATTTATAGATTCCTTTTTGAGTGATAAGAGGATGTAAAAATCAAGGAATAAAAACTTACTGGGAAAAGGGAGATGAGGGGCAATTCTATTTACTGGGGTTTTGGAATTAACAACCAATTTGTCATGGGCTTTTCAATGAATATTTGGTAGCTCCATAGTGGGTTCACATTCAAACTATTGGGATTCATTTGACATCAGCCTGCTTTAAATGTAATTATTATTGAATTGATTCAGTTTCTATCAAGACATATTTTCAGATGAATTATTTTGATATATAGATCTTGTAACTTAGTTCTTTACTATGATTTATAAGACAAGATTGTCTAAGGCTGGAATGATTCCCAATTTTCTCTCTTTTTGTGAGCATACGTGTGTGTGTGTGTGTGTGTGTGTGTGTGTTTGGTGTGATTTTGTTTTATAATTTTTGCAGTTGTATCTCTGCTGGGTATTTCTATCAATAACTAGTATCTCAATGTCTCTATTTACTTTTCTGATAAATGAAAAGGAAAATGCCTAGTGTATGATTCTACCTAATCCTTAAGATCAATTGAGACTATTCTTATGAAATTGTTTTTTAAATAATAAAGCACTAAAATTTTTGCCAGTTACTTAAGGAGACAAATATAGTGTGGACAATAATATAGAAGGAGGGAAGCTTAAGCTTTGCTGAAAGTCGTTGGTTGTTCAATATGTGAACGTAAAAATATCAGTGAAAGAGTATAAAATGGGATTGGGCTAGATTAAGTCGTCTGTGTTTGCTAGGCCAGGTTTGGACTTCAGTTCATTAGGTTTTGAAGTCATTGCCTTAGAAAGGGAGGGTTGGTGGGATGGGGAAATATTATGGGGCATTAGGTTTAAAACATTTTAAGATGGAACAAAGGAATCAAGCAGTTATTGAAATAATCCAAATGGGAGAAAATTAGGCTCCAACCTGGAGAAATTGAAAATGAGGGGACACTGGGGAAAGGGAAATTGAAAGGATCAGTCAGTTGCAGATACGAAGGGTGGATGGATAGGAAAATTTGTGTTATCTTTGCTTCTACATTTTGATGGCTTGGAGAATTAATAGGGAACACAGGTGTGGTCCCAAATCTCAAAATTAATCTGGTTCAATCATCGCTTTTTTTTTTAAACTATACCATTACAAGAGAGATTTTTGTGCCTCTAGGCAATTTCTTTTTCTCAAATTGCCACTGCATGTGTGTATTGGTTGTTTAAAAATTATAGCTATTAGATAGTCAATGTTTTTACCATATCCTATATTATGAGCCAACATTCCAGCTTCCATGTGTTCACTTTTAAACAAAACACATTTACAGAATTTTTCTGACACTACATTCTATTACATGTGTGAGAACTAAATCTGGAAAAGTTTAACAGATAAATACCCATTCTTTTAGTTATGCACAGAGGATAAACACAGGCAACTTCCATAAATGTTAATTATCGAACTCCTTGGCCATTAACATTTTACCACATTCAGAGGGAGAGGTCACATATAAAGAGGAAGAAGAGAGACAAGTAAATTATTTCCATACAGCATATTGCATATCCATTAAATTTAAAAAAGACATTTATAAAGTGAAACAATGTCTTCCCAGTATAAATACTAAAGAATAAACAGTTATTTCCTCTCAAGTCTTTCAAATTTGCTTTGGCTGAGTGACCTTCCACCTATGTTCTAAGTTGTTGGGATTTGAGTTCTTGGTTGTATCTCCTATGGATTGTCAATGTCTTTCCCATCCACCTGGTATTTCACTAAAGTGCTTTCTATTTTTCAGAAATAATACTTGAATGCCTGTTTTTGGAAGGTGCTTTAGACCAGAGTTCTCAATATGTAGTCCCTAGACCCTCAGCATCAACATTATCTGAGAGAATTTGTTAGAAATGCAAATTCTTGGCCTTTATTCTAGAACTTCTAAGTCAGAAAGTCCAGTGGTGGAGCTTACTACTACTGTTTTTAAAACTAATTATTTTATTTTAATTAAGTATGTATGACAGCAGAATGCATTTTGATTTATTGTACAAACTTTTCATTTCTCTGATTGTACATGATGTAGCATCACATCATATGTGCAGTCATACAGGTACCTAGATAATAATGTCCCTGTCATTCCACCATCTTTCCTGCCCCCATATCCCCTTCCCTCCCCACCTCCCCTTTGCCAATCAAAGATCTTTCATTTTTCCTATCCTTCCCCCTTACCTGCACCCCACTCCCATCCCCCCCCCACCGGCCCTGTTAGCTATTGGTTTTTAACAAGCCCTTCTGAGGATACTGGTGGGTTCTCAAGTCTGAGAACCATGGTTTTTGACTTATGTTCAATCATGATAGGCCTACTTGGTAGAAATTGCCTTCTTTTCTAATGTCAAAACTGAGGCTTAATGAGATAAATTAATTTTTCCAAAGTTGTGCAGGTCTAGGATTTCAGAACATACTCCACTACTTCACCAGACTGACTTTTTCCAGTGTGCATTGACTGAAGATTAAATGTAGGCTGTGTCTCAGAACAAAAGCTCAGCTCATGACTCCTCAGGCTATATTATGAAAATACTTTGCCCATTTCTACCTCTTTTCTTCGTAAATAAAGCAGGCCTACAGATAATTTACCAATTAGTGTGTATTTTGTGTGTGTGTGTGTGTGTGCGTGTGTGCTCGCGCGCGCGCGGGCGGTGCAGAACCCTAAATATGATCAGTGAATCAATCTGCTAGCATCCAGAGCTATGAGACAAAACACTAAGCCGTGATAGGTAACTAGAAAGAAAAATCACTGGAAAATACCTTTAGAAAAGAAGTCATGCAAATAAAATAATATGCTTTAATAAATTGATTTGCCCTTTCTTTACAATCTCTAATATGTAAATCTCTACTGAATGGCTTTAGGGCTTTCCATGATGCAATTCAAACATTTGAATCTAAAAGTGAATAAATGTGGACATGTTGAATTTTCAGCTTCTAATTCCCAGCTTGCTCCTCATTTACCTTCTAGGCGTTGTATTTCCCTTTCTTCGTACAAGATTATAAAAGCATAGTTCCTCCCAGTTAAACCCCGTGCATGTCACTAATCCCACTTCTCCAAGGAAACCATCTTCTCGAAGCTTAGTTTGACTTTATTTTGCAAATATCTGCTGAAAACCTGGTATAGTCCCAATTTTGCACACTGGAAGGAACATAGGTGATAACCAGGAGATAATTGCACATTCTCTTCCTTATAGCCTTTACTTGGTAATGAAAGTAAGTCACATACAAATAACAAATGTAAACAAAGCAGCAGTGTGATACATCTCATGGAGAAGCATCTTGCTGTTAGAATTGCTACAGATTCAGGGATCAGATTGAGATGTTTTCATTAGAGTGACTTTAGAAAAATTAATCCTGAAAGTTGAAAGCCTAGGGAGGACCCAGAGAGAGGGCCAGGCCAGGCAAGGAAAGGACACATTATGCTTAAATAGACCCTGTTTTCCCACCTGTCCATCTCCTTCCCTCGTTCTCTGTTCCTGCTCCCTGCAAAACACTGAAACATCAGTGTGTATCTGTGTGGTCCAGTAATTGAGAGTTAGAACTCATGCCCACTTGAGTTATACTTTCTTTTCTGTTTTCAGTCTTCTTGGATTGGGGGGTCTGTATTCTGAGGAAAAGGAAAGAGTGAAAGAGTCTCACATGCCTTTGTGAGCTCTATTGACTTGTGTAAAATATTAACCTGACTTCATAGGAAAGAAATGACGTGGGTGAGGAAGATGCTAATTGGTGAGAAAGAAGGAGAGACAGGATTTCAAGCTGGCGTGGATCCTGGCAACCTGGGGAGAGCTCTGCAGCTGGGAGGCTCTCTGGGTGCTGTGCTCATCTATATTCAGTGGCAGTCTGTGTTCCCGACATGAGCGAACTGAAGAACTTGGAGCTGGTGCCAAGAGCTCCTTCTGAAAGCAATTATCAGGATTCACCATATGATTTCAATTCTTTGTGGACCATAAAAGAGACACTTCACCATTTTTTGAAAAGGGATATGAGCAGGAATGTTGGTAGCTTATGCATTATTTAGAGCCTGCCATCCTGCTTGGTCTCACAAAGGAGAATGACAGCATTGTCACAGGGGTTTCAGTGATGGTGGAAATAAAGATGTTGGATTTTGTAGCTTCTCTGAATTACCTGTAATCTGGCGACCTATAATTAGCTTGCTGAGGATATTAAACCTTCAATTTTTTCACCTATCACTGAAGGTAGGTGTCTGGTATCTCATTATATAAAAAAAGTCGTTATCACACACATTTGAGAAATGTAGTACAATGATAACAAAGTCATCAACCGCGGCTCATGTTTTGTCTGTAGTCAGGAATATGAAAGTTTAAAGGACATTGCATGAACACAGCTGATAGCAGGGTTTGACTTACTCCTATTTCTAATACTTCGACAGAAAGCTATTTTGCTTTGTTTTGAGACATTTTCAGTGAAGTACTTAGAAATTTGGGAGAGATTGTTGCATCAAGTCACATTAATAACATGCTTGCCCGCAGCACTATCTTGAAGTGTAATAGTTGCTTTCTTTTCCTTTCCTTTGACCATTCATGGGTCTTTTTTAATTGTTCATGAGAAAAAGCTCAGATTGGAAACCACTGACTCAACCCTGGCTTTCCATTCTGAGAAGTCACTAGGCTCTTCTCCTTCCTCTTGTGTATACTTCTAGAAACTTAACCCACTATGTATTAGTCTGGGTTCTCCAGAGAAACAGAACCAATAGGGTGATTATAGGCATGCAAAAGACAATTTATAATAGATAATTGTCTTGCAGGATTATGGAGGCTGAAAAGTCCCATAGAATGACATCTGCAAGCTTGAGAACTTGGAAAGCTAGTGTTGAAACTTTCATTCTGAACCTAAAGGTCCAAGAACTCAGGGGTGGAGGATGAAGGGACTGCTTATATAAGTCCCAGAGTCTAAAAGCCTGAGAACCCAGATCTCCAATCTCCAAGGGCAGGAGATGAACATCCCAGCTTAAGAAAAGAGAAGATGTCTTCTGTTTTCTATATTGAGGCCCTCAATGGATTGGATGATGCTCACATTCATGAGGGCAATATTCTTCACTCAGTCTATTGATTTAAATTCAAATATATTCAAGAAACCCATTCATAGACATACACAAGCATAATTTTTTACCAGCATTCTGGGCTCCCTGAACCCAGCCAAGTTGACACATAAAATGAATCATCCCGTATCATCCCCTCCTCACTTCTCTAACTGGTCCCCTCTTTCCTTGGTTTCTTTAGATTCCTGTGGGCTTTCTCCTTTCTTTGACACAGAATGTAAACTTCATATTACCAGATTCCTCTCTGAACTACCTTTGGTCACATCACTGCCAACTCGAAAATCTTGAATAATTTCCATTTACTTCCCAAATAAAGTAAAAACTCCTCTGTGTAACACTAGGGCCTTCCTACAAAGTAGGGCCCTGTTGGTTACTTCTTCTTAGTGCATACTATGTTATAGGTAGCCTATGCTAAAACTTTCTTATTGACAAGCATGCTTTTATTTGGCTAATTTATTTAGTAATTAATTTTAAAATTAAACAGTTCCTTGGAACTAGGAGATATTTATTATTTTTATTAAGGGTTCAAATTATAACCACTCCTTGACATCCATAATATGTATAACAAAGCTACTTCTGTGAACAAAAACTGCCTTAGTGCTCATTATCTGGTATTTTCCCTTTGAACTTATATGTATTACTTGTATTTCACAAAACCTACCTACAACAATATTAATGGTTCAAAATAACGTACATACTTGTCTTATGGTTTCTGTAGGCCAGCAGTTCAGATACAACTAAATTAAATCCCTTAGTTAGGGTTTCATGTCTATAATCAAGAAGTCATCCAGTTTTGGCTGGGTTCTCATCTGAAGGCTCAATCAAAAATGGTCCTGCTTCCAAGCTTCCTTGGTTTGTTGGCAGAGTTCATTTCCTTGAAGTTGTGGGACTCATGGCAGCCTGTTCCTTCAAAGCTTGCAATGGAGAATGAGGGACCCCTGTAAGATAGGCTCTTTGCTCTTTTGCTCATAAACGTGTTTAATCACGGTTGCCATTTTCTATTGGCTGGAAGCAAGTCAAAGATCTTGCCCACACTTAGGGAGAAGGAATCACACAATGGCAACACCTTAAGTAACATGAGAACTCTTAAGAATTTGTGTGCTGTACTCTATATATTACATTTTTGGCTTCTTTTATGGTATTTTTATATATATTGATCTTTGAATAATCTGACTTTCTCCTTAGATTTTTTTTTAGCTCTGTGGGTTCAATGACTGTTTATTTATGATTTACTGTGGCTGCATGCTTGCAGCAAAGCATATCTGGATTAAACAATTTATGAATCCAATAGATCACTAGATGCTTATATTTTTCTGTAGTTTTTCTTTGTGTTAGATTGTAAACATTTAAAAGTAAGGCAGAACTAGTACTTATTTTGCATGCTACCTGATTAGGAACCAAGCAACATTCGATTTTATACTATTGTCACTTGTTAAATAAATATTGCAGATCTTGAAATTAATAAGTGCTAAAATTTGTGAGATTAATTATATTCTTGCCTTCAAGATCACACAAGTACCATAAGCTATGAGATAAATTTTA
This sequence comes from Marmota marmota marmota, assembly GCF_001458135.2. Lineage (NCBI taxonomy): Eukaryota > Metazoa > Chordata > Mammalia > Rodentia > Sciuridae > Marmota > Marmota marmota. The sequence continues at coordinate 4,965,494 of NW_025999942.1, forward strand.
TGAAAGATGCCTCCATATCCTTAGTTTTCTAGGAAGGTTATGCCGCTGACATTTGGGCAAACTATTTTTCTTAATTCTCAGATTTGCATGAAACATTAACAGCTGTGGAAAGCTGAGAAATATCCTGAATAAGAGCACTAGATAAAAGATGTATTTCTGGACTAAAATAATGTGGACAACCATTGCCATAGGTAGGGGAGGAGGAGGCCTGGGAAGGGAGAATAAGAAAGATAATTCAACCTTTAGTGAAAGGATTTTCCAAGGGGTTTCCATATGATTCTGTTGGGTATCTGGTATCTTAAAAATGTTATAAAGAGTTCAAAATTCCATTATCCAAAGAGTTTAAGGGATTTTAAACAGATTCCCTTAGAATATACTCTTCGGATTTTTTAATATGTTAATGAATATTATACACATCCAAAGGGAATACTTAACATTCAACTTCTCTGAAATTATTTTTTTCTTGAAGACTATGTATGTGCACTTGTGTGTGAAAAAATAATTAGAAAATTTCCTGGTTGGGTTAAAAAAATAAGTTAAATTAGACGGAATAAAACAAAATGACATTATAAATTCCACCTTGACTCCTACATTGTTTGAGGGAACCAAATATTAATCAGAGTTGTGTGGATGTGAGTGGGATTAAGGACATCTGTGTGCATTAAGAAAGGAATAGAGACATTTCTAAGCATCTGTGTTTGCATTTTGAATTTAGATAACTTAAACACAGCTTATCCATTAATTAGCAAATCTATGAGGGAAAGATCCATGGTCACTGTAGTAACTTGGTCAAGTTTCTACTAAATCATTTGAACATGTAGTGAATGTAAAAAAAAGTATGCATTATTTTTGCCATTAATTGAATGATATTATCCACATGTACCTATATGAAGCCAGAAGCTAAAGCAAAACACCTTTCTTCTGTATCGTGTCATCTTTTGTATCCTGTCAACCTGTTTACTGAAAAGGGCATGGGGCCTTTCTGTAATAATCAGAGGTTTGCTTTACTAAGTCCTAAGGATGTTTTATAAACTTGAAATTGATTGTTAAAAAAGAACCCCAAACAAATACCTTTTTTAAAGAATGTTTACTCTAGAGAATTGTGTTTGTTTTCTTAGAGGAATAAACTGTGTTGGTCTGGGAAGCTGAATTTGTTCAACTACCTTTTGAAAATTGACCTGTTGAACACAATTTTACTGACCTATTTATAATTAACCATCTGATATATATGACATCTGAAATTCTTTTAAGGTAATTCTATTTAAAAGCATTCCTCACAAAAAGCATTCCTCCAAGTGCAAGTCTATACAAGTAAATATTGTAAGGGTTTTTAATGGAATACCTTCAAAAAACAAAACACTGTTTTTCCCTTAAAGATGAAAATGAAGTTCTAAATCTAAACAAAGGAGATCATGGTGAGACTTTTAACAGAAATGGTAAAATAAGACAGAAACATTTGATTTGGAAGAATGGTGGATGGACAGGGTAATATATTTAGTTTTAGAAATGTTGACTTTGCGGGAAACTTGGACTCAAGTGAAAATATTCTGATGTCACTTTGGGAACCAAAGCTCTCAGTAAAAAAGTCTTAGGGGAAGAAAGACATGTATATCTGATATAGTCAATCCTGAAAGGGAGGTATTCATTATAAGGAAATGGTGCATGTGATTACTGAGGCTGAGAAGTCCCACAATCTGCCATCTGTAAGCTAGAGACCCAGATAAACCCAGGGCGTAGTTTGAAGACCTGAAAGCCAGAGAAGCAATGATGTAGGCAACAGTCTGAGGAATATCAAGGGCAAGAGAAGACTGATGTCCCAGCTAGGCAGTCAGTCAGAGGGATTATGTATCTCACATTCCTACACTTTTTGTTCTATTTAGGCTTTCAATGGATTAGACTATGCCCACCCAAATTGTGGAGGACCATCTGTTTTTACTCAGTCCCTCATTGCAGATGCTAATCTCTTCCAGAAATACCTTACACATGCAAACAAAAATAATGTTTGAACAGATAGCTAGGCATCCTATGGTCCAGTCTCATTGACATATAAAATTAATCATAACAAGATTCTTGGGAAAAATTTTGTAAACAGCAATCTGGAATGCGGGTCTTTTTCTGTTAATGCTTCAACTAATGATGAGAAAAAAATTAATGAATCTTGGATGTGTGATGTCAACATTTCAAAATATATCTCATAATTTGGTGATTTAAGATTGGAATCATTGAAATTTACAAATGCTTTAAAGTTTCATGCATTGAAAAATCTTAATTTCATACTTCTTCTTTTAAACAAATGAATAAATAAAGAACTATTTCGGTGTATATATGGTCAACACTTAGTGTTGGGCTGTGAAGTTAAGAAATACTTTGTATCTTTTCTCATAGTAATATTACAACATATAAGATATTTTATTTTGTAGGTGATATTTAGGTAGCAATTGATTATTTCTGATACAATAATTAATGTTATACCAAGATATACTAAGGTTAGAAATTCCTCTCTTTTTCTCATGTACTTTTCCTTTTTATTTTATTTTATTTACTTATTTTTGGTATCAGGAATTGAACCCAGGGGCACTTAGACATTTCCCCAGCCCCTTTATATATTTTATTTAGCGTCAGGATCTCACTGAGTTTCTCAGTGCCTTGCTAAGTTGCTGAGGCTGACATTGAACTCACAATCTTTATGCCTCAGCCTCCTGAACTGCTAAGATTACAAGCATGCTCCACTGTATCCAGCTCCTTTCTATTTTTTTAAGTTACCATTTCATTTTTTTGTTTCTGTCAGTAATGAATTTAATGCTAGTATTAATTAAATTCTAAAGTTAGCTAATTTGTAAAGACAAGTGGCAGACACAAAGGTAAACAGTACATGGCCCTGAACCTACAGTTAATGTGACCCCTAGTGGAGTCTGAGAATTTCAGTGGGAATGCGGAGGTGGGGATGGAGCAGTATGACATACAGTATTCATGCTCTGGCGTAAAGTCACAAGCTGAATCTCAGCTTTGATATTATGAATTGTGCCATAATCTTAGGCAAGTTAATTTTTCCTAATTTCAGTTTCTTTATTCTAAAATGGAGATGAAGTTCTTTTTTTAGGGTTACTGAGGATCACTGAAAGTATACCTAAAGTACCAATAGTCTAACACAAAGTAGGCAATCTTAAAATCAGTGATTCTGAGTAGGGAAATGTGTGAAGCTGTCATGAAGGAGAATACACCTGAGCTGATCTGAAGCTTTTGATAGAGAGCTGATTGAATATTCCCAAAGCAAGCAAATTGTAATAAAAAAATAAGGGAAGCTTGCTAGTGTGTTATATATTGAAACAGTATGGACAAAAATATGGAGAAGAGTAGCTGCCCTTGGTAGTTCACTCTTCAAAGCTGAGTTTTCTGGTACCTATTGTTCGGGCACAAAATTGAGCTTTAATTTTAGCTGCATGATTTTGAGAAAATTACATAACCTTTCCAATCTCTTTCCTCAGCTTTAAATGAGGATAATGAATTCTGCAGCTGACTGTTCTTAGTGCTCACTATAGAATGAGTATTATTTTATTAATATTTGGATGAGATTTTTGATAGGCAAAAACAATGAGATATGAAGGAAAAAAAACACTTTGGGCAAAGTAATAGTGTGAATGAAGACAGAAATGTGAAAAAAAATCTGCTCATTGGGAAATTTCTTGGGTTATCTGTAGTATAAGAGATAAGAAGGGAGATGTTGGAAGACAATGCTAGCAAGGTCGGTAGTGAATGCAGGTTGTATCCTTTAATGTTGATTTGTATTTAGCCCATTTAGAAAATGGACAGAGAAGTAACAAGATCATACTGCGTTCTGTAGGATGATGTTTCTATCTTCTCTACAATTATTCTTCCAGCATGCTGCCAAATCTTTGAGTTTGGCTGTGAGGATGGCCAAGAAGCTAGTTAGATGCCTAAGAACTTCATGAAGGACTTGATCAAAGACAGGAAATGGAGCTTGGATCTGACTGATGGTGCTAGCCTGAATGAGTGGCATCATTTACAAAGACACAGACCAGAGGAAAAGGGTCATATGTGAGAACAGTGGGGACAAGAGATGGAGCTTTGGAAACTGACTTGGGAGAAGGAGTAGAAAATTCAGTTGATGATTAATGACATCCGATTTAGATCATTGCAGAAAGCTTAAAGCTAGATCTAGAAAACCAGAATTCATTAGTTTGGGTAAACTGGTCGAAGGCAGTGTGGGTAAGACCAACTAGAAATGTTTACAGGCAGGATGATTAAATGGGCTTCCTTGCTGAATAAAATTGCTCCAATGCAGCTCAGGTTTGTGGCCCTAAATTAATGCCTCTTGGTTTTCTTCTTCCTGTTGGATGTTCTTTTTATCCCAAATTTAGAGAGTGCTCTTTTTTTTCCTTTTGTGTTTGCATCTTTAGCTCATTAAGTCCTTTTTATTTGCTCTGTAACTTCCATTAGTTATATCTATCAAGCTATCCAGCCCACAAACACTTATTAAGAAATAGACAAGATGTAAGTGTGAGGCAGACATATTTGCTGTTCTCATGGGTGAAGACAGAAATAATTCAGTAATTAAAATGCAATACACATTATGATATCCAAGTGTGGGCTATTAGGGGAAAGAGGCAAGTGACATAGTCTGTAAAATAGGGAGGGTTAAGAAAGCTGTGGGTAGAAGATGAAGCCTGATCTAAGTCATAAAGAAGAAATAGGAGTTATTCCAGAAAAGTGGCAAAGTAAGATGAAGTACATGGTCAAGAATTTCCTGGAAAAAGAACAGCATAAAGAAAAATAGAAAAAAAAAGCACTTAATATCATTTCATATTTGGTTCAGACCCAAATCTCCCTAATTGTCCCAGGAATGTTTTTGTAGCTATTTTCTTTTCTCAAGCAGGGATCCAATTTAATTTTATATATTACATTTGTTTGTTATGCTTTTAAGTTACTTTTAGCCTGAAGAAGTCCTTTAAACTGCCTTTTAAAGAGTTTTCTGAATTCATATGATTGTTTCTTCATGATACCCTTTAACTTGTTCCTCTATCCTTAAGTTATTAATAAACTAGAAGATAGAGTGTTAGGTCTAAAAAGCTTGGTGAGTTTCAGATTAAAAATTATGACACTATAGTTAATGTAGATGACCTCATATTGCAAAACATCAAAAGGGATACAGTAACACCTTCTTCCTCTATCAGTGATATAAAATTTCATTATTAATTAAGGGGCTGACCATGAGGTCATTCTATAAAGTAGATACTCTCTCTTTTCAATCATTAAACAACCTGTGTAGTGACAAATGTTAGGAGAAAAATGCTTCATAGATCTTTTCTATTTCTGCACATTTTGTAAGTAGATGCATTGATTGCTTTTGTTCTGAGCTTTTTTTTCTATATTTATTTATTTTTCTATATTTTCATAGCATACAGCCTAGGAAGATGGAGATAGAGTTTTCTTCCAGAACCAAGGGGAAGATAATAAAGATAATGTGTCCTTCAGTGAAATAGGTTGAATAGGTTTGCTAATAAGTTTGGAGTTCCTAACCTAAGAAGCAAACCTACTGCATGCTTAACATTTAGCTTAGTTATTCTCTATCCTTTGGAGACATTGGAGAATCAGTGCAAACATGGTAATGCTGCTGACTAATGAAATCATTTCACTCTGACCCAGGAGTTTCCAGTCTCCTCCATCCCCCATAGAACTGTGCAGGCTCACTTAGCCTTTAAGCTGTGTAGAATCTCTGACACTTCACAGTTCTTTACCACCAATTGTTCACTTAATGCTGAAATTTAAACATTATTGTTTCTGTATTTTTAATTGTCATTCATTTTTCCAAAAAGAGGAGACTCTTGTATTCCTCCCTTTTGGATTACTTATTTGAAGTAAATAAAAATATCTCCTCAAAAAGTCTCACTTCCTTTTAGTAGGAATTGGTACATAGAAACTCAGACCTAAGCTCTAGCTATTTCTAAGCTTTCTTATTGGACACAGCAACTATATTTTTAATAGCTGTGAATTCATATTGATATTTTAATTTTAATATTGTAGGGGTTTTCTCCTAACTTTATTTTCTATTTGTACCTTTTTGTCTTACTTTATCAATCTTGATAAACTTCTCTTCAGTACAATCATCTAATTCTCTTGAGTGACTCTTGAATATCTGGCTGCGTAGTTCTGGAGATGGGGACAGATCTTGACAGGCTGACTGACCCAACCTACAAACAAGTGGATTCTTACCTCCTAAAAGAGGCTGTGTCTCTTCCCATAGGAACATGTTTGGCATATTAGGAAAAGCTTCATTCAATTCATTTCATACTATAAACCCAATCTCTGAAACTGAACGGTGTCCATCCTTCTTACTTTCCTGAAACATCAAAACAAGCTCCTGTGGGTTTGTTTACTTCCATTCTTGACCTCTTATGTCCAGTCTATTTTTAATAACAGATAATAAGTGTTCTACAGTATCTCCACAAATTAAAATCGGACTGACTTGGAGGTTATGCTGTTATTTACTATGAAGAAAGAAAACGTCTGACCATTTAAAGGATGACTTGATTTTTTTTAGCAGATAAAATTTCTAAATATATTGAAAATATCTTTTAGATTCTGTTAGGCATATATATCACTGTAGATGCATAAGATTAAGGAAAGGTTTCTGATCTGACAAGCAAAGAGCTTAGAAGTTGTCAATCTTGATCACACAAGAACAAAGCTGAACAAACTGAAAATCAACAACACTGTCTAAATCCATCAGAGAACTATGGTCATAGGGCAAACTACTATCCTAGGTACCAGGGCTTAACCAACCTATGAAGGCAAGGAAATACCTAATTCCAGCTCCATTGATTCTTCTTGTCTCACCTGAGGAAGGAAAAAACTAGAGAGACTTTGTGAAGGTCACAGCTCAGGGTTACAGGTTCACTAAAAGACTGAGATGTAGTAATTGGATTGTAGAATATTTAACTTCTAGTTCTCCACCCTTATCACCACATAGATAGAGCTGTTGTGTAAAAACAGGGGATTATTATTATTGCACAACTGCAAAGCCTAACTTTATTTTAGGAGGCAGTTTCTAGGGAAATCCAAACACAAGGGAAAGAATACAATGACGCTAGAGCAAATTTTAGCCTCTGACACCCACAGTGACAGTAAATAGTAAGCAGCCTAATTCCGAATTCCCTATCTACCTTAGTTCCTTTCACTAGTTATAACATGTCTGGCTTTCAAGAACACAAAATTGATTGCAAGGTATGCCAAATGGCCAAAAGCACAAGTCTGAGAGACAAAACAAGTGGCAGAAGCAGATTTAGGTAAGGAAGAGGTATTGGAATTATTATATTGGGAATTTACAATAACTAATTAACATGTCAAGGGAGCTAATTGAAAACGTGGATGACATGCAAGAACAGATGGGTAACGTAAGCTGAGAAGAGAAAACTCTAAGAACCAAAAGAAAACGTTAGCAATTAGAATCAGTGCAACAAAACAGAGAATGCCTTTGATGGGTTCACCAGAGGATCGGAGAGTCCTATGGAAAACAAAGGTGAGCTTGAAAATATGTTAATAGAAACTTCCAAAACGCAAATGCAAAGGAAAAAATAAGGAAAACAATGGAGCAGAATGTCTAAGATGTGTAGAGTGGCTACAAAGGTGTAAAATACATATAATGGCATTACCAGAGGAGGAGAAGAAAGAGACAGAAGAAATATGTGAAACAATAATGACCAAGAATTTTCCAAAATTAACAATAGATACCAAATTATAGATCCATAAAGTTCAAGCTCATGAAGCCCAAATCATGAACACAAAGCAGCATCATATTTAAACTGTAGAAAATTAAAGATGAAGAGCTGGGTGTGGTGGTGCATGGCTGCAATCCCAGCAGCTGGCTAGGGAGGTCAAGGCAGGAGAGGATTGCAAGTTCAAAGCCAGCCTCAGCAATAGTGAGGCATTAAGCAACTCAGTGAGACCCTGTCTCTAAATAAAGTACAAAGTAAGGCTGGAGATGTGGTGCAGTGGTTGACTGCCCCTGAGTTCAATCCCCAGTACAAAAACAAAACAAAACAAAAAACCCAAACAACCTAAAATTCAGTGATTCAGTGTCTGGTTAAATTATTTCTCAAAAGTGAAGGTGTAATAAAGATTTTCTTGAACAAAAATTGAGGGAATTGTTTTTCCACAATAGGTTTGCCTTGTAAGAAATATTATTTCTTTAGAAAGAATGAAAATGATATAGGTCAAAGGTCTTATCTGCACAAAAAAGAAAGAACATTAGAGAAGGGATAAATTAAGATAGCATCTTTTCTTTTTTTTTCTTAACTGCTCTAGTAGATAAAATTTTATTCAAAACAATAATAGCAACATTATATTAAGTGATTATAGTTTAAGTAAAAGAATTGACACCAATGTTCTGAGAGATGGAAGGGAGGAGTTGGGAATCCATATTATAAGATGCCATGCAGGAAAGAGTACTGGTATTTAAAAGGGACTTAGATTTTGAAAAGTTATTTTATAATCTGTGTAATATTAATGATCTATTGGGAAAAGATAAAATAAAGGTATTCATATTCAAAGCCAACTCTTTTGGTGGTCACTTTTGAATTCAGTCTCTGATGATGTACAGTGTTCTCCTCAAGAACATAGTGATACACTGTTATTTAACTTTATTTTATTTGTTTGTTTGCTTATTTATTTATTTTTGGTGCTGGGGATCAAACTCAGGAACTCTCCACCACCGAGCCACATCCACAGGCCTATTTTGTATTTTATTTAGAGACAAGGTTGTTGGGAGTTGCCCCTGCTCCAAAGAGTAACTTCCCCATCCCCCAAGAAGAGCCATCCAATGATGAGCCCTGCTGGCTCATCATGATCCTGCTGTCCAATGGTGAGCCCTGCTGGCTCACCTGATCCTTACCCACCAATCAGACTAGCCCTGCTGGCTCACCTGATCCTTACCCACCAATAAAAAAGCACCCCATGCCAACTGTCAAACCACCCCTGGGTCTATAAATATGCAGAACTGTTCCTCAATAAAAGGGCATTTGCTCCAACTACGAGCCTTGTTCATTCTTTCAAAGGTCTTATTGAGTTGCTTAGCCTCCCACTTTTGCTGAGGCTGGCTTTGAATTTGAGATCCTTTGCCTCAGCCTCCCGAGTCACCTGGATTATAGGTGTGGGCCACCGAGCCTGGCAATACACTGTTATTTTAAAGGAAATCACAGAACTAAAAACCAATGGTGCTAGACTCATGTGGTTTGCTGATTTTTGACTCTTTTGTTAGGAAACCTGAAACATTGCTGAACTTGTCTGACATGCCATCTTCCATCCTTTTCCCATAATCATTTGGTTCCTGTGTCTTAAAAGAGTGGTGCAGATATTGTGTCCAGGCATTTCTTCCATATTGCTGAGACCTGTAAGTTTTGGTGCAAGCACTTTTGATGTTTATAGATGCAGAGGCAATGATGACTATTTGACCCATGAGGATTATCTGATACTAGTAATGTACAGTCCAATTTAAAATATATTAAAATTATCTTTAAATTTTAAAATTTAACTCTAAACTGCATCTTAGAATTGATGAAATATAGTGAACTAAGTTGTATAACTCCTATGCTTTAAAGTCTCACACGGATGCTGTGAGGTCCCACTCAGATTTTCTATAAAGAAAGATCTTCTGCTAATCCAAATTACCTCCATTACCTACTTTCCAGCCCCTTATTGTGAATTAGCATCCACATATCATAGAAAATATTTGGCCTTTGGATCTTTGGGAATGGCTTATTTTGCTTTGCCAGTTCCATACATTTACTGGCAAATGCCATAATTTCATTCTTATTTAAGGCTGAGTAATATTCCATCGTGTATACATGTCACATTTTATTTATCCATTCATCTGTTGAAGGGCACCTAGATTGGTTCCATATTTTAGCTATTGTGAATTGAGCAGCTATAAATGTTGATGTGGTTGTGTCACTGCAGTATGCTAATTTTAAGTCCTTTGGGTATACACGGAGGAGTGGGCTAGTTGAGTCAAATAGGGTCCATTCCAAGTGTTCTGAGAAATCTCCATACTGTTTTCCAGAGTGGTTGCACCAATTTGCCATCCTACCAGCAATGTATGAGTGTACCTTTTACCACACATCCTTGCCAAGATTTATTATTGCTTATATTATTATGATTCTGATACTAGTAAGATACAGTCCAATTTAAAAGATATTAAAATTAAAAATTTAACTAAGTAATTAATTAAATTCATTAATTACATTTAAAATTTAATTTTGACTGGAGTGAGATGGAATCTCAGTGTAATTTTGATTTGCATTTTGCTAATTGCTAGATGTTGAACATTTTTTCATATATTTGTTGGTTGATTGTATTTCTTCTTTTGTGAATTATCTTTTTCAGTTCCTTTGCCCATTTGTTGATTGGGTTATTGGATTTTTGCTGTTAAGATTTTAGATTTCTTTATATATCCTAGAGGGGAGTGAAGGGATGGAAGGGAAGGGACAGGAGGAGGCATAGGGGTAGGAATGATAGTAGAATGAATCCGACATTATTACCCTATGTGCATATGTGATCACATGACCAGTGTAACTCTACATCATGTTTAATTGTTTGGTCTAATTGTTTAGATAATGAGAAGCCATACTACATTTATGTGTGATATGTCAAAATGTATTCTACTGTTGTATAAAACTAATTAGAACAAATATATATATATGAAAAAAAAGAAAAGCTTCAATGTCTAGCCCCTTGGAAGAGCTGTCAGAGCTGTCAGTCCATTCAGGGATTCTATAGCTATAGACTGGAGCACATTCAGGGACCTATGGAGTCAGGAGTATAAAGGCCTGGCCATGTCTGCACAATGTGGGGCCCCCTCTTATTGGCCATACTAGCTTCAGAGCTCCCTGAAGGGATCTCTGGTCACCTTCTTCAAATCAGTGCCACTTTCTCACTCTCTTCGTAAAATTTGTAACTTTATATGAAATCAACCAAATTATCATATTGGGGCATTTTTCAGTTTGTCATTTATTTGCTATTTCCCCACCTCCTCATGTAAGACTATCAGTTCCATGAAGGTACATCATTGATCCCAGTAAATGCTGGTCATAAATAGGTCATGATCTAGAAGGGTGAGTGTTACCACCACCACACAATCCTAGGGGATCTGAGAGACGTGAGAAAACTCGCTATAAGGCACGATTCTCCCAGATCTGGCCTTGCTTGGGAGAGTATGTGCACAAGACACAGACTATCTATCTGATATCAGCTATTTTATTTCTCTTTGGCATCCTTTGAGGTGCTTGTCCAATTAAAGGTTGAACACTGATTAGAAGATGCTGCCATAACCATATTATAAATTTTTCAGAACAAGCTGAAAATTAACCCAGTATGTGTGGTTGCAGATGTCACACAAACTGGGCTGTTCATACCAAGGAGCCCCTTGAAGAGGGCCGTCTGGCCTATGTATTTCTCAAAGTGGGTTGGAACCAGATTGCCCTCTGAATGTCTGAGACACTCCTGGACCTCACCTTCTGCTGTGTGCTCTCCTGGAAGACTTCCAGTTGTAGCACTCTCCTGGAAATTTAGTAGAAAATGCTGAGAGCACCTTTATCTTAATCTTGTATTCTTGCTAAACTGACTGAGTTCAATAGCAGCTTCTGGAAAGCATTCTAATAATCTGTAGCGTGTTTCAGAAGCATTACTCACATTATCACAGAAACATGTCTTGCTCCAGAAATGTATTTACAGTTCCTTTTTAGAAACACAGATGCAGTCTAGGTAAATAATACAAACAATTTTTTTCTTGCCAAGGGAAAAACGCTGTTTTTGTATTTATCTATTTAAAAAGCAAATGAAATCATTCATACTGGAGGAGGATGTTATGATAGATGAAGATTTTAGACTTGCTCACTTATTAATCTATATATTTATTTATAACTATGTTTTCAAGTTTATCTCTGTAGAAGGCCCATCTTAATTCAGATTGGTTATAATAAAGAAAAATATTGTCTTAGCTCTTCTATAGTTAAAGAGACAGGGCCACTGTTAATTTACCATCTAGCAGTGTGCTATTAAAAAAAATTGGGTTCAAGTAATTCTTAGGATGAGGAATTTGAAGGCTTAGCATTTAGAGATTATTTATCTATAAAGTTTTAACTTATTGGGAATATCAAATTGTAAATAATTCCCCTTTGATGAGACAGAATTTGAATGCGTGCATAACGATAGTAAAGATCAGGCCTCTTCTTGTTCTTACTCAGGATGTAAGATCTATACCATTTACAGTTCAATGGTCATTTTCAGTATGGCAATAGATTGTGGGATGACTCATTGTTATTGTACCTCAACTACACCTGCATGATTTAACATATATGGTTGAAGCAGTTTAACCTTCAAGTTATTGATGCAAATCTGTAAAATACTGGATTTGAGCCAAGTGTGTGGCTTATGGTATATACTCAAGAAATAAATTCTGAATGAATGTGTCCTTGCCTCTGAAATCCCATTGCTCAGGAGATTGGAGTTGAGGGAGGCATTTCCAGTCTGGACCTCCACAGTATATTTGCCAAAGAGCTCTGAGTGAACTTGAAGCAGCTGGCTAAGGAAGAAACCCTAGATATGGCTATTGGATTCATCTTGGATCTAAGAGGAAAGAAAACAGTTCAATGTGGGAATTCTGCTGATTCTCACAGGAGTTTTTCTCTTCCGTGCATGGGCCCAGAATCTCTGGAGACCCAGCTGTCTGAACTGGTCTGAAATGAAATGTGCAGATTTTGGCGCCTCAGGTATTTCTTGTTCTGCTTCGTAGTCTCAGAGAGACAATCCAAGAATGAGTCAGAGGGAGGTTTTAAGGCCGACAGGAGCTGCATCTTGGGCTCAGCTGTATGAATCAGGGAACAGGATGAATGAATTGCTGGCCCACTGATGTGCTGCCTGATCTGCCTGGCATATGTTATCTGACACCCCAGTCCTGGAACGCTGCTAATGGCTGCCTGAAAAAATATAAAATCTAATGGAAAAGTAGCCCACCGAACCAGAAGGAATCAGCTGTTCATTCTACCTCTATTGGAATTTATCTTAAAAATTAAAAGCAAGCCCAAATTAGTATCAAAGTCCAGAAACAGGAAAGCTCTAAAAGCATCATTAATCTGTCCCTCTTGCATATCTAGTCAGTTACATGCATTTTGTGAAGAATTTTGTAAAATAGATGAATCTTTAACTTATAATTTCTCTTTTCTTGAGGGATCTACTGTTCTCATTAAGTGACATTTCACTGACACTAATTCCTGCTTCAGCCTGTGGATTACCAGTTCTCCCACTGGTATAACAGAGTCCTGTGATGAACTCCTCCACCAATTTCCACATCTGCTTTAGAGCTCCCCCTGGGCATAAAAGTTTAAATACCCCTCAGCTGTGTACTCTGCCTCTGCCTTTCTCTCCCACCTGAATCATGGACAGTTCACTGTTTATGAAAACTAGTTTTGGCATGGGGTCATGTTAATATATTTTTATGATTATTGCTGGCACTGAGCATGGTGGTTATGAGTGTGCATTCTGCATTTACCTCTTGTGAAATCAGGGACAATGTAAACACAGGGTCATAAGACTGAGGCATGGATTAAGTGAGATTTGTAGAAAGATCCAGGGTTCCAGCACATACTAAGGGCTTTATATTAATGTTAGCCGGAAACTCTGAATAATTTTAAAGATATTAATTGGCTGTTAGGATTTTTAAGCATTTTTTAAAATTATAATGCCTTAGTTTGGACTGCTATAACAGAATATCAAAGACTGGGTAGCTTAAACAACAGAAATTTATTTCTCACAGTTCAGTTGGCCGGAAAATCCAAGATAAAGGTACTGGCAGATCCTGTGTCTGGTGAGAGTCGGCTTCCTGTTGTGCAGATGGCTGCCTTGTTGTATCCTTATGTGGTAAAGAGCAGAGAGCTAGATTCTTATAAGGCCCTTAATTATCTTCCTAAAGCTCTAGATCCCAGTACCATCATGTTAGAAGTTAGGATTTCAACATATGAATTTGGGTGTGTGTGTGCGGGGGGTGGTGAGTGCAAACATTATGTCCTAACATGTGGGAAGAGGAAACTTATTCATGTGGATATAACATATAAGAAGTATATCCCAACCATGAGTGAAAGTTCTTTTTTCTTGATATTGCATCGTGTCCTTTGCTTATTATCTTTTAGATTTCATATGAATGATGACTAGCTTATTCCCAGATATACCTGTTGAAAGAAGTGAGGAGTAGATTTGAGAGTAAAAGACAATGGAATATGTAGAACTGCCCGCATTCCCTTACTTATTTGGGTAGAATCCTGTAGGAACTATGGAGTGATGGAGAGAGCCCAACTCAGGGGTTCAGATGACCTAGTGGACATCCCAGGTCTCTAGGCCTCTCTGAGTCAATCATTGATCAGGATAAAATTTCAAGTGTTCATTTGTAATGAAGGAACAATAATAATCCTTGCTGTACAAACCCTGTGGATTGGCTATAAATGTCCTATGGAGAAAATACAGAGGAAGAAACTCTGAAAACTGGAGAACAATAGACATTTATAAGGTACCAAACTGTCAAAGAACTGTCCAGATTTTCCTAAACATTTGATTATTTAACGAATTTAAATATTCCCTATGGGTGGAGACCCGTACATGTATTCTTTCCAAAATAAATAATTGGATATAAGTAGTTGTTTTGGAGCATCTTCCACTTGGGATGACAACATTCACTACTCTCATTTGAAATTCTAAAGAAGGACAAGTTATTATTTTCTTGATACATTAAGCAATTTTAGTCCCTTTTTGGTTTATGAGATCCCAAATGCAATACCTTTTTAAACCAGAAATCTCTATGGTATTAGTCTAGGACAAGTGGGAAATCTCATCCCTGGACTAAAACAATTTGTAGTCACAGCTGCATCTGGAATGCAAAGATACAGGAGTGATTTCTGTTAAAGTTACCCCAAATATAGCATTTAAATTTCACTTTCACCCAAGATTCCAGATAGTATGTCAATAGTGAAATAAAGCTTGATCCTTGACACAAATTGTGTGGCAGTGTTAGATCACACTGATGACTTAAGAGTAGGTTTGACAAATGATGTTGGGTTTTCAGACTACAAAACAAATTGCTATGAGTGTCAGAGACATGAATGTCTTTCAGCCGTCATTCGAAACAATGCACATCTACATTCCGTGTGATCATTCAACAAATAATTTTCTGATCATTTTTATATACACCAGGCACTGTGTAACTCCTGGGAATGTAGAGATGCACACATAGCGTCCTTCCTCCCTGTTGGTGGTTTTAGCCAAGGCAAATCTTGAAGTATTTTTAAAAAGCTATACTATAGTCCTAAAGATTCAGGATCAGTAACCCTGCAGTAGGGCCAGGGCAAGCAGATTAACAAATACAAATGTCCCAAGCTTTTGCTGTGTCACCCTGGTTAATATTCACCACCCAACATGCTGGTAAGTGGGGATGTACATAATAGAGTAAAAGCAATTTATGAGATAAGAACAGGATATTGTGGACTCTGAAATAGGAACATTTCATCTGTCCTCAGAAGGAGTTGGGTCGGGAAGGATTTCTGGGGAAGGTGACTCCTAACTTTTCCAGTTATTTTGTGCTATTTTTCTAATCATACAGTCAATGCAAGAAACAAATGAGCGAAGGAATCTCAAGATGGCGGCAAGGGGAGTGCATTGCCCCGGTGTGCTGCTTCACTGTGTGGGAGTATGACAAGTCAGGACGGCTAAAGGCTATCTTGTTAGGAATTTCCAGCAATAGTGGGGTGCTCCGGAACCTGGAGGAAGGATTTCCATCGCACGAGGATCGGCTACGGGGACTCAAACGCTAGAGGTTTGTCGCACGGAGGGTAACACTGCTTATTCAGCAAATCGCCCCGCGGCTAGAGTCTGCAGCGCGTGCTGGGAAACGAGGAGATAGCGACGCAGGGATACAGCGCTGCAGTTTCTGCCAGCCGTGCAAGCACCATACTCAGGGCTGAATTCTGGGTTCGAGACGGGGGAAGGAAGCGGTCCATCTCGGTTCTCCACACCGGTCAGACCACAGAGGAGGCCAACGGCCACCATGTTGGAAAGCTGACGTCACCATCCCTGTTTTCGACTGACCGCAGCTCATTCAGCCATAGAACAGGTAATTTCAGGCTGCCATTCGCCTGCGGCTTGCAGACAGATTGCTCGGGCTCAGTGCCTGGGTGCTTCTTAGAGCCTGCTCTTATCGGAGCGAACACCGAGCGCGGGGCGGCCGAGTTCCGGCTCCCGGAACTGCCCTGGCCCAGGGCTAGGAGCCCGAGGAAACTGCTTCTCGGTCCGGGTCCTGCTGAGGGCTGGTCAGGACTCACCTGTTGCTTTGGTT
>NW_025999942.1:4984532-5031999 GCF_001458135.2 Marmota marmota marmota
TGTAAATCAATGGATGTGTAACTGATGTGATTCTGCAATCTGTGTATGGGGTGAAGGTGGGAGTTCATAACCCACTTGAATCAAAGTGTGGAATATGATATGTCAAGAAATTTGTAATGTTTTGAACAACCCACAATAAAAAATTAAAAAAAAAAGAAACAAATGAGCATAAGAAGCAAAGGTCACTCATTATCTATGATGTTGAAAGTCTTACGTTTTACTGTACTGTGTATAGAGTGGTTTTCTTAACTATTCCATTTTTAATTCTATAAATCTTTGAATTTAAAGGTCATTGATCATTCTGTAATCTGGGGAATAGGTCATAATTAACTTCAAATATCTCATATTTTTTCCTTTTGTCATTTTCAAGGACTTCTATTATCTACCTTTTAGTATCTAATTCTATTCATCATGTCTCTTAATTTTCATTTAAAAAATTTAAAAAAATATTATATATATATGTGTGTGTGTGTGTGTGTGTGTATACATATACATACATATACACACATACACATAGGTAATTCACAAAGCAGGAAAATAAAATATTTTCCTAAAACTTTTCCAAGACAGTTATACCATGATGAGAATAGCACACAAATTTTAAATATCCTCAAATACAATTGGTTCTTAAGTCTAATCACATTTAAAGATATGTAACACATTTAAAAAACAAACACATTAATCAAGGATTACGAATTTGGAAAGGATAAAAGCACAAAGTGAATTAACCCAAGAAAACAAAAACAAAGGGTTTCCTTGATTCATTTGTTTGCATTTCTTGTGCCTTTATAGACTCCAATTCTGCAATTTATTTCATCTATTGCATTTGTATTTTCAACTATTGCATGTTCAATGTCCAATATTGCTAGTTGTTTTTTCCTCTTTGACTTTCCCTGAGGCTATAACTGCTTTTGCAGTATGGAAGGAGCGATGGGAAACCCAAGCACCAGCTTGTACAGCTTTTGGTGAGTTTAAGGATAAAACAGAGATGGGCTCTTCTTTCCTGTCCCAGTGGAAGATTTCAGAAGATTACTTCTTTGTTTTCCTGCAAGGGGGAGTATAATAGATGAATTCTTTGAGTATTCTCATTTCTTTTTACTTCACAATCTTATTAGTATTATATTTTAAAGAATCCAGCAGGTCAAGCAAGTTCTTCATCTTCAGGCACCAAAGGTTCCTCATTATACTTATTTTCTAAACAGTCTGTAATTATAGCTTTAATCTTCCTAGTCCTAGGAATTATTTAGAACAGTGTGGGTTTGTTTCCTAAAATTGCTATTCAATTGGATTTTAAAAATTGGACTTTAAAAGTATTTCCTACTTTTATTGCATTGTGGTCAAAGTGGCCTATACTATTTTTTTTCTAATTCAGAATACTTTCAGAATTGAAGTTATTTCTATTGCTTAGTTATATAATTATTATTGCTATTCAAAGGAATCTTGACCAGAATGTGTTCTTTCCTTTGGGAAACTATATTTTTTTCTGCTTAGATTCCTTTTAGAACTTTCTCCTTATCCTTGAAATTCAGAACATGTTAAAGTCATTTCCAAATGATGATCTCTTTTTGTTACTAGGCATATTGCAAAACAAACCATTTAAATTTGCATCTGCAAGTCTTTGACTCAGGATTTTTTCCCAATATTAATCCATAATTATGCCAATTATTCATGATTTCATGTCTTCTTTAAGAATTCTTTTCCATCTTTCTCATCCCAAGATTATTAAACTGTTTTAAATGCAGTTTGATCTTTAATCTTATCTGGAAATTTTTTTTATTGATGTGCAGTAAGTAGCAAATCATTATTTTGTTTTCTTTCAAAACTTATTACCAATATTTTGATACCAGTGATTTAAAAAGACATATTTTATGATGTTGCAATTCAGATGTATATTTAAATATATTTCTGTACTAATTGTCCACTGATCTATGGTTCTATTTCTTTAATAGTTAATGTTGTTTTAATTATAGCAGATTTACATATATTCTAAAATTCCTTCAGTGAAAGTTCTCCTACCTTTCTCCTGTTTTAGTGTTTTTATGATTCTCATAAATATATATTCCAGATGGACTTTTGAAATTCATCAAAATAATTTGATGTTTATTACTGTTTGCATATTAATGTTCTGGGAAAGAAATATCCTACATCTGTACTCTCCACCTTAGTGATGACTAGCCACATGTGACTAGTGGCTACTGTATTGAAATATGGCTAGTGTCACTGAGGAACTGAATTTTAAATTTAACTTCACTTTAACTAATTTCAATTTAATTAGCCACATGTGATTGGTGGCTATTGTATTGAAAAATGTAATCTTCGGAGCCAGAAATAGAGGGGGAAGGAATAAATCATAGGTATCTCCAAAAGGAAATATTTCATTCTGTTTTTGTCTATTCTTTTCTCATAATTGTTGATGTCAAAGTTCCCAGGTAAATTTCTTTAGCACACCTTTGATTCAGCGACATGGTGTGACTGCATCCTGTATTCCTTCTGGTTCCAATGGCCATTATTTCAGGGAAGAGTCCCACCAGACTGGGAGACATTTCTGTTTCATACATTTCAATTTCATACATACTCAACTGGTCTTAAGTGAGCTATCAGAGCAAGAATCCAGTAGCCCTCTTCTTGTCCGATGCTTCATCCTCTTGAATTGTGAGAAGCTAACAATCTCTATCAGGAGACCTTTCACTCATTTGCTGTGCCAATTCACTACTATCTCAGTTTAAATAGAAAAATGTTGGTTTCTAAAATTTTGATTCATAATTTCTATCATTTCAGTTTAGGAATCAGTAGTCCCATATGCCTTGAACACCATCTTGCACTGGATAAGCCAAACCATTATAATATCTGTCATGCCCATGCCACATTCTCTCTTCTTGCTGAGTAATCCTATTTTTATCATGGGACCTTGGCCCCATTGCCACAACTGTTTGGCCCAAAGTTATCTGAAAATTACCAACAAATTTATAGATTAGGGAACAATCTATGCGATGGTATGAGGAAATGAATTCAGTCAATTAATATTTCCTCTAAATTGGAACTAAAAACAAAAAACCTAAGTAAATGATCCACATAGCCTTGTGATAATTACCTGAAAATTCCTGGAAGAATCAGAGAGAGGTTAGTTTTGAAGTGGTACTTTATAGACTAAGTAACTCCAGTGCAGAAACAGAGTAAGCAGAAGCCAGTTGGTAACTAAGGGGCCCACTGTGGAAGAGACAGCACTCTGCTTGTGGAGGAGGTAGAATGAATGAAGTTAATAGGGTTTCCCCCAGGGATTTCTGATGTTATTAGTGCCCCAAAGTATAAATATGGTTAATATATTAAAGCATCTCTTTTAATTTAATTTACTTCAGCATTGCTTATTTATTTACTTATCTACTTGAGATAACTTCTTAAGATAAGTTTCTGTTCCTTAACAATTAAAAGAACATAGTCTGGGAGTCAGGGTTGTGGCTCAGTGGTAGAGTGCTTGCCTAGCATGTGTGAGGCACTGGGTTTGATCCCTGGCACCATATAAAAAAATATTCTGCAGGCTTGATTGTTTTCCCAGATTTTATGTCTTGTCTTTTTCTATTAGCGAGGATACCCATGCTCATGTCTCTTGGTTACCTGAGACCTGTTTGATCATGACCAAATGGCATGAATGGTGGAAGGGAGACAACTTAGGCAATATTAGGAATTAGGAAAGGTAAGAAAGCCAGAAGCAGCATAGTTTATCTTTGTAGTTTCCAAAGCAGAAGTCTTGGTGTTTTGCAGATATAAATTATGATACAAAGAGCAGGAAGAAAAGAGGGCTTCTGACTCCATGTAAGGAAGAATAAGGTACTAGAGCATTGATTTGTGTTTTTCCCCCCTCTCCTCCCCTATCTGGTTCTAGATTCCTTTGTTTATTTGGTCCTTTTTTCCTTCCTTTCTCCAACAATCTGTCACTCTCCATCAATTTCCCTCCTTCCTGTCACTTCACCATTGCTCCTTTTATTAGCCACCCCAATGCCAACCTTAAAACCATCTCCTTTATCTTATTTAAAAAAAATAACCTTTCTTTTTATTCTATGCCTTCCACACTTTTAAGTCTTCACCAAACAACTTGAAGGAATAGTACAGACTTATTTTCTCATCTCTCAGTCCCCATGTGCTGCAATCCAGTTTCTGATCCTGTAACCTAAAGTACTTATACATCCTATTTTAGTTTAGTTTTTTTCCTCTGCAATACACTATGCATGCCTTGGAGGCAGGAAGGACTGTCTTTTCAGATGTGGTATCTGGCACAAAATGTATAATCAAGAAAATGAATTCAATCAACAAACCTTGCATAAAGAAGCCTCATCCATTATTCATGTTAGCTTATATAAAATGAACTTATATTTCCTAGGGTATGAGAGTAACAGAAATCCAATGTAACCTTTCCTAGTACCATACTATTATACCTACATTTTACGCATCCCATATTTATGTTGTACTTCTTTTCTCTTAGAATTTAATAGGATTGTCTATCCATTTGTTTGTTTGTCTGCACCTGCCTGCCTTTTCATACTCTATCTCTCTAGACTACAATTTGATCTTCCATCTATGTTTGTTTAAAACCTGAATTTTTATCAAATTTATATAAATTGACTTAATAATTTTACACTCCAGTGGTTCTCAATCCAAAATAATTTATACCAATAATGCAGGTAAATGCCACATTTTGTTAAGATAATTGTTCCCCATTAGTGCAGCAATAAATAGAATTTATGACCAGTAGCATAAAGACCAATGTGGTTCAGGAGGTTAGATGGAATCTAGTAGCCACTGGTTATTCCTGCATGAAGTGCTTGTGTCAAACTTTTCTAACTCAAAAAAAAAAAAAGTGTAAATTGCATGATACTATTGAGGCCCAGGTAAAAGGGCAGTCAGTGTATATAATGAATGATCGGATCAGGAGGATGGTGGCTAATTCAAATGAAATAACATGCTAATACCTCCAGTGCACTTCCCTCTCCCCAACCTGTTGCCAAGGTTACCTGCCTTCAGGAAATTGTTCCCCCCAGCAAGGAGTTATTAATGAATGCCCCCTGGGGGGCTCCCTTCCTGCCTGTTCTCCTGGACTGCTCTTTTCACCCTTGGATCATTCTAACTTTTGGCCAAGAAGGCAAGATAAGAGGAGAGTGCATGAGAATAAAGGAAATCTGAAATCCTTAAAAGGGGCAGGACACCTCCACTCCCTCGGGTACCATCTTTGGACCCTCTCCTCTACCAAGAGTCTTTGTCTCTCTCTCCGTTCTATCCTTTAAATACAACTTTTTTGCTTTTGCCTTGGCTTTTCTCGGGTGTAAATCTTCAAAAGGGGAATGAGGATCTGGATCCTTATTTTCAATACCAGTATCATCTTTGGTTTCGCTATTGTGTACATGGTACAAATAGCAAAGGAAATAAAGAGGGACTGACTCCCTTACCCGGAGAAATTTTTAAAAACCAGAATAGACAACACATACATGAGCACATCCCCAGAGACACATATGCACAGGTATGTTTAGATTGTGTCCACTACCAAAGTTTGCTAAAGTTATCTTGAATGAGATGCAGTTCATCTGGATTTGTTTTGTGGGAGAGGTCAATTTTAATTCACATTGAGAGTTTTTATCTGCATGGAAAGGTGTACTTTGAAGAGGATGACAAGGCTTTGGGGTGACATGTTTTCAGGGTCAACAATGAAAGCAAATAAGGTGGTGGAACATTCTGGTGCTACCAACTGATAGATTTCAGAAGCAGTGTGAATCATTTCTTAGCTGAGAAAGAAGTGCTGAGAATGAGTAAACACTGCAGGCAGGAAGTTGTTGCTATTTAACAAAAGAACTTTGAGTCATGTAATACAATTATGGACATGAGATTGAAAAGGAAAGTAGTTAATGTAAGCATGGGAAGAATTGAGACTGGGAGGAGGTGATATTGAATATTGAAGTAATATTGAACTTGGAAAGCTTGGGAGTTATTCAGAGATAAAAGAATGGAAAATGAAAGTGAGTATCTGGCAACAATGCTACATGGACTAGGCTCTTTGCTTCCTGGGAAAGCTATCAAAAGAGCCCCGAAGTAAATGATTATCTTGGAGGTTTGTGTACAAGGGAGACTAGGCTTTAGAGCACTTGATGAATTACAAAGAAATGGAATATTGGGCTTCAGTTCTTAAAGTGCAGCCCTAGGACCAGCATCCACCTCACTGCCCAGGAAATTTAAGAAATGCAAGGTGTCTATTTCCTCCCCAGACCTACTGAATCAGAAGCTCTGGGGCAGAGTAAGGCAGCAGTTTGTGCTGTGATGAGGTCTCCAGATGATGGAGAGGCAGGCAAAATTTGATAAAAGGATATAGCATGTGCTCACCCCTGTATCAACACATCACAGACTGGAAGAGTCCCAGAGACAGAAAGATTGCAGGATGTTAATGTAAGCGACCTTGCAAGAGAATCCATCCATGACAGTTGATAGGAAACTTGTGAGAAGAAACAGTAGAGAATGGTTTTTTTGGTTAGGAAAATGCCTTCCTTTAAGAGTGAGGAAAACATTAAATTTTATCAACCATGGGGTTTAAATTAATTGTGTTTTGATGTAATTTTCTACAAAACCAATTTGTGAATGGTGTTCAGGATATACAAACACTTCTCTCCCTTACTTTTCTTTATCAAATATTTTCTCAGCAGTATTATGGTAGCATTTTCTTTTTAAAATTTTTGATTGTTTGGTTTTTAGAGATTCTTCTTGTACATTGTAAGAGAATAGTGCTTTCTGTACCTAAAGCAGCTGTTGAAATCTTACGGCTTTTCTAAGATTAGAAGATAACAATAGTTGGTGTGTTAATCCTTTTCAAAGGCCATATGTGAACATGGAAAACACATGAGTCTGAAGCTTTAATCGAACATCAGTCAGGATTTGCCTTTTCTAAAATGTTAAACGATCACCAGTTTGTGAGCAATAAAGTCAATCAATATATTCAGGAATAATTATGGCTGGCATATTCATTTTGAGAATCTGAGGGGAGATAATAAATTAGAGTATGTTGTAATGGGTTAAATGGCATTCATATAATTTTTTTTTCCTGTGCCATCCAAGATAAAATTAAATTAGAAAAGAATATTTTGGGGATGATGAACACTCAGGACTACTTAATTGTAACCTCATTTTAAAAATAAAATTTGTTGAAAAATAGTATAGAAACAAACAAACAAAAGCACATAAAAATAAGGGTAGAACTTGGTGAATTACCGCAAAATAGATACACCCATATATCCATGACTCCAATCAATGAGTACAACAGGAAACAGTACCCAGGATCTTTCCTTGGTGTGATTTCCTAAAAGCATCATGTGCTCTGATTGGCAACCTTCAAGATTCATCTTACCAGCTCATTGAAAATGAATATTTATCCATCATATTGAGTGTCCCTTTGTTATGCCTTCTTTTACTCATCATTTTTTAGTGAAATTCATCTACTGTTGAATATACTAGTTTGTGCATGTTCTTGTCTGTGTAACTTTTTTTTAAACCTTAAAAGTAAAATTGCCACATTAATAAAAATTTGGAAAATAGATCTAAAATAAAAATCCCATTAATATTCAAGTATGCAGATAGCAATACCTCAGGTTGATTTCCCCAAAGCTGACATCTGACACTAGGAAGTGAGAACAGGTAGTTTATTAGGAGATGGTCCCAGGAAGCACCAATAGGAAGTTCTACAAAAGAGAGAAGGAGGAAAGGAAACCAATACTGGGTAACTAAAAATCTGGCTACTGTTTTTGGTTCAAGTCCACTGGAGACATCTCAGAGACAGTATAGAAGTCACCCTGAATTGTTCCACTCAAAGGACAAATAATCTGGAATATTTATCCACCAATCTCCACATTAGTTGGGGATACCCACCATGGTCTAAACTCCCCTGCCACTCTAGCCCACCTAGCATGAGGCAGAACATGGTGCCACAGTTGAAAAAACTCTCTTGAGAGTTGCAGATACTTTTATGGCCAGAACCCTGCAACCAAGAAATCTGAGTGCTGAGAGTTTTTATATGAGGCCCTGGCAGTATTGGCTACAAAAACATTCTCAGCCTTGAAGCAGCTCTAAGTAAAACACAGGGATGAATTAGTGGTTGGCAGGTTGCTGTATCCAAACTCACAGTGAGTAAACAGTAAATGTTTGGTTAATCATCTTTTTATGTTGGGAAACACATTATTTCTAGTAAGCACATATAAATTTCCTTGGGATCCAAATTGGGTGTTTGTCTCTACTTCATGACTGAGCGTTAACCTTGAACTCCAAGGAGTAGACTATTTAATCTCAGCAGTGGTACTCTATTACAAATTCCTGGTTTACTCTGATAATTAGCCATTTGTAATTGACCTCTTAAAAAGCACTGGATTAAAAATCAATCAGGAAGTTCACACACAAAAATGGAATTGTGAAGGTAATAATATTGCATCAAATTGAATTTTTAAAACATGGTCTTTTGTAAAGAATGAGATTAAAACTGACCCTCAATTTTTGATGACACACTATCACTGTGTTTGCACAAGTTTTAAACTTGGAGCTATAACTCACTTGTGTTATTTAGAGAGCTTATAAGAAATCTTTTTCATTTGAAAAAGAAAGGTGTATTAAGATGTATAAATTTCTTTATGTACTTCAATTTCCTTTTTACTACCTGGAAAGCGTTTGGAGACTAAGCCCATGAGCACTGCATATTCATGATTATCCATAAAGGATATGATTCAGAATTTGGTCTTAAATGATTGCCCTTACTTTACATATTCTCCCAGCTCCTACTTTATTCATCAAAACTATCACTCTAAAAATGCTAGGCAGCTTCTTTAGCTCGTTAAAAAAAAATCAGACTTTCTTTTGAGGTAGTTTTCAAACAGGTTATTATCACTGTAAAGTTGTTTTCTGTTGAACAGAAATTCACCTTCTTGTGTTCCTTGCTCATTTTCTTCTGTTTTAACACAGCAGCATCCAGAGCACTGGTCATTCCATCCTGGATAACAGGCATAGAAACATGACTCCCAATTTCTCCTTCCCTATTCACTTATCTTTCTTAAGGCTGAACCATAAATTGTTCATAAAGACATTGTGTTGGGTCCCATTTCCTCTTATCTTTTAGTTAAGCTTAAATTGGTGATGATGTTTTGGCAATATTTTATCTAGAAGTAAAACCAACCAGCCCTCTAGGTGTGCTCCTTGTAGAGAGTATGGCAGAACTCTTGACTCTCATAGTTTTGGAAGTGGTTTCTCTTGATATGGAGAGGGTCAAATCAGGAAATCTTTGATGGAGACAATGTCAATAAAGAGTTTCAAATCTGTATCGGCAATGAGAATCATGAGAGGCTCTAGGGAGGAACTGTAAATCAGATTCAGCTTTTAGAAGAGTTTGGTAGTAGTAAAGTATATGATTCACAAGGGAAAAAGAACAATTTTGGGCTTAATTCATTCTGTTTTTACATCATGTATAGATTTGATCAGTAGACAATCAACGTCTCTTTCGATGACCTATAATGTATATGCTGAGCAGGGACAAGAGGAAGAGAGAGTCCTGCAGAGTCAACCAAATTTCAAGACACTTAGACTTCTTCTGTATGATCATTCAGCCACTATCATGTCACCGAATGTGTTTTTGTCTTTTATATAGGGTTGTTATGATATAACAATAATGACAGATTACACATCTTAAAAATGATACTTACGGTCTTCCGAGTGCTCTATCAATGTCAACTTATTTAACCCTCTTCTCAACTCTTTGAGGTAGTATTATTTCCAACATTATTTGTCAATGAGGAACCTCAGGGACAGAGACCATGTCCCCACAGTGGATAAGTGGTGGAGTTGAAGAACCTCAGGGACAGACTACATGTCCCCATAGCTGGTAAGTGGCGGAGTTGTGTTCCAGCACTGCACTCTGGCTTCCTGAGTCTAGTACGACCATCTTCACTCAGCTTCCTAGGTAGAGTGAGGACAATGAAGAATAAATGCCACTTAATGTGACTGCACAGAATGTAACCCCAAATCCATGGCCTGTTATCACAAATGTTTATACCTTGGGAGATAGGAGGAGCAAGTATGGGTGGCTGCTGCCATTTCAAGAGTAAATATGTTTCAGCTGAGAAGTGTATAGAAAGGTAATGTTCCTCTTCTATCAAAATGAGTGAAAGGTGGAATTAACTTGTTTTTATTAAAAAATTCATCCAGTTGTTTATTTTTGCAGAGTATATCATTAAAAGTTAAACTATTTGGGGGGACTGGAGTTGTAGCTCAGCAGTAGAGTGCGTGCCTAGCATGTGTGAGGCACTGGATTTGATTCTAAGCACCGCATATAAATAAGTAAATAAAATAAAAGCCTATCAACAATTTAAAAAAAAATTTTAAATTGGTCAAGCTATTTTTTGAAAATCGAATTTACATTGGACTTAATGCAATAACCAGTTCATAGCTAGAAAATTTGAAAATACCCATGTATTTTGATGTTCAGTTTTATTACTTGTCCATTTATAGCTGACTCTCATTATTCATAAAAGTCATGTTCTTTACAGATGCCATTTTTGCTCTTAGGGGAACTACAGGGCTAGGTTCCTGTGAGCTTTGGGTACAACATTTTTGTAAACTAATATAGAGGATTGTTTTATGTATGTTTCTGTTTAAATATGACTTATTTAATCCATATTTGTTGATGCACCAACACTGAACTCACAGCCAGCAGAACTATAATTTATGTATGAATGAAGCTTCTCTAATAAATGTATTTTCTCCATGAGACACATGATGGCCTTTCTGTGCCTAGGGATATAGTCTGCACTTAAACATGATACACAAGGGCCTTTTAAAACATCAAAATAACTAACAAATTGTACAAAAATGTAGACAACCAAGCAGTAAGAAGACTATAAAAAGGATACTTGATTTTAATATAAGAGCTGAAACAAGAAAGGCAAAAGTTTGCCTTATTTGACTTCAGTCTGAAATGCGCTAATCAGGTAACTCAAATTTCTCCTCATTGGTGCATGTTCACAGGTGACCTTGAAAGGACTATGAGTAAATGATGTAAATGGGGATGTAAATAAATTTTATCAAGTGAGAAAATTTCCAAATACAGAATAGGTGAATCATGAGACCCTTATATTTGATAAAAACCCAAGAATTGCTAATTTTAGGAAGTTACCAATTCAGATGGATTAGATGGTAACCTTGATAACTAAAAGAATTTATAATCTTTAGTATTTTTCTTGAGGAGATTATTTCTTCTAAAGTCACAATATTTTTAGGTTGCTTTTAAAGATGAAACTCATTATTATTCTATTGGTTCAGAATTCTCTTGCTGAGAAGTGCTAATGGTATTAACTGGGTTTGAAGTCTACAATTTTCCTTTGCTTTACCTCTTAATAAATTGAGAATTATAGACACTACAATTATACAAATCTTTATAAAAAGGCTTAAACATATTTATATAAAGAACTGTTATAAAAGCAAAATTAGTCAAAGACTGGTAAAGACCAGAGATAAATCTCAAAAGTAGACAGGGACAAAAAAAAAAAACAAACACATCATCCTAAAAAGTAGCAATAATGGCCAGCTTTTTAACACAAAATTTAAAAATCAGAAGACAAAGAACTATCATCTTTAAAGAGCTGAAAGAACAGAACTAAAAATCTGTAATTAGACATTTTAAGAAAATAGCCTTCAAACTGAAGGCTATATAAAAACTTTTCAGTTGAAGAAAATACTAGACAGTTTGATACCAGCACACTGAGTGCAAAAAACATTAGCAGAAGTTCTTCAGGCTGAAGAAAAGTGATCCTTGACAGAAATTGCAGGAAGAAATAAAGATATAAAACAATAAAACAATAAAGTGCAATGGAAAGATACATGTATGGGTAAAGATAATATTGTATTGACTCTTTAAAACAACAACAATAATAATGTCTTATGCTGTTTATATCTTATGTTAGCAGTAAAATATATGAAGATGACTTATGGTGGGGTAGGGAGGGGGAGCATGGGAGGAATAGATGAATTCTAGATAGGGAAGAGGGGTGGGAGGGAAAGGGAGAGGGCAGGGGATTAGCAAGGATGGTGGAATGTGATGGACATCATTATCCAAAGTACATGTATGAAGACTCGAATTGGGTGTCAACATACTTTATATATAAACATATATCTATATATCTATATATAGATATATGGTGTATATATGTGTAATAAGAATTTTAATGCAAAAACCCCCCAAAGTACATGTATAAAGGCATGAATTGGCGTGAACATACTGTATATACAAAGATATGAAAAATTGTACTCTATATGTGTAATAAGAACTGTCATGCATTCCACTGTCATGTATTTTTTAAAAATTTAAATCAATAAAACTAAACAAAAAAACTTATAAACATGTTGACTATCTTAAATGTATTTTAGTTAAACAAAAATATCTTAGCATTAAAAAAAAATGGGTAAGAAAGTGAAAATGGAATTAAATACTTACAAGTTTCTTGTATTGTTTGGGAAGTCCTAAAACTGCTTGGGTAAGGTAAGGTAAAATGCAGTAAGTGAAAGACAGCATCATAAGCTCCAGGATAACCACTAAATAATAACACAAGAATACATAATTAAGGTAAGCGAAGGAGAATAAGAAACAGTACTCAAGTCATCAGAAAGAATGGAAGAAACGAAAAATAGAGGGGCAAAGAGCAAATGGATACAGAAAACAGCAAAGTTGTAAGCATCAACAAACAATTACCCTACTTGTGCTAAATGTGAACAGACTAAGCCTCCCTATAGAAGATTTTCAACCTGAACAACAACCACAAAAAATCAAATAAATAAGGACCATATGTATGTACTTAGGAGAAGTATGTGGAAAATGATTATCAGAAGGGTAGGTTGAAAGTAAAGGACAGAAAAAAATACCATGACACAAATACCTCAAAAATATATCTGTGTTAATATGAGACTGATTATACTTTGAGGTAAGATTTCTTAATCCTTAATGTCAATTCCAATAGAAGATGTAAAATCCTATGTACCTAGTAATACACAAATACATAAATTTGTATGTATCTAAGTAGGTACATACCTATAAAGCAAAAATTGACAAAACAATCAGTATAAATAAGCACATTTACAACAAGAAATGAAGATTTAACATACTTTTGTCTTTGTTGTGGACAAAAGAAGCAGACAAAAAAAATCACTAAGGATATGGAAGATTTTGCAGTTACAGCTAAGATATTTTACTAAATTAAAATATGCAGAACTTTAGACTCAAAAAATTCAGAATACACATGTTTTCAAATGCCAGTGGATCATGTACAAAAATAAAATCTATACTGAACAACAAATTAAGACAACAGTTTTCAAGGGATGAAATAATATGGGGACTATTCTCTAAATATAGGGAACTTAAACTAGAAACCAATTATGTAAACATGACTAAAAAAATCCCTGAATATTTAGAGATTGATGATGGGTAAAAGAAGAAATCATATTGTGAATTAGAATGTAATTTGATCTGGGTGGTCATGAAAACACAACATACAAAAATTAATTCATATAAAAAATACAACATTTCGTAATTCTGAGGAATTTATAAGTTCATAACAAAATGAAATTTTGTTTTATCTTGTGCTAATTTGTTTGTTATATTTTTTCAAGGACTTTGTTTATTTGTTTATTTGATCTTTGAAATTGTAGGGTTGGTTTGTGTAATTACACGTTTTTCTTGGTATCCTCTTATTATCTTTTTAATGATTGTAAGAATCTCTAATGATAACTCCTCTTTGATTCCTCATACTGGTGACTTGTATTCTGTCTTGTTGGGGACAGAGTAACTAGAGCTTTGTAAAAACAACATTTTAGTTGAATTTTTCACAGAATCAGCTTCCTAATTTGTTTAGATTCCCTACCATTTCTATTTTATTCTTTCCTGTTCTTTCTCCCTCTGTTGTTACCTTGGCTTAACTTTGCTCTTCTTTATCTAAGCTTCTTCAGGCAGAATATTGGGACCTAAGGTTTTTGACTTTTCTTATGTTGGATTTTAACCATAAAGCTATATACCTACTCTGAGATACACAAATTTTGATACGTTTATTTTTATTATCAATAGCACAAAATGAAAACAAACTGAATTTCTCAATTTATTCAGAAAGAGCATTTGATTAAATTTAAAATTATGATTTAAAAAATGCTTATCAATCTAGAAATATAAAGGAACACCCTGAAATTGATATAGTTAATTTATTACAAAGCCACAGTAAGTCAATACTTAATAAAATGTTGATCGTTTTACCTCTGTGGGCAGGAGCCAGACAAGGAGGCCCACTGCCAATAATTCAACAATGTACAGGAGACCCTCGCTAGTGCAAGAGGGGAACAAAGAATAATAAATGATATGAAAACTGGGAAGAAAGAGCAACATCATTCTGGTTGGAAAATGACATTGCTGCAATAATATGTAAGTAAAATAGATAAATTCCTAGAGCTATTAAGCTAAGTTGGCAAGATTGCTGGGTAAACATCAACATATAAAACTCACTATATTTCCATAAACTAGTAACAACCAAACAACTAGTTTGAAATGAATAACATAAAGAATCTATAGCACTTAGGAAATAAAGCTAATGAAGTAAGTATAAGACCTCTGTTCTACAAACTACATTGTAACAGGGAATTAAAGATGATGTGCCAAAAATGAACTACAAATCTTATTTCTGGAAGACTCAGTCATTAAGATATTAAGTCTCCCTAAATTGATAAACAGGTTCAATGCAATCCTAGTATGAATCTCAGCAGGATTGTGTGTGTGTGTGTATGTGTGTGTGTGTGTGTTATAGACAGATTAATTAAAAAATACATGTGAACATTCAAGAACTTATAATAGAATGGGGCATCTTGAGGTATAAACTGAATAACTTACTCAAGCAAATATCAAGGTTAATTTATTACAAAGACACAAAAATGAAGACAGTGTTCGGTGTTGTAATAGAACAAAATGATGATTCCAGAAACTTACACATACATATATTGTTACTGGATTTATGACAAAGGAATTACTGCAAGTTGTGGGAGGAAGGTCTTTTCAACAAATGCCACTTGGTGAATTGGATAACCATATTATAAAAAAAAATAATGTTGATCCCTATCTCACACCATATGCAAAAAGTAATGTGAGTTGTGTTAGACGCCTACATGTGAAAGATAAAACAACAAAGATTTGGAAAAGACATAGAAGAATATCTTCTTGAATTTAGGGTGAAAATTATTTCCTAAACAGTGTATCAAAAGATTCTAATCACAAAAAAATGGACTAATTGGACTTCATTAAAGTTAAACACTGGTTCATCAAAACCACAATGAGGGTGACAAGGAATTCATGTACCAGGAAGACTCCTAGCAATACATAATATGAGATAAAAATATTGTTAAACGTGTTTGCCCAGCATCCATATCTGTCATGTTTTATAAATAAATAACAAAAAAATTGAGAAAAATAATTTGTTCACAAAAGAGGATACTAGAATTAAGCATTGCTGAGAGATACTCTGTAAACTACCTGCCTGCTACTTGGTCCATGTGCCTGCCTGTTCTTTGACTCAAATGAGTCAGATAATATGCAGCCCTCCAGTTCACCCTGGACTATTTGAGATAGCTTGCTTCTTCAAGCTCAGAACTTCTCTCATCTCCAAGCTGAGCACAGCCTCCTCCTGCCAGTCGCCATAGCTAAGGCTCACCATGGTGACCCTGTGGAGATAATCCTAACGGCCAATGGTCCGTTTCCCATAATTCCAGTTATTCAACATGTTACAACTCCCAATAGTTTGACAGCCTATATCCACATTTAGGGAAAACCTTTTTTTTTATTTTTATTTTCCTAGTGCAGCTTGGCAAAAGACAAAAATGGTTCACCTTTAGTATCTCCCGCTGCAGCCTCCGTGTTCATTTTCTCAAGCACAAAAGGTGAGGATTTGACTTTTCATTTGTGTTCCCAGAGGGCCCGTGCTGGTGAGTTCCCCTGAGCGGACGAAGCAATTCCAAGCTACAAATTGTCCTTCAGCTAATCTATTAATAAGGAAGGAAGATTAGAAGGTAGGAAGAGGGAAGAAAGGAGAAGGAAGGGAGGAATGAGACAGGGAGGAAAGGTGGAGAGAAATAAAACAAAGGAAGGCCCTTTTTCTCAGGCTCTAACCTCAAGTTATTATAACACTTTTCCAATTCTCATTTAAAAGACTAGGTAAACATTGTGTGGGAACTTTCTTCCTTCGAATCCAAGAAATATTCAAAGATTTTAAAATGTCACAAGAGCAAACACCTGCAGCTCAGCACTGTAACTATTTTTAAACCAGGAGGAGGAGAAAACATGGGGAGCGAAGGGCTCCGTTTTAAGCCCTTAGGTATAGCAGACAGTGTGACAGCAGTACCTGAAGATCTCGTCCAGGTGGTGTAAATCATTCTATTTTAGAAAAAGGGAAAAACTGTATGAAAGCATATGTGGGGATATGCAGTAGAATATCAAGATTTCCCTGCTCTTCGTGTCTGGAAGTGATTGACACTTGGATAATATTGTGACCCCATGAAGATGGGCACCACACCTCCTTTCTTCCCAGGATTTAGTAACCCCCTCCTCTATCATTTATTCCTCATTTAATCTTTAGACATTCCCTTGCCCTGGGGCACACTGGGAGCTTTCAAAGATTCTGAGATAGGGGAGGCTCCATTGCTTCTCTCTTAGAGAATTGGCACTTTCAGTCCAATTTCCTTCTGTGAGAAGCAGCAATTATATATATTTTTTTCTCTAAGGTCCACTGTCTATGATATTTTCACTTGCTGGCTATTGTCTTCTTGTCCTTCTTGTCCCCTGTACTTGACTGTCCTTCTCAGAACAAATAAGAGAAGCTAAGGCAAGGACACCAAGGAGGATGCTTGAGGGCAGATCCCTTGCTTATCTGTGTATTTTTTTTCCTGTTTTTTTTTTGGGGGGGGGTACCAGGGATTGAACTCAGGGGCACTTGACTACTGAGCCCCCACATCCTCAGCCCTATTTTGTATTTTATTTAGAGACAGGGTCTCACTGAGGTACTTAGAGTCTCACTTTTTCTGAGGCTGGCTTTGAACTTGCCATCCTCCTGCCTCAGCCTCCTGACTTTTAAGAATTAAAACAAACCTTCTATTGTCTCTGCTACTGTCACTGCTCTGAAGCCTTGTGGACTGTCCAAAACCTCCTGGCCCACACTGGCCCCATCTCCTGTTGTCAAGGAAGTTGGAAAAAGACGAGATTTGTGCCCTCTTTTCCCCTGTGTGTGTTATAAAGAGGCACTCTTGAAGTGGTTATCTTCATGGTGAGGGTAATATCACACGCTCAGAAAGGAACAGGTTTTTTTTGTTGTTGTTTGTTTATTTTAAAATATATTTTAACTACACAACAGCAGTGGAAAGCATCACAATTCTTATTACACATATAGGGCATAATTTTTCATATATCTGTATATAAAGTATGTTCACATCAATTTATGCCTTTATACATGTGCTTTGTTTTTTTTTGTATTACAATTCTTAATACTCATATATACCACAATTTTTGTATCTCTGTTTGTATGTTGACACCCAATTCAAGTCTTCATACATGTACTTTGGATAATGATGTCCATCACATTTCACCATCCTTGCTAATCCCCTGCCCCCTTCTTTTCCCTCCCACCCCTTTTCCCTATCTAGAATTCATCTATTCCTCCAATGCTCACCCTCCCTACCCCACTATGAGTCAACCTTCTTATATCAGAGAAAACATTCGGCATTAGTTTTTTTGGTATTGGCTAACTTCACTTAGCATTAATTTCTCCAGCGCTATCTATTTACCTGCAAATGCCATGATTTTGTTCTCTTCTATTGCTGAGTAAAATTCCATTGTGTATATATGCCACATTTTTTTTATTCATTCATCCACTGAAGGACATCTAGGTTGGCTCCACAGTTTAGCTATTGTGAATTGTGCTGTTATAAACATTGACGTGGCTGTGTCCCTGTAGTATGCTGTTTTTAAATCCTTTGGGTATAGTTCGAGAAGAGGAATAGCTGGGTTAAATGGTGGTTCCATTCCCAGATTTCCAAGGAATCTCCATACTGCTTTCCATTTTGGCTCCACCAATTTGCAGTTCCACCAGCAATGTATGAGTGTACCTTTTCCCCCACATCCTCGCCAACACTTGTTTTCTTCATAATAGCTGCCATTCTGACTGGAGTCAGATGATATCTTAGAGTAGTTTTGATTTGCATTTCTCTGATTGCTAGAAATGAGGAACATTTTTTCATATATTTGTTGATTGATTGTATATCCTCTTCTGAGAAGTGTCTATTCAGGTCCTTAGCCCATTTGTTGAGTGGGTTATTTGTTTTTTTCGGTGTTTAGCTTTTTGAGTTCGTCATATACCCTAGAGATTAGTGCTCTATCTGATGTGTGAGGGGTAAAAATTTGCTCCCAGGATGTAGGCTCTCTGTTTACCTCACAGATTGTTTCTTTTGCTGAGAAGAAACTTTTTAGTTTGAATCCATCCCATTTATTGATTCTTGGTTTTAATTCTTGCACTACGGGAGTCTTATTAAGGAAGTTGGGGCCTAATCCCACATGATGAAGATTAGGGCCTACTTTTTCTTCTAACAGACGCAGAGTCTCTGGTTTAATTCCTAGGTCCTTAATCCATTTTGAGTTAAGTTTTGTGCATGGTGAGAGATAGGGGTTTAATTTCATTTTGTTGTATATGGATTTCCAGTTTTCCCAGCACCATTTTTTGAAGATACTATCTTTTCTCCAGTGCATGTTTTTGGCACCTTTGTCTAATATAAGATAATTTGTGGGTTAGTCTCTGTGTCCTCTTTTCTGTACCATTGGTCTACTGGTGTGTTTTGATGCCAATACCATGCTGTTTTGTTACTATTGCTCTGTAGTATAGTTTTAGGTCTGGTATAGCGATACCACCTGCTTCACTCTCAGGAAGGAATAGGTTTTAGAACAACAGTTGGTAAAAGCAGGGCCCAAGTGTTTTGTTGAATGTCAAAGGTTGTCTCTTTAAATAATCAACTTCCTATGTGCCTATCCAGAATGGAGGACCGACACTGGGGGGCCAGGGCAGCCTAACTGTTCACAAGGTATAATGTCTAATCTGAATTGTCAATTTGATTGGATTAAGATATGCTTTGGATTCAGAGATGCCTACTATTAAGGGACATCTGAGTATGTCAACAATTGATTGGCATGTGGGATAGCAAACTGAAGTGGAGACCTTCCCTAAGCCAGCATTGTTCAATGGATTGGAGGCTTGGATGGAATAAAAGTTGGAAGAACAAGGAAGCAGCAGCAAATGCAAGCTCTTCCTGAATGGGTTCTTGATAGCTGCTGCAATCACCTGAGGACATCAGACTCCAGCTCCTTCACTCTTCAAAAGTGGACTTTGCCCAGTGATTCTCTAGGGAGTTTCCAGACCTTCAGTCCTAGATTGGGGTAGCATCATTGATCCCTCTTGTTCTGAGGATTCAGCATCTTGGACTGTGCAGCTACTGGTTCCTCCAGTTCTCTAGCCTGCCAACGGCTATTGTGGGACTATACAGCTTTTGGTTGTGTGAGCCAATCAAATAAATTCCATACACACACACACACACACACACAAACACGACATATAGTATATATCTGTATATATGACACATATATCCTGTATGTTATATATATCTGTATTATATATATCCTATGTTATATATATAGCCTGTATGATAAATATACATATATATGTGTGTGTGTATATATATATATATATATCCTGTTGTTCTGTTCCTCTAGAGAATCCTGACTAATACACAGAGTTACCTAGGAAAGGAGATAAACAGTTCCACCTGAGATAAGGTGACTGAGGGGATCTGGAGAAATAATTGCAAAAATATTGGGGTGGAATATTAGCCAGGATTGATGGTTGAAAAGTGATGATTTGTTGACTTTCAGATCTAGACTAGAAATAGAAAAAATAAAGTGATTGTTCAGAGTAACCCAAAAGAAGGAATTTCCTATGTAAGGTCTTACATAAACAAAGATACATTTTAATTATTATCTTAGAATAGCCAGTCTTGTATAAAAATATGCTGCATTTCCCCCATGCCTCTGGTGAAGTGGGTTTTGCTATAATTGGAATATCTGACATAAGAATAGTTTGCGATTCATGCCTGCACTGTGTGGTGAGATGCAGGTGTAATAATCTTATTTTGGGGAAGATCCAAATAGAAGTATTTTGTGTCAAATTAAACATACTTTTATCATGCATGCTTTTTAATTTGTGCATCAGAATATGTGACCCATATATAGGGAACATAATTGATAATAATGGTTTTTCCAAAGTCATAGTCATAGAAAGAGCTCTAAGACTATGTGGTACCTGGAAAGCTCAGTAAAGATGATGTTGGTGTGGGTTAGTGCCATGTGTGCACAGTGCATGTGGCCTTGTTGTGCCCCCATTGGTGGATGATCTCTTGCTGTGTAAGGTAGATGGGGGTCAGCAAAGTAAAGTAAAGGTTGTTACCAGATGGAATTCTGGTTTCAGATAAAGATGACCAAATTAACCCAGATTATATCATGTGCACAGATGCTGTTATGGTTTAGATATGAGGTATCCCTCAGAAGCTCATCTGAGAGATAATGCAGGAATTTTCAGAAGTAAAATGATTGAGTTATAGAGAACCTTAACCTGATCACTGGATTAATCCACTGAAATAAATTAACTGTACAGCAACTGTAGGCAGGTAGGGTGTAGATGGAAGCAATAGGTCACTAGGGAGTGACTTTGAGTTGAATGTTATTTCCCTGGTGAGTGGAGAACTCTGTCTGCTTCCTTGTGGCCATGTCTGAGCTGCTTTTCTCCACCATATTCTTTTTCCATGATCTTCTAACTCACCTTAGACCCAGAGAAATGGAGTCAGCACTCTATGGACTGAGACCTCTGAAATCATGATCCAAATGAACTTTTCCTCCTCTAATTTTTCTTGTCAGGTCTTTTGGTCACAGCAACAAAAAAGCTGCCTAAAACATATGCTGTGACTAGAAATAAAATGGAAAGTAGCACTGATGAAATGTATAACTAAATATATAGGTTTTTAAAATCATAATTATTAGTGCATATTAATTGTACAAAATAATGGGCTTCATCGTGACAATTTCATACATGCATATAATGGACATGTATAGTATCCATACTCCCCACTTCTCTCTCCCCACTCCCCCTCCATTACCCTAACTATCCTCCTTCTACTTGCATATCATACATTTCTTCCTAGATTCACATATGAGAAGGATGTGAAACTTGTCTTTCTGAGTCTGACTTAT
Source organism: Marmota marmota marmota (assembly GCF_001458135.2). NCBI lineage: Eukaryota > Metazoa > Chordata > Mammalia > Rodentia > Sciuridae > Marmota > Marmota marmota. Next base: position 5,005,897 of record NW_025999942.1, read on the forward strand.
TTCACTTAACATAATGATCTCCAGTTCCATTCATTTTCCTGCAGATGACATGGCTTCATCCTTCTTTATGTCTGAATTATACACCATTGTGTATATTTAACACATTTTATGTATCCATTCATCTGTGAGCATCTAGGAAGATTTCATAACTTAGCTATTCACAATAGACCAATAAACCTGGGTATTCAGGTGTCTATTGTAGGCTGACTTTGATTCCTTTTGATATGTACCAGGAGTGATATGGCTGGATCATATGGTAGTTCTATTGCAGCTTTTTGAGGAACCTCCATACTGTTTTCCACAATGTCTGTATTAATTTACATTCCTACCAACAGTGTATAAGGTTCCCTTTCCCTACACCCTCAACCAGCATTTTGTATTAATTAATTTATTTTTTTGCTAATAATTCTGACTGGAGGGGCTGGGGATGTGGCTCAAGCAGTAGCGCGCTCGCCTGGCATGCGTGTGGCCGATCCTCAGCACCATATACAAACAAAGATGTTGTGTCTGCCGATAACTAAAAAATAAATATTAAAATTCTCTCTCTCTCTCTCTCTCTCTGTCTCTCTCTCTCTCTCTCTTTAAAAAAAATTCTTACTGGAGTGAGGTGGTATCTCAATATCATTTCAATTTGCATTTTCCTGATGTTGAACATTTTTAAAAACACATTTATTGGCCATTTGTGCTTTGTTTGAGAAGTGCCTGTTCAGTTCTTTTATCTATTTATTAATTGAATTATTTTTTGTTGTTGTCATTAAATTTTTTGAGTTCTTTATTTTTCTGAATATTAATCCTCTGTCAGATGAATAGCTGAAAAAAGATTTTCTTCCATTCTCTAGGCAGTCTCTTCGCTCTGTGGATGGTTTCCTTTGCTGCTCAGAAGCTAAAGAAAAGACCTTAAAAGATACTGTTTTTTTTTTTTTTTGGTTAAAATGTAGACTTTGAGTTCCACTGCTTGAATTTGTACTGCAGCTCTGTCACTCGGTGACCACTGCAGCTCCATTTCTTGTGTGCATATGATTATCATAATTGTACTTATAAAACAATGAGCAGAGTGGCTTAGCACATCATAGACTTTCATCCAATGCTGGTCATTATTTTTTGTGTATTAGACCAAATGAAAATTCGCTTGATCTCCTTTCAATTGCTATTAATTTTGAAAACCTATTTTCTTGTATATTTATTTGAAAAGGAAATGATTCAAGTTTTTGGCTTCCCTGAAGGTGTTTTGTTGATAACTAACTTGAGTTGTTAAGGCATGCATATAAAACCACATGAGTATATGGATGTATATGTGTGTTCATGATTGTGTGGATGTGTGGATGTGTGCTAATACTTGAGTGTATGCACATATATATGCCTATTGATGGTTGTTGTGTGACTTTTCTGGGGCTGCTGTGAAAAAACAACCATAAATTTGGTGGCCTAAAGCGGCAGCAATTGCTCTCTCACTGTTATAGAGGCTAGAAGGCTGATGTCAGTATCATTATGCCAAAAGGAAGGTGGGGTGGCGCTGAGCTTCCTGCAGAGGCTGAGGGGAGCCCCTGAACCTTGCTTCTTCCAGCTTCCAGCTGCCAATCCTTGAATTATAGCCGCATCACTCCACTCTCTGCCTCTGTATTTACAAGGCATTTCCCTTTTCTCTGTGAGAATCTCTCTTTGCTACTCCTTTATACCATAAAACACTTGTGATGCTATTTAGGCCCATCTGTATAATCCAGGATGATCTCCCCATCACAAGGTCATTATTAACGTTAGCAAAGAACCTTTTTTCAAATAAGGTAAGAGATTTCTTGGATCTCTGGAAGGATACTTTTCAACCCATTATAGGTGTATATATGTGTATGAGTATATGTGTGGGGGTCTTGGGTGAGTATAGATGTATGTACATATATTGGTATGATTGTTATGTGTATGTGTGAATGTATTTATATGTAGGTGTTTGTTGTGTGTGCATGTATGGGGGCTATGAACGTGTATGTATATGTGTACAAGCATGTGTATACTCGTGGGCATATTGGTGTGCATATATGAGTACATGCATGAATGTGTATATGTGTGTGAATGGGTAATGAGCATGCATGCATGTTTGTAATACATGTGGGTATTTTTTATGAAAAGTAGGTTATTCATCTGACCTTTGCCTAAGATATTTTATTAGAGTTCTGAAATGTGAAACAGTTGGAAGTCTGTTCTAATGAATCAGTATTCTCTTAACAGATGGCTGAATAAACACAATGTTTCTACCTTCCCAGAAATCATCTTAAGCACAAAATTGTTATGGTTTGTGAGAAAAGAGCAACCCTGTTTAAATGCTAGTAAACAAGGAAGCACATACCTCTCTTACCTCTGTCTGAACCTCAGAAAGAGGACCCAAGTGGGAGTTCAACTTAATGAAAAATGCATTAGGAGCTGTCCTGATGACCCAGAGGATCTATTGCTCATTTTAATCTCAGCCAACCAGGTAAATAGGCGCTGGTCCATGAACCCTGGCTCCGAACAAATCAGGGAAAACTTAATGACAGACAGTGGCTCTAAATGAGGGTTTAAGCTTTCTTTCCCCGCCGCCCCCCAGCATTTAAAACCTGCCTGTGGAAATAACAGTTAAGTTTTATGAGGACTGGAATGTATTCAAATCTGCCTTGGTGTTTGGTGCAAGAAAGAGATTAGGGAAGACAGAGCCAAGGTTGAGCTAACGCTAAGAGGACAACTTTTAAAAAGCTTAAATATATATTTAGTATATATTATTTTACATATAAACTGACATATGTAAATGTTTAAAATAATTATTTTAGGCATCTATATATACTGGAAAAATGCAAGCGAGAGCCTATTCAATGATTTGTAGAGCACTCCACTAGCTATTGTGGAGATGACCAAGGTAATAAAGGAGTAGTATCCAGCTTGATCAATTAATAATCTATTGTGGAATATAAATTGAGGCAGGAATATGTGACATACAAGCACATATAAGACAATTTCATGGAGGCACACAACTGTGAGAAGGGCAGCAGCTGTGGTGCATTTGAAGAGTAGGAGGTTCATCATTATGGCCTTGATCCATGACTAAGAAATTGATAGAGCTGACTCTAGGGAAGACAAAAACTAGTTGTAACATGGTGAGTAAAGATGGGAAAATGCAGGGCCTATTGGAATAATATAACCCATCTTTGTGGAACATATGCTACCTTGAACAGGATTCCTGAACCTAAGGAGTGTTGATATCTTGGATCAGATCAATCATCAATCACTGATGTAGGGCTTTCTGTGTATGGTAGGATATATGACAGCATCGGTGGTCTCTACACACTAGATGTCAATACCACCTTGCCTTCCCTGACCTCACCTCCCATGTTGTGATAAAAAAAAAATTTCTCCAGATAGTGCCAGATGCCTCCTGGCAGCTAACAGCCTCTAGTTGAGAACCACTGCTCCAGGACACTGCTACTCTCCTGTAGCACCAGCATCAGCTGGGAGCTTGTTAGAAATGCAGAACCTCAGGTCTCACCCAGACCTACTAAAGCATTCTGCATTTTAACAAGATCCCCAGGTGACTCATGTTCATGTTAATATCTGAGAGCTACTACTTTGAGGACTAGTACAAGAAAGGGCTGTTAATACTGGTTGGAGTCAGATAATGAAAAGATTTGAACATTTTGCTACAAACTTCGTAGCTATGCAGCTAAATTCGTTTTTCCTTTCATTGCAGATTTATTTCAGGAATACTAGACTGGCAGTTCAATATTGCCTCTTTAACCTTCTTGCCTTTCTTATAACTTCAAATTTAATATTTAGGAGAACAGCACATGCCAGCTAAAAAAATCAGTATAGTCTCTCTTGTGTCTGTAACTTCTTTGGGGGCCTGTAGGGAAACACTTTAAGAAGGAGCAGACTCTGTTCATTTTCCCCAGATATTTATTCTTTCCTTCCTGGAAAAGACAGTGATGGTTTCAATTCCAACAGCTGTCTTTAAAGTTTGAGAAGAGCCATGGTCTAAATATGGTAGAGCACTAAGTCAGAAGGAACCTGGCCAGAGAGAAAAAAAGAGATAAAATTGATCCCAATCTTGTAAGGCACTGTTTTATTTTCTTTTTACATTTCTTGTTTTTAGATATACATGAGAATAGAATATATTTGACACATTACACATACATAAAGTCCAACCCATTCCAATTAGATCCTGTTCTAAAGCCACTGTTTTTCAGAGATCTCTTACTCAGATAAATGCAACTCCTAACTGACTGAGATTGCTGATGTGATGGGTGCACTGGAGGAAAGGAAACCCATGCAGAAACTATTGTAAGAGTCTGGGTGAGAAATGGGAAGAACATGGATGGAAGTGAAGAGAGGCATTGAGAACCTCCTATTCTTTGGAGGTATGATAATATTTTTGCTTATCCCTGGTGTTGGGGAAGGTTATGAGCCTTATAAACATTTAAAAGTCAAGGCAAGGAGTGGAAGCTAGAGAGATAAAAGGAATAGAAAGGTGGAGGAATATCTCATGAAAATCGAAGAGGAAAGAGGAAAGAGATGGGGATGGGGAGGAGGGAGTCAGGGAAAGGAGAATTTCTGGGGAATGATATTGGCCAAAATGCATTGTGTGCATGTATAAATATGTGACAACGAATCCCACCATTATGCACAACTATGATGCACCTGTAAAAATATGGAAAAAAATAAAAGAAGAGGAGTGTGCTTGGGATTCTGTGATGAGTTTGGTTTTCATGTGTAGACCTGGAGGACGAAGAAGACATCAGCTAGGTGTGTAAGTCCAGAAGTTGCCCATGAAGATACGATACTGCTGGGGAGCAGATGAGAAGCAGCACTGAGGATTTACACACTGAAGGCAGGAGAAAGGGGTGATAATAAGTATCCATTGAACTGGATAGAAAAATCTATAGTAATGGGCTAGAGGCAGTTAAGGGGTTGCTGCTGAACAGGTTCCTCAGGAAGTATTTTCAATGGTATTTAAAATTGAAAGTACTGGGAGCTGTTTTGAGAAGGTCCACTCACTCAGGGGACACTTCCTCCCTGCAGTGGCCTTGACATCAATGAGATGAGACCTTTGCTGGCCCTCAGCAGTCAGGCTGAGGTGTGCTCCATCTTTGACAGACTCTTCTGAGTCATGAATCTTCAGACTGTCCTTCAGCTAATGCTGTCTTGGAAATTGTGGAGCCATGGTGCATAAATATGGTCAAGGGTTACTGGCTTCTAGGAAATATTATCATCTTTCTCTAGTCAATAGCTTGTGTATACTCCAAGGAATTAATTCCAAAAAAGTTATTGTATTAAATAGCTGTATACATAGGTCATATGCTAGATGTATTCTGGGATGGAAAGATGGGAACACCATGAAATACCCCTGGTGGAGTTTATGTGTATATGGAAATAAGATAGATGTGATCAATGTTTTATTTAGTACCATAGACTGCAGGGTGCCCTGGTCCTGGGTACTGCTAAAGATAGGACTCCTCATTTGTCCAAAATATTTGGGGTCTGTGTGTTTTCACTTCTTTTGGGGAACACTGTCATAGTTTTTCCTTCTTCTTCTTTTTTTATTCTCTTTTAGCATTTCCCTCTTCTCTATATAAAAACCTCAAGTTTCATCCATTTTCCTCTTTTCTCAATAAAGTTGCCCATTATACCCACTGTTTCTTACTTTGTGTCCATAGTCACTTATGGGCAAATATGGAATCCCTAAGCTGTGAAACCAGAAGTTTGCAATTTTTTTTAAAAAATATGCAACTCATTTGGCATCAAAATCTAAATTGACGTGAGGTATTTTGTGATATTTATTAATTCCTAGAATATTGATTTGTTTGTATGGAAGAAATGTTAGTGTGTTTGTTAAGAGTGCTGCCTTATGCCTTAGTAGGAGAAAGAATATCTTTTGAAAATTGGAAACATTCCAAATTCCAAAATAAATCGTGTCCCAAAGTCTTTGGATGAGGGAATGTGGGCCCGTCCTGTCCTCAAAATGCAGATGAGAATAGGAGGTTGTGATGAATGGGAAGATAGAGACAGCATGATCATCATGGGCAAGTGACACCCTATACTAACTGCAAAGCCTGTAAGAATCAACTGAAAAGCAAGTAGATGTAAGTAAGATCACTGAATCCAAAGCAAGCATCATGTAAGCAATTCAGCTCAGCATTAGCTTCTGGATGAATCTTGCAATTAGGAGAACTTCAGGAGCCTTGCTTAGCTCATTAGTGTAAATGACTGAGATCAAATGGAGTTTAAGGACGGCTTTGCCTGGTCTTGTACTCCAAAACCAGAAGCACAGCTCCTGCCTGCATGTGGGGCCAGCTCTCTACTTTGCCCTCCTGTGTCTCCCAGGCTCTTAGGGCTGGCAGATCTGACTAAAGAGCATCTATGAGGAGGGAACCACAGCCTGCTCCCCGGACTCTCCAAGCCCAGGCTGCCTGTCTAGTCCCTTTTCTCAGGTCCCATTGACTTGTTCCCAAGCTTCTAACTGGCTGGATTCTGCTCCCTGGCGTCCCTGCTCTTTTGCCTCTAATAATTGTCTGCTTGTCTCCAGCATCATGCCCCTCATGTCATCATAACTGTCAACTTTGATCTTTTTTAGAGATGACATTCAGACAGCTTTGTTGAAATTTTACCTACAGAGTGATTGTGCAGCATGTCATAGGAACAGCCCCAACAATCACAGAGACTCGCACAGCTGTGCCTACATGCCCAGAGAAGGCATTGAGCTTTGGTGACATTTTAAATCAGAACAGTGACTAATGATGCAAATGGAATGTAAACGATGAATCATACAAAATCATTAATTGTCTCTGTACTAGGAAAAACTGAAACAGTGGGGACTGTTTTGTAGGTACATTTTCAAGTCTCACAGATGAGCAGGGTCACGGAAGTCATACATCCACAGGATAACTTCCATGTTGCAAAATCTTCTTCCTTCGTCTTCCTTTCTCCTCCTCCTCCTTCCCTTCCCGACTCCCTTCCTTCCCTTTCTCCATTTCTCATTCATTAATCAGTCTTTTTATCTGAAGACAGAGATAATAACAGTATCCTCCTTATAAAGATAGTTGCAGGGATTAAATAAGCTGAGATTTTAAGGTGTGTGTGTGTGTGTGTATGTGTGTGTTTGTGTGTGTGTGTGTGTGTTTTGCGTGCGCATCTCAAGTGCTTTTAGTGCCTGGCCCAAAGTAAAGTGCTTTTTCTTGTTGGAACTGACCCTATGCCAGGCCCTGTTCTGGAAGGTAGCAACACAGACATGAAAAGCCTAGAACTTAAGTATGTCCGATATTTGGGTTCTCACAGGATGTGTTATTCTGAAGCATAAACTCTCACATGAGATGGACTAGATTTGAAAGTCATCTCCATCCTGTCACTCATTGATGATAAGACCTTGGGCAAGTTGCTTAATCACTATAAATCTTGGTCTCTTCCAATGGGGATAATAATATCAATGGCAAAATAATAATGTCTACTTTGTAGGTTTGTTATGAGAAATAAAGTTCATAAAAGCAAATGAAGTACTTCACAGAATACCCAAATAAGTAATAAATACTGAGTTCCTTTTTCCAAGGGTGCTCCTGATTATTGGTCCAAAGATGGTCCTTGACAACTGTTTTTTTTTTCTTCTTTCAGTTAATGGATATATTTTTCAAGTCTTTTTAGATATATATAATAGTAGAGTAAGAGTATATTTTGATGTATTATACATACATGAGGTATAACTTCCCATTCTTGTGGTTGTACACGATGTGGAGTTATACTGGTTGCGTATTCATATGAACATGGGAAAGTTATGTTAGATTCATTCTACTGTCTTTCCTGACAAAATCTTACATTAGGACCCTCATCCTCATGGATAGAATGGACATCTTGTCCTATGTCTAGTATTTATCTCACCTTTCATATTTTTTCCCATCTGTAACATGAATATAATAATAGTCCCTAATTCACAATGATGACTAAAGTCAACTAAGATAATGTAGGTAAAGAAATGAGTACAAAAAAACATGCCTAATGCATAGTTGATATTAAGTTGGCAACATTATGTTGTTTTTTATTAGTATTTGAGTCTGTGTTTGAAAAGAACTTGCACACCTGGATTTCTGAGGCTTTCCACACTCACTTTACTTTTATTTTATTAAATTTAAAAATTAAGTTATTTTATAATGTATTTTAATTTTTAGCAACTATTTTTTTCTTAATTCAATAGGAAACTATGTTCATCACTGCACAAAATCTCAGAATATTCTGTTTCCTCTTAGCTAACCGTATCCCTGGGCATTCTGGGAGTCATGGGAGATAAGTTGTTTCATGACAGCTGTACACGCTTGCCTAGCATTAGTTGGTGTTATGGCTTGGATCTAGAATGTCCCCCACCCCCAAAGACTCATGTGTTAAAGGGTTGGTCACCAGCTGACTGGACTATTGGGAAGTGACAAAAGTTTTAGAGGGTGGGACCATGTCTAGCTGGAGCAAGCCATTCATTTGGGTGATGTCACTGAAGGCCATATCGTGTCCCTGGCCCCTTCCTCTCTCTCTGCTTCTTGACCATCATGAGGTGAACAGCTTTCTCAGCCATGTGCTACCCACCATGATGTTCTGCCTCTCAAAGATCCAAGACAACAGGGCCGAGTGATCATGAACTAAAATCTCTGAAGCAATGAGTCCAAATATATCTTTCTTCTTTTAAGTTGATTTATCTCCAGCATTTTGTCAATGATAGAAAGCTAACATTTTGTATGCAGCCTCATAAGGAATATCACCAAGAATCATATGTTACCCCATAACTGATTATCTTCAGAGCAAGCATACACTTGGATAACTAAGTATACATTTTCTACTTTGGGACTGTAGTTTTTAAGTTTCTTTAAGTTTTTTTTTTTTTAAGTTTTTAAAAAAGCTTTTTAAGTCAGATTCAGAGATAGACGAATGTGATCAGGAAGAACGGATCTATATGGTCTGCCATTGTCCTGGTTTATTTCTGGCATGATTGCACACTAAGCAATGGTGATGCTGTCAGCAGCTACCATTTATTAAGCATTAGGCACTTCCCGTGCATCAGCTCATTTGTTCCAGAGAGCAACTCTGAGAAGTCTGTATTGGTTTCCTCTCTTAGCCATGAGAAACTAGATCCAGATTAAACAGCTTGCCCACGTTCACAAAATTCAAACTAATCTCAATATGCCTTAAAAGTTGTTTAAACTACAATGCGGTAGTTAGAACAGATTTAAGCAAATAAATAAAGAACAATACCAGATGCAGTGGCACATGCCAGTCGTCCCAGCAGCTCAGGAGACTGACAGGAGGATCATGAGTTCAATGCCAGCCTCAGCAACTGTGAGGCACTAAGCAACTCAGTGAGACCCTGTCTCTAAATAAAATACAAAATAGGGGTGGGGATGCGGCTCAGTGGCCAAGTGCCTCTGAGTTCAATCCCTGGTACACCTGCCCCCCCAAAAAAAATTAAAAATTTTTCAACAATAGTCTTTACTGAAGGGAAATAAATATTCTAGGAACACAAAGAATAAAAACACAAAATTGTAACGTTAAACTGTAGCTAAAGCATACTTTTCACAACCTCCAAGCCTTATTCCAACCCATACAGATATTTTAAAATCTAATCCAGCTGGGCACAGTGACTCATGACTGTAATCCCAGCAGGTGGGGAGGCTGAGGCAGGAGGATTGCAAGTTAAAGCCAGCCTAACAACTTAGGCCCTAAGCAGCATGTGAGACCAAGTCTCAAAATAAAAAATGAAAAGGGCTGGGGATGTGGCTTAGTGGTTAAGAACCCCTGAGTTCAATCTCTAGTACTCAAAAAAAAAAAAAGTAAAAAAGAAAGAAAGAAAAAAAATTAATCTAGTAAGCCAGAGCAGTTCATAAAACTTTTACCTCACTAAATTGTCAGGTAGATGAAGCTTATAATAAACAAACAGATAAGAGCAACCAAAAATTGCACACAAAGAGCTTTGGAAACATCTGAATACAAATCACTTTCTAAATGTAGGATGCTCTTATCATTGATTGTACAAGAAAACAAAACCTTAGACCTTCCTAGCATAGCAGTAATAATGAAGGAAAGCCCTTATGCTCAAAATGATTAAAGCATTTAACACACAAAATGAGCATTGGGGAGAAAATCTTGTCTTCATTTTTCTCAGTGTTATGACACACAATGAATATAATCTCCCTCAGGTTTTGCTAAACATCCAAGCTCTTTACTTTTCACTATTTTATTCATTTGAATTCACCTTGGATTTACTAAAGAGAGAGAGAAAGAGAAAAAAAAAGACCTCACAATAAATGAGAAGGTGTAGTTAACAAGGTACTTTAGTGGTTCTTCATAAAATCCATATAATAGTAAAGCGAACATCACCCTACCCTCAAGTTACACTGTTTGGTGGCCAAGGGTTTTATGGGGTGAGAGGAAGTGAATTCGTCATTAAAAGATAACTAATTAAAATTAAAGATGGAATAGGCCCTTCACCTTATGTTATGCCCACACAATATCTCACCGTTTTTGCTTCACATTCAAAGCATTTTAGAAAAAAGAAGATAGTAACTTCAAAGTAGGCTACAGTATTTACCAGGATGATATGCCTTCAAGTAGTCAGTGGAAGTAGGTGGGAGGTGACCGGCTGAAGGGAAATCGACTCTTCTTGTTCTCTCCCCATTACACCTTAGATGTCATGGATATCTTGGTATCTATTTACATTTTCAATTTCAGCACTCTCAAGCGATACTTATGGCCTCGATGTACACCATGTACACACTTAGAACATTTTGCTGAAAATTATATTTGAAATTGCTTTCCTTTTAATAAAAATAAAGCATTACTATTTACCAAATTTAACAAAGGGGAAAAAATGACAATGTTTGCAGTTCTGCAATCAAATAAGCAATGTGTTCATCTAGGTTGTCAAAAGACAAGATTAGAACAGATTTAGCCATAGATTTATTGGCTTTTATTCTGGATTTATGAATTGGAACAATCTCATTTCTATAAAATGGAAAGGGAGTTTCCATTGGTCAATGGCAGAACAGTGGGTTTTCTAAGGTGGCGACACAAACAGAATAATACAAAGAAGCTTGTTGGTTAATGCCCATTTAGTTCATGTTAATCTTTTAATATAAAGGTTAAATACAAAGGTTAAAGCATAATTAATTCCTAATTATACTGACTGTGGTAGAGTGGAATCTCCTATTTTCAGGAAAAGCTGGTCTGTTTGAGGATCCCTCTGCTTCCTTTAAATTTGGTTATGTTGAATTTTGTTGAGAGCCACAGCGGAAGGGGCCCCAGCAAACTTTCACACTGCCAGCTGATGATTGGCTCACAGCGCCCCAGCAACATCTAGCTGATTGGCTCCTCTGCGGTGATGCTCATTGGGCTGTTTCCCTGCCCTTTCAGACCACGGAGCTGCTCATTGGGGGACTTTTTTGGCTCTGCCCACACGACCCAGCCAATCGTCCTCAAGAGCAGGAGGATTGTGGGAGGTGGAGAGGCTTGTGGTTGAGAGAGAGGCTTGTGGGAAGCCGGTGGTGGCAGTTGGGCTCTGAGGGATTTTCCTGAGGAGCGGTTTTGTTTGGCGTGTGTGGTTCTGAAAATAAAGTTCCTTTCTTTTGACAAGTGGCTCCTGAATTGTGCCCAGCCAGACTGCGGCAGAATTTTAACATGAATGATTTCATTTTGGTTTATTCTTTTCTTTTGGAGCCTGATAGAAGAGCTTAGCTAAAAAACAACGGCCTTCCGTAGTTTTTTCTTTTGCAATGTATCTCTAAAATAATAAAAAGCAAAATTTTCCAAATATATGCCTGCTTTTTGCTTTTTCTTCCTTTTCTTATCCTTCTTCTTCTTCTTTTGTATTGTACATTCTAAATTTTCCAGGTCAGGAGCTATATCTGCCATTGTCATCATGGAGAACCCAGAATCTAGTACAGTGTCTGTACTATATGCTCAATGAACACTTTTGTTTTTTGCATAAAAAATATGTTGGGGACTTTCCATATCATTACATATCTTATAGCATCTTTTTGATGATGTGTAACATTCCATACTATGAATGTATTGTGATTTATTTAGCTTTTTTTTTTTTGCTTACCTAGGCTATCATTGATGTTTTTACTATTGTAAATGAAAGGAAATATTCATGCAGCAAAATATTTTCTTAGAAATTCCCTTTGACTCTTGGAATTGTTGGTACAAAAAATAGGTAAAAAAGAAACACTATAATTGTCAAAAAACCAGTAAACATATTTAAATATTTCTCATTGGCATATATATGCGTGTGTGTATATGTATGTGTATATATATGTGTGTGTGTGTGTGTGTATGTGTGTGTGTGTGTGCATATGTGTGGGTATTTTTTTCAACACTTTGTGACTTGTAGGTCTAAGTATGAGAGAAAAATCTATTCCTTTATGAGACTTTTTTTCTCAAGTGTACATTTTATGAAAAAAGTTATATATCTCCAAATTTTCAAACTGTAAAGACTATTGGTATTATCCTCTTTTGATTGTCAAGAGTCAATAGTAACAAGTGTCACAGATGCTCTCTTTCTTCTTTCCTTACCTAGCGTAACCTTGGCTTGTGGTCCCAAGAAGCATTTGAAATGGGTAACAGCTTCAAAGTCATGGAAGTTGCATAAATGACTGACATATTTTGTTCCTTGAGTACCCGCCAGTCCCCAGAAGCTAAGAGAATATCTTCCTCTCATCATTTTTCTACGGATCAGACCTAAGAATGACCTGTCAGGAGATAAAGATCTGCATGCAGTAGTTCATGAAGATTGATAGCAAAGTTCAAACTGATATATGCACCCCCCCAACCTGGTTTCATGGATGTCTGCATGGACAAGACCTAAGAGAATTGCCTTCTGATCTAGTACTGCAAAGGGTCACTTTGTTGTTCATCATTGTTCAGCATCTTACATCCAAGGAAGCCAAGCACAAGTTGTGCAAAGCGAGAAAGCTCTTGTGGGCACAGAAAGAATTCCTTATCTTGTGATCCAGGATGCTCACAACATTCACTTCCCTGATACCCTCCTCAAAGTGAATGACACCATTCAAATGGATTTGGAGCAAGACTTCTGATTTCAAATTTGACACTGGCAATCTGTGTATGATACCAGAGGTGCAAGTAACTTGGAAAGACAGAGACATCCTGGCTCTTTTGATATGGTTCATGTGAAAGATGCCAGTGGAACAGCTTTTCTGCCCAGCTCTCCAACATTTTAATTGTTGGCAACGTCAACAAAATATGGATTTCTCTTTTTGAGGACAAAGAATCCATTTTACCATTGCCAAAGAGAGAGACAAGAGAGTGGTGGCCAAACAGAGTGGTGGGTGAGATGGTTTCTAGTTGACATGTTGGAGGTCTCTGTTCTTAGTTAAAAAAATATATAGATCGATTGAATAGATACTCTCTAGCCACTGAAAGCCAAACTCCTTTGTCAGGATAAATGAAATTTCAGGAGGCGAAAACATTTTGTTGAATGGTGATCAGTAACTCATCCCAAATCTCATTTAAGAAAGTAAATACAGCTGGAGCAATAATGCATGTCCTAGAGGTGTCAGGCGAGAAAAGATTTAACACCACACAATAAACTATAAATAAACAAGATAATTCTGAAGAACCACTGCACATTCATTTGTGTCAAAGAAGGAATTTGGAAATAAGATAACCACCAACCAGCAATTGTGGTGATAGTAACATTTCAGAAGTCATTAGTGGAGAAAGAAAATTCATGATCAAGAAATAAAAATAAAGGAATTTTCCAATCATCTTTTGATTCTATAAGATGATGTAATTCACCCTCTTGAATATGACCCTTTAAATGTGTGAAACAAGCGAATGTCGTATAATTCAAGCATTTCCTGAAGTCCATGAAAGCAACTCACTTAAGCTTTCAAGTTGCATATAAAATGGTACTAAACAGTTTCATTTCTAAAAGCATGAAAAAGAAAAAAAAACACTGAAGTTTAATAAAAAAATCTGTGATAGTGAATTAAGATAATGTCAAAAAAGGAAGGATCCTGTGGAGCTGAGAAAGCCAATCCTGATATGTGTTCAGAAACGGTAAGAACAAAGTCCTGAGAGAGATGTCCAATTATAAGGTCACCTGGGTACTTGATAAAAAGTACCTTGAAAGAAGTTATATTGCAGGTACAGTGAAGCAGGGTCTCTAGGGAGTGGCCTCAGAAGCCTTAGTTTTATCAATCACTATGATTTTTATTTTTTTAACATCACGGACATTGTAGACCCTTCACGGAAGAGGGTTCCTGTGTGATATAGTGCAGCACTGGAGGATTGGGAAAGAGGCTTGGTTGTAAGGAAGAGGAGATTAAAAGGCCATTAGACATTACTGATTAAACCAAGGACCTTATTCAAAGTACCTAGCATAATATCTGGCACGATATAATATTAATGTCAGTGTAGAAGAATCACATTTGAATGCTACAATCAGATGTGCAAAGAAAGCATCTTCTTTATCTTCCTTATGAAAGTGATAAAGGAGTAATAGAGAAAAAGAATTGAGTAAAACCCAGTACACCCAATATACTTTGTTAATTTAAATAATCTAAGTGTCTCCCTCTCTCTCTCTTTTTAAATAAAATCTCATTTTCGAGGATTTTTCTCTTTCTTGTTGTGCTTCTTCCCAGAGGAGCATCTGATTGGGAGAGAATGGCTCATTCCTGGGAAGAAGTCACATAAGAGACTTGGGGAGCTCCGAACAGGTGTAGCTTAGATACACAGAGGGTTAGGACTGGAACAGATTCAAGTGACAGACCAATGTCCTAATTTTACAGATATTTAAGTCAATGCCCTGATGTGCTACATGTTCTGTATGAATTACATTGCTCGTGAGAGAAAGGCTTGGGACTTAGTCACACCCACAGAGGGTCTACTTTTTAATCCAGGGCAGATTCACAGTGCACCATCTTTAATGGCAATTTCATCCCAAGGATTGCATTTAGATAGAACTTAATTTATTGCTTTAATTTGAATTGTCATTATTAGTTATACTCTGACTTAGGTAAGTATCTCCCAAAAGGTATATGTTAAAAAGGCTTTGTTCCCAGGTGGTGCCATTGGGAAGTGGTGGGATTTTTAGAAGGTGAGGGCCTACTTGGATTTCCTTAGGGAGGGCATTCCCTGAAAGTGATTGTAGGAGCCCAGTCTTTTTCTCTTTGGTTTCTGGATCATGAGGTAAGCAGTTCATTCTATAGAATCTCCCATCATCCTGTGCCATCCTCATCAGAGGCCCAAAGCAATGGGGCTGCCTGATCTTGGACTGGAATCTCCAGAACTGTGGGCCCAAATAATATTTTTCTCCTGATACATTAGTTATCTTAGGTGTTTTGTTACAGTAATGAGAAACTGACTAACACAAGCAACATTAGCTTCTATAATAGATAGCTTCTGAAACAGCCTAATATGAATGTTAGGTCCTTTCTGTTTTATGCCTTTGCCATCCTGCAGGGGAAGGGTTCCCTCATTTTTCTAAGTTCATGGCACCCTTATCCCTGTAATTTTTTCACAGTAGTTCTAAGCCACAAAAATACCTATTAGTTCTGTTGATTGAATAGATCAGCTCTAAAATGTAATAAGTGTCTTATGTTCTGACAACAAAATAGCTGTTTAGAAAAAAGTATCCCCAAATCAGAAGTGAAATATTTTTATTATTACAAGAATAATGTGCCAATTGGAAAGAGTGTGTCCATTGAGTACTACACAGCTTCTCAAACCTTGAGATCAGATTGGATACCACCCAACTTCATTTCCTGTTCTGTATTGATTTTTACATTTCACTTTCTCTTTTTCAGCAAGCACAATGATAAGAGACTCTGGAAAGAAATGTAATGTAATGTTGGAACTGAGGATTACCTTGAGGTAGTACTGTATGTAATGCAGTTTGTCACTGACTTCCAATGCTTGGATTTAGGAATTTTTGACTTTATGATTATGGAAAGGTGATACACATTCAGTCATACTTCCTATTTTGAGTTTCGATCTTTTCCCTGGTTGGTGTTAGCTCTTGTGGTGCTGGGTAGTGGAAGCAACCTGAAACTCCCAGTCATTCCAGTTATCCAGAGGGTGAACCACCCATCCTCCACAGTGTGCTGTGTCACTCAGCCACCATATTTGGAAGGTTAGATGTACTCAATGCATTTTTGACTTACAACATTTTCAACTTGTGATGGCTTTATAGGGACGTAATCCCACTGAAAGTCTAAGAGCATCTGTATTTGATAGATGTAGTGTTTCCCTGGAAAATACACAATATCTCAGGATAACACTGCGAATTTGCTGCAGTCCCTTGGGGTGCCCAACATACTCTTTAGGAACTTTAGTTCTTAAGCTTGGAGTTGTTGCTTTCCAGCTGAGAGATGTGGAAAATGAGAAACGAGAGTCATCTATGGGAGATGTCTAGGTGTGGAAGTGGCACACATCACTTTGGCTTCTTGTTCCTTAGCTGTGCCTGGTTTGCTTCCTCAGTGACATGTTTTGCTGTGGTAGGAACTTGGAGTGTACTCCCGCTTTCCACCAAAAATGTGACATCACACCTTATGGGGCTCTATGGATGGCTATTCACCTAAAACCCAAGAGGTTAACAGAGACTCTGAAAGTTTATGCCATAAACATAGCAGGAATGAACTGTGGACCACTCCTCTGAAGACTGTGTTTGAATAGCCAGGCTGCCCTCCTGTCAACGACTTCTCAGAAGACCAAAACTCTGGCTGCAGCGGGGCCACACCTTGTTAGCCTTTCAGCTGCCCTTCAAAGCCTTGTCCTCCAACACCAGTGCCAGCCTCCAGTGTCAAGGGACCTTGTGTGTCCTCAAGTATCTATGCTGCGTTGATCACACCAGTCTCCCCTGAGAACCACACTTATAAATGTATATCTCAAACTTTAATTAGACTTGATTCTCCTCAGAGGCCTGCTTTTAACCTAATTGAGCAACTAGATTTAATAATTTAGAACTCACTCATGACGTGGTTAACGTACCTCATCTGTGGAATGTATTCCCTGTGAGGTTTGTTCTCATTATTCTCCTCCTCTTTATGCATTTGTGAATCAAAAAGGGGGAAATAAACGCTATGGCACCGAGTCATGTGATTTGTCAACTCATACTGTGGTCATCTTGTATTAACCATTTTTTTTCCATGGAAGTGACCTCAGACACTTAGCAATTCAAACTGCGGAGACAGAAACATGGCCCAGCTCCATGCCTGCCAAAAGATTTTGAACCAAGAATAGTCTCTGCTACTCTTATCTTAATTCTTGGCATTGAATCTTTTCCAACATGATTGTGTCAAGTGGCCAAAATGAGATAGAAGAAGCAATTTGCAATCAACAATTTAAAATTCTAAAAACATCTAAGACAAATATTTTCTATCTTTAAGTGTTGATGAAAGTGTTGGTTTGGACCAGGGTTTCTCAACCTTGCCACTACTGTTGTGTTGGTCCAGATATTCCTTTGCTGTGAGTGCCATCCTGTGCCTTGTAGGGTGTCTGGCTGTATTCCAGCATATACCGACCAGATGCCAGCAGCATGCCTCTGCAGTTGTAACAACCCAGTCATCTCTAAACATTGCCAAATATTCCCTGGGGGATGAAAGGAAGCAAAATTTACAGGGGAAAATATGATCAGAAGGATGGAAAGAAGTTGTGAGTTGCTTTCCTACTAGAGAATTCCCAGTTATATATGCAATTTAAATTTCTCACTGTACTTCTCATTGTATCTAAACTCTTTTCAAATAGTCTTTTGATTGCATATTAGTGAGCCCTACTTTGGATCAAAGTATTCATTTTCTACCTTCAGGAAAAGAAGCTGCTGGTGGCTCATAGTAGAGTTCCGCCCTGGTACCTGCCTTCTACCCAGAGGGGCTGGGCTGCTTTTCCTAGGGCACACCTCTGCTTCAGGGGACAGCCCTCATTCAATGGACTATGGGTGTGGGAGGAAGGGTGGGATAAGGCCTATACCCCACTACAACTGGGACCACTCTGAGCACTTCAACTTTCCCCTTCACACATCTCCTCATCCCTCACTTCTTGATTGATGTTGCTCCCTGGAGAAATTCCAATAAACTCCCTGCATGAAAATCTGACTCTAAGTCTATTTTTAGAGAGCACAACCTACAATTCACACCTTCAGCATTTTATTTTAACTTAACACAAATACTAGTGTTGCTTCCTCTATCTTTTGATGTTGTGAGAATGCCTTTTCTTGATTCCAATTCTCCTTAGCAGAGTTCCCCCATCCTTTATGCATTACCCATATTTATAAGTTTGTGTTTCGTTTATTTAAATGGAGTGAAAACCTAAATAGAGAATTCAAAGCTGAGTGCAGAAAGTGTTTAGATTCTTAAACTGTTTTACAATTGTGTTGCCACACCTACTTTAAGAGCAATTTTAGTTCCAGACTCACTTTCACTATTTATGTTTGGAGGATTCAACTTTGTTAGAGAAATGATTTTCTTTTAGAGAATCATATTATTTGTTTATATACTATTTAATTCAGTTAGAAATGATAATTATATATAAAACTTGCATAAATAGGCTGAGAATAAGCACACTTAAGAGTAAACCCACCTAATGAGCAAAAAGTTAATCCGTAGCATTGGGTTAAGTAGAGATTTCAGAGTGTTTAGACCTATGCAGTTAGAAGAATCATGAGAACTCAGGACTTGGTCCTTGTCTAACCAGTGCCCAATTGGTCAGAAATGCAAAACAGGATTACACCTCTTCAGGAGACCCAATATCATCCAAGTCCATTATTACAGAAAAGGGAACTCAGATGTAGGGAGAGAATTGGTCTTGAGTACAACCAATATTAGAAATTAGGTTTCTTACTCTTAATCAAAACTATTTCTTCTACACTATAGACACAGACTAGATAGATCAATTAGGAATTATAATTTATTTGCAAATCTTAGACTTCAGGTTATTTGAAAGTACCATTAAAAAATTAATGTCTGATGCTTATTGGAATGTACGGAAGATAGTGTGTTCTGGTACGTCTTTAGCATTCAGAACTGTGAACCACATTTCTGATGCTCCAATCAAACTAAAATTAACTAACTCTGAGGTAATGAGGATATAGGTAAACTAGTCCACATATGTAATTATGAAAACAGATCTTACCATCAAATAGCAACCATTTTGGTTTGGGTCCCATTATCATAGTATAATGAATGCCTGTTCTTTTTTTTTTTTTTTTAAGAGAGAGAGAGAGAGAGAGAGAGAGAGAGAGAGAGAGAGAACTTTTAATATTTATTTATTTATTTTTTTTTAGTTTTCGGCAGACACAACATCTTTGTTTGTATGTGGTGCTGAGGATCGAACCCGGGCCGCACGCAGGCCAGTGAGCACACTACCGCTTGAGCCACATCCCCAGCCTGATGAATGCCTGTTCTATGCAAAACTTCCTGAGAAATTACTGAGGAAATATAATCAAGCTGTTCTTTCTCTTTTATTTTTATTTTTTGAAAATAAATTAGAGAAAACACTTTTCTTCCTTCTTCTCATTGGAAAAGACAGGAAGAGAAATTTCCAATAATTTTTTTTTCAGTCTACATATTGTAAAATTTCCAATCTGGAGTAATTATTCCCTGTATTATAAAAGTATTAAGTCTATACTCTGCTAAACTTAAAAAATTGTGATTTCTTTTTAGATATTTACTACATACAGTATAGCTTTTTGAGTTTTTGAGTTGTTTGCAAAAATGTTCCACACAGTTTGTTGCATAAAATTAGAATGTATCTTTCTTCTTATTCCATGAGTTATGTGTATGTGTGTGTGTGTGTGTATACTCATTATTCAATTACATATATTACATATATGCATGTATTTATGTATATATACACACACAAGAATACTAATGTTTAGACACCATAAACCTCCATTTGGGAGGAAGTAAATTTTATATCATTTGACACTGAACTGAGGGCAAGCCAATTATTTAAAGTAAATTAATGTTCTAGATAGTAAATGCATAGGTAATTAATGATAACTCACCCTGCTATTTCTTTGTGCCAAAGTCTCAGCATTTAGGTAGTTTTAAATTTTGAACTATTACTCAAGGTGCTGATGTGAATTCATTTGAACATCTCTTTCAATACTCATATTTCTCTTGGTATAAAACCTAGGAGCTAGACTTGCTGGGTCACATGTAATACACATTTAGTTTTAGTAGTTACTCCCAACTGGTTTCCCATAGAGATTATATCAATTTAAGCTATAATAGCAAATTGTCCATTGCTGTATACCCTCACCCACTTAATCTCTTTCTTATGAGGTATAGTGGTGCATGCATAATTATATATCACCATAGTTTTAATTTGCATTTCCATTATGGTTAATGAATGAATGCTTTTATATCATATTTTACCCATTTAAAAATGCTATTTTAAGAAGTGTCTATTCAAATTTTTACTCATTTGTCTATTTCTTTGTTTATTTTTGTCTTATTAATTTGTGGAAACTCTTCATGTATTTTCTGTCTGAGTCTCTTATTAGATCTATTTATTGTAAATATTTTCTTCCATTCTTTGGGTAGGCAATCCTTTTTTTGTAATCAACCCTGGTGCTATTGGATTGCTCAGTGGTCAATCAATTCTGAAAGGAAGGAAAGAATACTGACTTTCATAACAATAGCGTGAGTTGAATTCCTGAACCATTATTGTATAATTTGGGTGCAAGTCTGCTAAGCTTGAAAATCTCTTTTCTCATTTTATACGATTCACAATACTACTTACAAAGTGTTGTGAGGGTTAAATGAGCCATTGCATATAACAGGGCCTAGCAGGGTGCCTAGGACACGCTAGATGCTTAACAAATTTTATAGAATGGAGGGCAATAAAATATTTTTTGACTTAATTTCATCTTGGGTATTTGATAGTAGCTACAGACTTAAAATTTCTCAGTGACAAGTTCAGTGTAACTGTAGAACTTCCCTGAGGCCTGCCTTATCTGCCATTCTTTCTTAACTACTATTGTATTTTTGTGTGGGGAGGTAAAATGTGTTAGATTTTATAAAAGAATAAAATACAGATTTAAGTAAGCATGTTTCCCTAAATGACAAAGAACACATATTTTTAAGAGAAATAATTTGTGTGTGTTCAATGGGAACTAGTTAAGTATCTTCCAAATCTTTTTACATTGGAAATTTTCCTTGGGTTTTCATGGATACCTTACAGGCTAAACACATCTGAACTTTTATTTTAAATGCATGTGTTCTGCTTACATGTTAGTGACATTTATTTCTAGTTACAAGAAAAATTGGAATTCAGGCCTGTTTGGGGTGATGTGCCTATCCTGGATGGGCCAGATGGCAGTGCTACTCGCCTCATCATGATCTCAGCCAAACACCTGAGTGCATATCCAAAGAACAATTGGGAAAATACCATTCTTGGATGTGAGAATTTTCTAATCAGATGATAAAGTGGAAATTCATTATTAATTTATATTTCTTTAAAATTCACCACTCAGCATTTCTATGGTAGCTGTAGATGTTATTCATTACTACCTGAGCTCAATAGCTTGAAATTATAGGCAGAGGACCTCCATGTAATTAGATGTAAAATACAAAAAGAATTGACAAAAAATATTTTTTTCTTATCAGAAGTACTATATTAATTACTCTCTACTTTAAAAAGGTAAATTTGTTCAGATGAAAAGATACAGAATTGTTCCTTTTGCTTTCTAATAAGTGTCTACTATAACTGAACTCTCTGAGGAATTATAAAAGTTGGTGTTCTTTCAAGCGATAAAATAGTTTCAGAAATCTCCTACTTCCATTCCACTTACAGATCTTTGTTTTCTCCTCTGAGGAATTCATGCAGAAGAATTGGGAAAATGCCAGTAGTACAACACTTGCTTTTACAACCTGTTACTATATAATTAAAATGGTTCCAAGTGTCCTGTTGACTTCCAAGGTTTAATGGGTTAGTGTGGTTTGTGAAAACTTAAGGGGGATCCCATAAAACCCTATTTGGGACAACATCCTGTTTTTCAATGATATTGTCCTTTGAGGAATTATGGAAGAATTACTCCTTTATTGTTAGTTTTCTGAAGTGCAAAAAGGACCTTATATTGACCAACAGCCAGGCATGCTGTTTATAGTCAATTATTTGAGACAATTTGTTAATTAGTTCTGGAAATCCCACTGCAAAATCCTTTCCCCATCCTCCTCAGATCTGCTCCAGATATTTGCAAGTTTTTAACATTTATGTTTGGTGATCTCTTGAATTTTTAAATTTGGATAACACCCATTGATTTCAAATGGAAAAATAACTTTCTTAGACATTTTAAAGTTAAAAACTAAAATCTAGACACTAAATCAATTTAACAAATGATGTTGGACAGAATCAAAGGGTGTTAAATGTCCAGCTATGTTAGTGGATTTTGTTAACTATAATATCTGGTTTGAAAAAAATCTCTTGAATGGGTTGCTTTGAAGGGAAAAAGTCCAGGGAAGTTGCTCTAACTAAATTTGGAAGTTCTTAAGAGATACAAAGAAATATTGAGATGGAGGGCACCGGACTTTCCTGGATCTCCCAGGAGTACAGGATCTACTAAATCTCTGATTTGAGAATTGGGAGGAAGAAGGGAGGACTGGTTTTGTGATTTTTATTCTCAGTCATAGAAGCTGTGGGTGGAAGTCCAATGGGGATCTTGCTTATCATGTCTGCAGTCAATCCATGGACCAGGTATGATTCCCTAAGGTTGTAATTTCCCTGGCTATGCTAGTCATCTTATATATTTTCTGGGAGGACTGGCAGTAAAATCATTGAAATGTAAAAGTCTGAATGTGTTAGTCTTTGGAAGCAGTGATGAAAGAAGTTATTTACTTTTTATTCAGAACCACTTCTAGCAATAAAATGATGTACCAGCCACCAAAGGGCTGTGACACAAAGGAGAAATGAGGTCTCTGAAGTGGCCTGGATCTTCCCCACTGAATGTCCATGAACTTTCCCCCTATTCCAAGTGATTTAAATTTCACTTGAAGATATTTTAAAAATGTCACACTGGAGTTCCTATAATCCAGAACGCTTAAAAATGTTCATAGAACTTACATTTTAACAGCAGCGCTCTTGTCATGATAACAGTGGCACCAGTGTTGGAAGTAATGTTCAGATATAGGTTTTTGTATAAATAGGCTATAAGAAGACAACTGTGATATCATCCCTATAATCAATAACAAATAAAAGGCCAAATCCTGGCACTGATGTCTAGATCCACTAATAACAGTGGCATGTATTTCCTACCTTTATAGAGTAATCCACGTCTTTGTTATGCAAATTTTCTAACAAACACAGAAGTATAGAGAATAGTATAATGAACTGTTATATACCTGTCACCTGTGTAATTAGAATTTTTCCCACTGCTTTATCTATCTCTTGTTTTAAGCTAAAATATTTTAAAGCACATCTTAGGCCTCATTATCAAAGATTTTAAAATTTCCAATATGTTTTTAATTTCACTTATCATCATATTGATCTCACTGCAAGTAGTTGTAGCAGATGATTCTGTCACCACTGGACAGGGGAGGAAGCTGGGGCCCAGACCTTCTACTAGTTTATGGCAATCCAAGGATGAAAGCAGAGCTATGAACATCTCCTTCTTAGCTCTGCTAGAGTTGGTGGCATAATGTCACAGTTCCCAGTACTTGGTCCCCATGTAGAACCTAGCTTTAACAAATCTATTATTTTACCAGGTAACAATTCTGCCACTCCCATCCAGGATGAAACTGATATAACTATGGTGGACACTCATACTCCCATGAGTTATTCAGATTCTGTGACATGGAAATGTAGTATAGAGACTACAAACAAGTACGTCTTCTAAGAGGTAGTGAGATATGTGTCAATTTGGAAATGGCAGGTCAGAGATGGTCTCTCTGATAGAAGATACTTGAATAGAGTTCTGAAAAAAGAAAGGGAAAAAACCATGCTGATGTCCAGAGGAAGGGCATCAGCAATAAGTAGAGCAAATAGCAATAGCAAAGGCCCTGAGTTAGGACTATGCTGGGAATATGTCAGGATTGGCCAAGAGGCCGGAGGGGTGAGGGTAGAGGAAACTAAGGCAGTGTGGTGGGTGATGGTGGCAAAGAGATACTCAGGGGTAAGGCTGTGGAGGGGTGTTGTGGGCCATAGTGAGGCCTTTGGATGTTTTCCCAAATTCTATGGAAAGATACTGCAAGGTTGTGAGCAAAGAGGTGATGAAATCTAACTTAGAAATGGAAAGGATCCTAAGCAGCTGTATAGAGAACAGGCAGAGGGGACCAAAGGGAAGAAATAGGGAGAATTGTTGAGAGGACATGTCAATAACCCAAGCAAGAGTCAGCAATGATCAGAATGGGATGGGAGTTGTGAAGGTATTGAGATGCAATTGACTCCAGATCCATTTTGAAGACAAGCTCAGTAGTTTCCGGCAACAGTCCTTCAAGAGGCATAATTTCCCCAAGTTTCCATGAGAAAATACAATATGTTTCTAAAAGTTTCTTTAAGTTTTGTTTGACTAGCTTGCTTTTTGTGTCTTACCACAAAAAATATTCTTAACTTCTAACCCCCGTAGTCTTTGCAATTCAACCTGTACTTAATGAATGCTTGCTATGTGTGTAGTTGTCTCTGGAAGATTTTACTTCCAAAGATGGCTGAGTGATAATGGCCATCCAACCTGATGTGACAATATGACCTTGCCATCCCCTATTAATAGCTGGTCTCGGTGTCACTCTCCCTTCAGTGAGATTTCTTATACTAAAAGAGCCTGGTGGAAGCACTTCTAGGGCTAGATTAATTAATAAAGGTGATAGTAATTTTCCACTGACTTTCTCAGGAAGCTCTGCTCTTGGTATCTGGTCATCATGTTCTGGGGAAGTTCAGACCACATGGAAAGGCCACATGCAGCTGTTCAGCCCCAGGAGAAGTCCTCTTAACATTTTCTGCCTGTTCCATGAGTAAGAACTTGCAGGTTCTCCAGTGAAGAGGACTCCAGACCCAGCCAGCATCTGACTGCAGCCACAAGAGACCCTGAGCAAGAATCTTCTAGCTAAGTTCAGTCAACCCCTGAACCATGAAAAATAAACTATACAATTATTTTTGTTTTAAGTTGCTGATCTTTGGGTTGTTTGATCATAGTAATGAATAACTGATTTAGTAACAGTAGGTGTTGCATTATGTAGGGAAGTCAGATTTACATTATTAATTCTATTAGTCAGATAATAATAGCATATAATTATCTAGTTTGTAATGTGCCAGGCATTGTTCTAAGTGCTTCACATATATATCTTTTAAAATTACAACAATGGGTTCCTGAACTAGGTATTGTTATTATCCCATTTTACGTATAAGAAAAACTGAAGCATAAAGAGGCTCAACATCACACAATTTATAACCATTGTGCCAGTTTTGAACCAGATGGTATGGACTCTGAATTACCCCATGTACTTCAACACTACCCTAAATGGCCTCAGACAGACCCTGTTGGACTGTTTTTCAGGTCATTTTGCCTCAATTCTGTTTCCATGATATCTGGTAGTTATGACAACATATAGGAACAGCAGAGGTAACATAGTGCAACACAGTTAATCTGAAAAGTATTTCTTTGCCATTTTGTCTAAAAAAATTTTTTTAAAGGAAACAAAAACAAAGCAACGGGCTCCTGATAGGTACTCATATCAACAGATGAAACAAAGGAAGACAGACTGACCCTCCCACAAATATTTTCCCAAAATACAATGAAAATTTATTTCCTGAAAATTTCAGAAAATTTTTAGCATCCTAACAAATACACATATGTATATTCTTTATTAATATTTTACTGTCTTGAAAACAAGGACTTCATAGAAATTTAATAGGTCCAAATATGACTTTGGACATGGCTTAAGACACTAGTGTAAGTAGGTCAAATATTTTGTTTCCAATATTCCCTTCCCCCCTTTTTTTTTTTTTTGGTCCCTTTTTCTCCACAGTGACTCTCAGCCTGCTTGATAAATTCTAAGTTTAATTAATTTAATCCAGCAAATATTTATTGAGCTCTGAATTTCCTGATAGGCAGCTATATAACCAGCTAACTGAATGTGCATCTCTCATGATGTGATTGGTGGAATGACT
>NW_025999942.1:5032300-5106649 GCF_001458135.2 Marmota marmota marmota
GTGTGGTTGGGGTGTGGGAGGTAGGGGGTGGGGCTTAGCATAGGAGAAGCTATCTAAAATTTCAATGAGAACATCAGAGGTAGGACTTGGAGTTTGCAAGCAGGAGCAGGGAAAAGGGTGTTTCAGGGAGATGCTTATCAATGTGAGCAAAGGTTATGTGGCATGTTAGTACAGAGTTTAGGTAATAGCGAGTGATCCCTGTGATTGTCAAGAGAGGAACAGCAAGGGAGTGGAATTGAAAGAATAGGGAGTTACACACTTACAGTGCTTCTGATCTTGCTACATAAAGTCAGGCATTTTACTAACTCAAAAGAGTTAAATCTTCACCTAAATCTGAGGCAGAGGAGACCTGCCTTTACCCAAAGGACCCTAGAAAGGGCCAGGATGCAAATCCTATGACTAAATTAACTCCAAAGAGGTATTAACTCCAGGTTTTCAACTCTATTTGTGAAATGGAATGTTTGAGCAGCAGTTAAAAGAATTTCTGCCTTAGGGGAAGGATTTTTAGGAGTGGAGAGTTGAAAGCCAACTTTATTAGGTAGTACGTAATCACTTGCAGAATTACAACCTGCACAACACAGTCTTGCTATCTAATTTTCAGAGCAATTTGTGCCAGCACTCACTGGGATTTGCTCTCTGGTAAAAGATAGGATGGGATGGTCTCCTGGTCCTGAATTGGCAGGAAGAGCAGTGTGGCTTCAGGGTCAGCAAACCATCCTAGTTCTTCCTTGATGGAGCTCCCTCCTTCATTTGTAAGGAGGGACACATTGCTAATTCTGCTTGCTTCAAAGGCTGTCGGTGACTATTGAAAATAATTTGACAACCATTTCTGTTACAGTGAAGCTTTGCCTTTTATCCTGGACAATTCCATTTAATTTTAATACAATTTAAAATTTCCAATCACTTCTCAGAGTATTGGGGTGGGCAAGGAAGTGCTGATTTTGTTTTTTTACCAGGATGATAACAGTAGAAAGAAAACTAAATTTGGAGCCCAAACATTCAAGTTTGGAATCCTGGCTTAGCCATTTATAAATCAATGGGTCTGGAGTGACCCTGGATCTTGTGAATATTATGTATTTCCAATCAACCCATCATCTGCCTCACAGGGCTGTTCCATAAGGATATGATATTTTTATAATGAAAAGAAAGTGCTTTGTAAATTATAAAGGGTTCTATCAATATTTAGTGTAGAGCAATTTTTGTGTGACTAGAAGCTGGTACAATCTGTGCATATTTGGAAGAGACTTTTGCCACTAATCAGACTCAGTATCAGGAATGAGACATCCACAAACCGTTTCACAGACTGACCCATAAATCATATTTTGCCCTCGTTTGAAAAATCCAGTGTGTCTGTCATGTGTTTAGCCTAATGAAACACTAAGGAGCAGTACATGATTCTCATTTATGTATCTATGTACAATATTTCCATTTACTGCAGTTCTTGGTGTTTTTATAATACATATGTACTGACATATAAGAGCAGCAGTATAGGTTCTGTCAAAATTTGAATATTAAAATCTTATTAAGATAAGGAAAAATACATTCTTTTTCTGCCAAAAGAGATCAAGGTACTTAAGTAAAATATGGTTTTTGATTTCCAAGTACATAAGTTTTCATAAGTTTTACATATGTTTAAATAGATAGCAATATTTAAAGCTCTGAAGATTTTTATAGATACTAAAAATTGCTCTGGGTAGCCACAATTCTATCTTTAGTCAATGAAAATAAAAAGGGATACTTTCCTTACTCATGGTTTCAGTTATCTATGGTCAATCGTGTTCCAAAATTGTTAGATGGAAAATTCCAGAAATGAACTCTTTGTATGTTTTAAATTATGTGCCACTCTGAGTAGCCTGATGTAACTTTCTTCCATCCTGCTGCATTCAGTCTGGAAAGTGATTCATCCTGTTGTCCAGTGTATCCACATTGTATATGTTACTTGCCCATGTCTTATGCATTAGCAGATAGATTGTGATGGTATCTCAGTGCTTGTGTTCAAGGGAATCTTATTTTACTTAATAATGTCCCCAAAGTACAAGAAGTATAGTGATATTGTCAATTTGGATATACCAAAGAGAAGTTTTAAGTGAAAGGTGAAATTTTGCAATTTAAGAAGGAAAGGGGAAGAAAAAGCAAGATCTACAATAATAATACTTCTCCTATTCATTAAATTGAGAAGAAGGAGAAAGAAATTGGGGCTAGTTTTACTGTCACACCTGAAACTGCAGGAGTTCCTGCTCTAGTGCATGACAAATGGTTAGTAAGATCATAGTTTTGGTACTATGGCTAGTTTCAGGCATCCACTGGGTGCCTTGAAATGTATCCCTACCGGACAAGGCTGGACTACTATTGAAGAATGTGGATGAACACAAACTATAGTCCTTGCAGACTTTGTTTCATGTGATCCATATGCTTTTACTTTCTTTGGAGCTTAAGTTGATCCTTGAAAGAGACTTTTAGGGAGAGAACATTGCTTCATTTTCCAGGGCATTGTGTCTGGTAGGTAAGCTGATAGGCAGACTTTATTCTTTCTCTCTCTTTACCTGTAACATTTATATAAAGAATTTCACAGAGTAAATGCTACTTGGGGAAAGCTTTTTACTTTAATATGCATGAATGGCTTGTCATCCAGAATTTAAAGTCATGTTACTTCATAGAGACCAAAGCACAACAAAATAGTTATTTTATCAACTAATCACATGCTGCTGGATTTGATTTAAGCCTGCTCTCCTGCCCTCATAAAATCATTATCTGCACTTCCATAGGCTCCATGTAATGTGCTAGTGGGATCTATTTCTGTCCTTAAAGACCTTCCTATCTCGGGAGTGACATTAATGATTATCTCTCCCTTTCACATGGGCGCCCACCAGCTGAATTACCTAGGTGACTTCCTGCCCACTCGGATGATTAGAGTTTTGCAGCTTATATTGACTCGGGCAGAAGGATCAAATTCCCCACTTCCATCTGGCAGCTCCCTGCTTCGGTCTTCTGCACCCTAAGGACAAAATGAGGGCAGCAGCGTCACCCCTACCTGCCTCTCTCGGAAGGTTAGAATTTCTCATTGAATGAATGTGCAGGCACCAGGGCGTTGCTTCATTTGGGGTGAACATTAATATTAAACAATGCATCTCCCTGGGAGTGGGCTGCTGCTGCTTGAATACTAAGCTGCTTCGTTAAGACTGAGAGTGAACAAGAAATAAAAAAAGAAATTAAACCTACAAGAGGGGCTGGAGAAGCAAGTAGCCGATTTTTTTTTTTTTGAAACTCACCAAATGCATAAATTTAGAGGGATTAAAGAAAAAAATTTATTTGTCTGTAAAAGATGGTGATTTTTCCATTGGTGAATTTAATGAAGGCTTTCAAAATATTGAATTTAGGTTAGAAATATGTTTGCAATCTTACTCAGAACCTTAGCATTTTATATTATAATGGGAAATGCATTATTCATATTGTGATGATTTATATTAGGGGATTTTAGCAGATTATTTCATTGCACCAATTTTTCACACTATGTCCACATCTCTTACTGTGTGTGTGTGTGTGTGTGTGTGTGTGTGTTTTGGCTTCTACCATCAAGAGAGGCAGCAATTTCTTCACCCCCTCGAATATGGATTGGCCTTGTGACACTCTTTAGTCAATACAATTTGGTTAAAGTCTGTGTATCAGATTGAGCTTAAGCGTTGAATACTTCCTCCCTCTTTTGAAACTCTGCCACTGCTGTGTGAATAGTTTGCTGAAGGGTGAGATCCCATGTGGGAGAGCTTTGTTGTTTATGCTAAGGTCATGTTAGACTGTTAGACAAGCTTACAGCCAGCTGAGCACCAAACACTGACCCTAGCTCACTACAGACAAGTTCAGTGAGTCATGCATGATATTAAAAGGTGATGTTTTAAGATTCTGAGGTTGAGGTGGTTTGTTATGCAGTGAGAGCTAACTGAGGGAGCAATTGGGAATATGTTATTTTTGTTTTCACATACTCATTTAAAAAGATAATATTTTAAAGCTTTAGGCCCATAAAACAATAGGATAAAATGAACTGTTTAACAGGTGCACTCATACCTGGATGACTCAAGTGGAAGAGATGGGGCTAGGGGTACAATTTGAGGCCAGATCCTTTAAAGATCTGTGAATTGTGATGATGTCGTTGGATGTTTTTCCTCGGGGAAATGGCAATTCCTTGAAATATTTTAAAAAAATATTTTAAAACAAAAAATTGCAAAAATGGTATAGAGAGGCCCATAAATACTTTATCCAGCTTTCTCTAATGTGAAATCTCATGTCAGTATATCATAATATCAAACTCAGAAGACTGACATTTACATAATATTGTTAACTAACTTAGACCTTACTCAGTTTAGATCATTTTTTTTAAGTGCTGAAGATTGAGCCCAGAATGTCTTCAGTGCTAGGCAAGAGTTCCACCACTGAGCTACACTCCAACTCCATAGGCCAGTTTTTACATTCGTGTGTGTTTGTGTGCGCATGCACTCATATAGTTCTATAAAACCCTATCCTGCATATAAATCCATGTAACCAATCAAGAAGCAGAAATGTTCCATCACCATGAAGGATATCTTTGGAGTCACCACCTTATAGCTGAGCTTCCTCAACCTCTGACTGGCTACTAAATCTGTTCTCATTCTCTTCACTTTAGTAATTTTAAAATGTTATAAAAATGGAACCATATAGCATGTAAAATTTTTGGTATTGCTTTGAAATATTTTTAATCAATGGAGCAATGTGATGGATTTTCATATTAGTAACAGCACTCCAACTGCACTAAGAAGACTGTTTTGGGGGAAATGGGAGACTTGAGGAAGGAGGGCAAGTCAAATGTCATATTAATAATACAGGTGAGAAATGATGATGGCTTGTAGTGGTGGTGTGAACAGGACATGCTGCGTGAAAGATATTCAGGAGACTGAGTTGAGAGAATTTGTGTCAATTGATGGTGAATAAGAGGCAAGAAATGAGAGAAGTTGAGAATTCACCCATCATTCATTCATTTGTTCAAAAACATTTCCATGCCTGTTGTGCTGCTAGGTGCTGGAATTATAGCACTGAGCACAGCTGTGCTCTCATGGGAACTTACATTTTAGTTGAGGAGAAAATTGCTAAACGTACACACACACACACACACACACACACACACACAATATACCAGTTGCAAAGCACTGGATTAAAACTGGGCAATGTGAATAAAAACAATTACATCTAATTGTGATAGGAAACTCCAGAATTGAAGATCAAGGATAGAAGAAGAATGACTTAGAAACATGCTAGTTGTAAAGGTCCTTAGGAGATGTCCTAAGAGCAGTTGTATAAGTTTCTCAGTTAACTTAGTAATAAAAAAAGTCTTAAGATCCTTCCAGATCTCATATCAAGACACTTTTGACACTTTGGAATTCTAACTATCAATCTTTTTTTTAATAGGTGGAACAATTTATTTGGGAGTTCAGAGTTTCAGAGGTTTCAGTCTGTATGTAGCTGGCTCCACTCTAGGAGTACACATTTAGAAGAATTAGAAGAATTAAAGAATAATGACAAGAGCTAATATTGCTTAAATGTTTGCATTGTTTTTTAAACTTCTCACATATATTAACTCACTTAAAGTTCACCGTATTCATATGAGATAATTGATATTATTATTATGATTTCCTTTACCCAGATAAGGAAACTGCTAAGGTAAAGAAAGAATAAATGATTCTTCAAAACCACATACAAATGGCAGAGCATCATAGGCCTTCACCCTAATCACTATTCCATATTGTCTGTCCTTATGTGTACCCTTACTTGTACTGTGTACACTCTTTTAATTTTTATTATTCCTATATTTATGATGATTTTGATTACCAACATAAATAAAGTGACTATAATTAATTTCTGATGTGCCCCCTTTAATATAAGGGTGTCCACCTATGTCCTATAATATATTTAATTTTCCATTAAAGAGGATCCTGGTCTCTAAGGATCTACCAATCTGCCATGGGACACTTTAGAAAGTGACTATTAGTTTATATGGGCAGGTCATAAGTTTCCATCAGGGTCAGGACTAGGGTGAGGTACCTAGGAAACAAAATTTAAGGAAGTGTTCATGTTCAACTCAGGAGCCTACCCTGCACTTGCTTGACGCTAAGAGTTAGTGTCTCCTTAAATTTTGGCTCTAAGTACCTAGCTTTCCTCTCCTTAGTCCTAGCCTTGTTTTCCATCCTGTCTGCTGGAGATGAAGCACTTTGCTTATGCTCTTACAGCATCTGAACTTACTCCATACTAGCATTTTTATATTCTATTTTGTGTTCCCTGTCTTCTGGAGGATGTGGCAAAACTGTTACCTTCACAATTATATTTCTAACATTTATCACACAGTAGGTGCTCAGTGGTTATTTTCCAGGAGCAATTAAGGGATATTCTTTCAGAACTTTAGGGAACTGGGGTACATTAAGAAGATGGGATATTTCCTCACCCCTTGAGGGACTCAAACCCAAAGAAAGGGATATTAATCAACTGGTCATACACTGGCAAGCTACGTTCTGCAGTAGAGGCATGGACAAAAATCTTTGCAGACTTAACAAAAGGAGTAAGAAGAGCCTACATCTGTAAGAAGTAGGCTGTGGATAGGTAGCTCGAGTCTCTCCTGCCCATCCCATCAATTTCTTCACTTTATTCAAGTCTACAAGAGAGTTAGGCTGATCTTTGAAAGCAAACAGATAAGGCATGGGATAGATTTCTGCCAATGATTTACTTAATAGATTATTTGGGGATAAGGTACAGAAAGAGGAGGAGGAATTTGTCTTCCAACAAATTCAGTTTGGCATGTAGTAAAAATACCCAACTGGAGTATTCTCTGGATAGCTTGAAATTCTGGGTTTGGAGTTCAAGAGAGAAATAGCCAGGGACAAAGCTGCAATATTTGAAGCAATATTTGAAGCTTCTGGGGAAAAGAGATCACCCATGTAAAGAACAGAGTGAGAAGAGAAAGAGTGGAGAGAAATAGAAATGTGTATTGTCCATTTATAATCCTCATGCTCCCAAAGCAAATCCAGCCTTTCTGTGTAGGAACAGTTTATTTACAGAAATGTCAAAGACCCTTTTGGTCCAAATTGTCACATGAAACGACAGGTGACACCTTCAGTGGGAAGCAAGTGGGGCTGAAACATAAAAATGAGGGGGGTGAACCCAGAGCATATTACTGTGGGGGCAGATAGCCTTTAAAAGCAAATACAAAGTGTTCTCTGCTTTTTCAGAAGCTAGATTTGTAATCAAATATCTATTTGCAGGAGACAATGGTATTATTCCGGGAAATATTTATAAAATTCAATATGAGCAAGACTAGTATTTCTTGCATTTTAATTGCCCCTCTCTCTCTCAAACCCCTGTGATAGCAAAATGTTGTTTTTTTATGAGGTTTTTCCAGAGTACTAAATCTTGACATAATCAATACTATATATGTTAACTATCTTCAGGCTGTCTGCAGTAAGTTTGAATTATTAGATTCCTCTGAGGTCTAGACTATTTTTCTTTCGGCTATCACTTACCATTTATCTATCCATCTATAGACATAGATGTTTTACAGGAATATTTCTAGGTACATAAATAAATTATGTGGCTGGTGGCAAAGATTGGTTGTTATAGCAAGGCTCCAGTGTATTATATTTAATAACCCAAACTGTGATAAAAGAGAGAGAGAGAGAGAGAGAGAGAGAGAGAGAGAGAGAGAGAGAGAGAGACAAAGGGAGAAAGACTGTGCTCTTTTCAGTCCTCACCAGCACCTTACAGAAAATGCCAGAAAGAGACTTCACAATGGGGCAGTGTTGCCTGTCACAGCCTCACATCATGGACAGCATGCCTGGGAAAGCAAAGGTGCTCTGCAGATATAAAGTGCTATTAATTAAACATGCCAATGTGTGGTTTCCAGAAGCCTTGGACAACTAGATTCAACATATTACACGGTTTTATTTTTACCATCCTCCTTTGGCTTCTTCGCTCCAGGGCTCCATCCTTTCTACCTTCCTGCCTTACTCCACAAAAGTTTGGGAACAGTTTAGAGAAGAGTATGCATGTTAAATGGATAATGAATTTGAAAATTGAGATCAGGGGGAATTTAAATAAAGCTAGAAATTCAGGGAAAGGAAGAGGAAAAAGTCACAGGCTATGAGTATCTATCAAGTTGTTATGGTTGAACTTAAAATTGTAGTCTGAATTTTCTGTCAGGTGAAGCAAAATTAAAGACACGAATGGCTCCATGATTTTTTTGTTATTTGAAAAAAGAAGCATAGCACAATCTCAGAGCAAGCAAAGTTATTCTAGCAGTGATGTTTTAAAAGTCTCTTATGGGAATACCTGACATTTTAATTTTTCATTTAATTGTCACAGCAAGGCAAGTATGATTTTGCATAGCTCACAGTTGAGGGAACTGGGCACAACCCATAACACAGTTGTCAGCCGTCACACTGGTGCTAAATGGGGCTGATGGTATTCAAACTCAGGTCTTTGGATTCTTACTCTGGTTCCAGAAGCTGCTCTGTTTCCACTGCTCAACCTCATTCCTTAATAGAATGCATTCTTGAAAGATTCTTCATTAAACATATATTGCCAATATAGGGCATATTTTGTATAACACACACACACACACACAAAATTTGTGACATATATCTCAAATCTAATTTTTCCATTGACACGGTTCATAATTCTAGAGTTGCTATTTCTTTGGCAGTAGCTCCCAACCTTTCTCCTTATCTTTAACATACAAATTAAAACAGTAGTCATCAACAATTTTGTTAGCAGTGGGACCCTCTTTTCAACTGAATTTTCCCACAAAACCCTGAATAAAGAACTGTGTAAAGCAGAGCTGCTCTGGAAGAGGCCCAAGTGGGCTTGAGAGAGAACTGTGTCCTCAGAGGCCCCTGGGGCAACTCTGTCAAACCCAATTTGAAACAAATTCCTTTTGAATTTACACACAGGTGATGTGTTCACCATCTGATTTAATTGTTTAATTTGTGGTTTGAAATAACCCTGTCAGGCAAACCTATCTGGACTTTTCCTTCCTAGTGAAATTGAGGAAACTGAGGCTCTTTAGTGAAGTACTGACCAAGTCTAATCAACTAGTGATTGTTTTCTCTGCTGTCCTAATTGGCTGGGTCTACACTACAGGAATACAGTGGGAAGGTGAGAAGCTAATGTTAAAGAACAAATTCTTCCCAGTAATGTATCTGGGGAGTTCTATCTCATCTGTGAGGCAGCTCTGCAGCAGGGGTAGAAGACCCCCCAGGGACCATGGGACATATGCTATGGTTTATCCAAGAGTTAGTATTTGTTTTACCATCCTGAAACCATTTTTCATAACTTCCTTGAATCAGTGAAAAACCTGGGAGAGGATCTTTAACATGATATAAGGGAAACAAGGAGATCCTGTGGCTGTGTAGAAGGGAGTAAAGTAGGATTTGGAAAAGCCCTTCATTTCAGAGTGGTTGCAAAGAAGATCATGTTTCTGCTCCTCTATTTCACCTGGACTGACTTCCCCTTTGAAATAAAACACTGAAGTCTCCTTCTTTGTCATTTTCTATTATAAAAAGAGAGAACGTGTAAAACCCCTTAAGCATTCATCATTCAACTCCAATAATTATAGGCTTAGGACGAATTCTGTGTCATCCATATGCACCTCCCAACTTGGATTATTTTGAACCAACCCTCTGACATTATTTATTTCTTTGGTGCGTATAACAGTGAAGCTTTTTAAGAGAAGCAGTGCCTTACATCGAGATGGCCACTGCTCAGAGAGCATCAGGTTCTACTTTCTCAACTCAGGGATTGTTCTGTTGTCAGGATCACAGGTGCTGATTCTGCAAGTGATCATGAAATCTGAGATTGCTTCTGTTCTTCTGCATTTGGGGAGAGAATCCAGAGCCTTGTCTCTCCCAGAATAAATAATGTCTGAATATTATTCTTTTAAGAGGTTGGAACTCATAACTGTGCTTTCAGGGTACCTTTGGCTGCTTCTATGTGCCCTCCTGGTGCTTCTGATTAGCTTGCTGCCTGAGCATTTATGTTGATGATCTACAGTAGAATCCTCTAAATGAGGTCCATACACTCCTGGATGGTTCACAGATGGGCTTTATAAGGCCTGTGGACCTCTTGAAATTCTGTACAAAATTTTGTGTGAATGAGTGTTGTCTATTTCTAGAGGGCCCCTGAATTTTGTCAGCTTCTTGAAGGGGCCCGTGACTCCAGCAAAGTATTAAAATTGCCACGCTAATCTTTCCCCCTGTACATGGAGACACGCATCTGCTATTGAAGTGGGTCACAGTGCACCAAGAATGTTTCCATGAATGTGAGTCTCATCCAAGCAGAGGAGTAAGACACCCAGGTCCTGCAAATAGAATAGAAGGGATAGAATGTTGGTTTCTAGATTATCTAGAAAGGTGCTTTGTAGATATCAGGGAGGGAAGATATTACAGACAGCACTTGGAGTATTAAACAAACTACCAAGTTGATAATCAAACTCATAGAAACAGTCCATTTTAATTTTTTACTGCTTCCTACAACAAGGGGCTCCCTAAATGCAGTTTTCTATTTATCTATAGCCACATTACAATATAGACATAGCACTGTAAATGGAGGTGGATGGTGTTAAAGTTATTCTGAGATATTCAAGATGATTTCCATCTATAGGTCTTATTAAATGGTGCAGATTACAAGAAGAGCCACATATCTTCATTTCTTTGGCCTATAACTTTTTAAACATGAAACATGACTCTTCAGTCTCTCTCATCAAAGAAAGAAAGAGACTCTATTGTCTTTTTTTTTTTTTTTTGTATTGGGGATTGATTGAACACAGGGGTGCTTTACTACTAAGATACATCCCAAGCCCTTTTTAATTTTTATTTTGGGACATATTTATTTTATGTCTGGCTACATTGCTTAGGGCCTCACTAAGTTTCCCAGGCTGGCCTCGAACTTGCAATCCTCCTGTCTTAGCCTCCGGAGTTGGTGGAATCACAAGTATGTGCTCCTGCACCCAGCTCTACTGTCTTCTTGAATCTGAACTCTTTGTAACTTATATTGGCCAATAGATATTGTGAAAATAATAGGTTTTCATCTTCAATTCTAGTCCCCGAGAAGCCTGCACACCACACCTTCATTCTCAGGGCCCCTTTCTCCATGCTGTTCATTCTGGGATCATATCAGTGTTAGCTTGTTGGACAGTGACAGACTACGTGCTTCTAGGCTGTGTCAACTCTGTTGTCCTAGCTGAAGTCCCACACATGAGAATCAATCATTCAACACTGTCAAATACTTTCCCCATCCTAGCTGAGTGAGCATGCATAGGTGAGTTGAACTATGACCTGTAGAACCATCCAGCTGATCTCAGTCTGAATTTATGACCCACAACATTATGAGCTACCAAAATGGTTATTTTTAAAATTGATGTAAAATAGTACCATATATATTTATGAGGCAAGGGTATTTTGAAAGTGCAGGGGAGGTTGTTACACAGCAATAGCTAACTCACACATTAGGGATCACTTCTTTTCAAAAGAGAATCACATACTTGTG
Organism: Marmota marmota marmota; assembly: GCF_001458135.2. Classification (NCBI taxonomy): domain Eukaryota; kingdom Metazoa; phylum Chordata; class Mammalia; order Rodentia; family Sciuridae; genus Marmota; species Marmota marmota. The sequence goes on from NW_025999942.1 coordinate 5,043,854, forward strand.
ATATAAGGGGATTTTAGAGCCCTTGAATCTCTGATGTTCTACACAGATTTGTGGCTGTTTCTATACTTTATATTAAAGTGCATAAGTTTTCTTTTTGTTATCATTCTTCTCTTATCTTCAAAAGCAAAGTGCCACTGTTAGCAAAGTACATTAACTTCTCTAATTTTGTTTCCCCTCCTCACACCAGGAATTTTTAATCTGCTATAATACGGGCAAGTTTTAGACAGGTGGTTAGGTACTCTTCCAAACTGTGTGAAGTCAAGAAATCAGCTTTGATTTTTTTTTTTTTTTTTTTTTTTTTGCATAGGGGATTGAACCAGGGGCACTTAGCCACTGAGCACATCCCCAGCCTTTTGTTTTTTTTAAATTATATTTTGAGACAAGTTCTTACTAAGTTGCTTATGATCTTGCTAAGTTGCTGAAGCTGGTTTTGAACTTGGGATCCTCCTGCCTCAACCTCCTGAGCTGCTGGGGTTACAGGCATGAGTCACCACATATGGCAAAAAAAAAAATCAGCTTTGAAAAACCAAATTTAATTTTATTTATTGCATATATATTTATTTAACTGAAGCTTCCCCTCTCTGAGGCAGAATTGCTAAAGCATTTTATTTGTAGGGGAAGAGCAAAAAATAAAACTAACTACTATGAATGAAAAAAAAAACATTGTTTAAATATAGGAAACTATGATCCTAGTATACACCCATGATTAATAGTAAAACATCGATTATAATGCAAGGATGATAGTTATTAGAACAAATGACTAAGGTCACTCTTCATTCTAACCATGGTAATACCTCTTTTATCAAGGGATTGAGTTCCTAGTTTTGTGTCATAGTCAAGGGTATTTGAGGAGCCAAAAGAGACTAAAATTTGGCACCAACGTCCCTCATAATTTATTATTGGTTGTTGGAATAATTTTATCTTATCCTATGTTGACATAGCTACAGATTTTGTCTACATTAAAAGTAGACAGAGGAGGAAGAGGAGGAGAAGGAGGAGGAGGAGGAGGACGACGACAATGATGAGGTCGACGACGACAACTTGGCTAAGTCTTCTTGCTCTCAGCTGTTAAATTGTGGAGAGGGCACTAACATTGCCTTCACTCCCTTGCAGAGACTAGGTGGCTTTCTGAATACAAAGGGGGTCAAGATTCACTTAGGAATGTCAGTCCCAAAGTCTGAAAGCATCAGGAACATACACAATCAAGAAAAATCAAGGTAGAAACAATGAAGTTCAAAGTCAGCAGTGACAGCTGCACATCTGAGGTAGGGGGTGAAGTGCCTCAGCAGGTGGAAGACACAGTCATGCCCCTTTGTGCCTCGTGTCAGATAAAGGAGAGAGGTGCTCTGCAGGTCTTGTTTATTTCCTTGTCAAGTTTCGTTTGTTTATTTCTTCCCTAAGACCGTAGGTTGACTTAGTGCTTAACTTCCCACTGAGAAAGCAAAAAACATCATCTAGCATGTTCACGTTGCTGTGACATTTGGGTCCTCTAGAAAGGAGACGCTGAGATGAAATGAAAAGATAGGAATGGAAGAAAACAGGATTTGGAGAAAGAGTCTCATGCCTTGATTAGATCAGAAGAAGAAGTCTCAGCCAACTTAATGGAAGCTCTGGAGTAGGAACTCCAATCAGAGGAATCCTAAGTAGTGGAAATAGTTCCCTTGTTCACTGTTATGTCCAATCACTGACTTGGGGGCTGCATGAGAAGATCCAGACTTGAGCTGAAAGCTGAAACAGGTCCTGAAGCTCAACTTTCTCCACACGAAGGGCTTGTTCTTCCTAAGGGAAAATCTGAGTGAGGGACCTCTACTCTGCCACCCCACTTCCATTTACATGAAGGATGACTCCTTAGCCATTTCTATCAGGTCTGAAATAATCCAGCAAGTTAAGCAGCAAATAAATGAGTTGCTTTGACCAGGGGGTTATTTAAAATGACAAAAAGGGAGTTTCTTCATGTTTTTTAAAGACTAATAGGGAGACTAGAAAAAGGGACATTTTAAAAAAATACAACATGACATAATGGAAAAAGGATAGATTAGATATAGTTGGGTGTTATGATTGCTTCAGTTTTACTGCTCTTTCAAAAACATTGATGACCTTACTATAACCTAGAAACCTCATTAGGAAATGAAAATATCGATGTGAAAAGCCCAATTCGTACAGTGATACCTCACTGTATAACTGAGGAGACTTCTGAATCAGTAGTTATAAAACAAAGTGTTCGACATTCTCATCATTCTGTAGCCTCATTATCCTTGTCAACATGATCAATGTCAACATCACCCTCAAGTGCTTGCCATGTGCTGCGATTCCTCCTAAGCCCCTTAAATGCATTATCTCATTTATATCTCAGATACAAATCTGCTCACTTAGGTAGTTAAAAAACATTTGTTGAACAAATGAATAAGAGCAAGGAAGAGGTATTGGGATGAGGGGAAGAGAAGCCATCCCAAGCCAAAGGAAGGAAACCAGGAAAGCATGAGAACATGAGGCCCCAGCACTTGCAGGATACCCACAACCCCTGATGCCTGACCACATACTCCATATTGAGAAGCAGCGTAGAATAAAGAAACACTGGCAACATGGGAGAGCCAGGCTCATCTTGAAGAGCTCTTTACCTTTAGTGTCAAAAATGATGAGGGGCCATGAGAGAAATTCAAGTCTTAGCTCCCTGCCTCTTCTACTGGATAAAATTTGATCCTTACCCAGACCTCAGGACTTTTATGGTTTAGTATGCTGGGGTTTTTTCAATGATAGCATTAGACACTGGTACGGGGTAACAACTCAGGCCTTCTATAGAGCTGCCACTTGCACATCAGCGACACCTGTGAACTTGCTGGAACGAGCAGAGCGCCATCCCTCGCCCAGATGCGCTCAATCAGTCTTCCTGAGGGCGTAGCTCAGGGATTCGATTCTGACACAGTTTTCAGCTGATCCTGAGACCCAACATGTTGGAGAATCTCTTCCCTTCTTTATGGTCTTCACCAGGTCTTCACCCTGGTACTCTCTGCTCTTTCTGGCTCCTGATGAGGCAACTGTGCATGAAATTGAGGGTAAGTGTTTAGAGATGTTGAGAAACGAATCAGAAAGATTTTGTTTGACTTTAATAATTAAAATTTGGGTTTGTAATTTGTATGTCTTTATGGTTTCACTTTTCTAAATAATTCATTCCTACTACATTTTATGGGAATAACCTGTGATGGATTGGACACACACAAACACACACATGCACACGCACATGCACACACATGCACACGTATGCACACACATTGATGCTTTATTACAGAAGTGTGAGGAGCAGCCCTCTGTCCTGGGCCACTGTGGTTCTTGGGACCCTTTTTCAGGTCAGGGGAAGCTGTGGAGAGAGGATATTGAATATTCCACGGTTGGAAGGTAAATGTTAACTTATATTTTGCACCTTGAATGCGCCATTATCATTCCCGCAGGCTTCCTGACTTCCTGATTTCGGGACACTTGACAAATGAGTCTATTTTTCCTGACTGCGGTTGCTAGGAAGCAAGTGACTTAGAAACCAGCTTCTCCCACTTCCCACTGACTTCACTGTTCTCCAGATGTGTTCAGATCCAGGGAGGAAACAATAGACGAAGGAGGCAGAGGGGAGACATTTGACAGCAGTAGGTTTTGGTGGTGTTATCACAAACAATTTTTCGAATTGGCCTGTTGAATCAGGGAAAAATAGATGGATAATTCTCCCATTGTAGGACTACCCGAAGTATTTAATTTTCATGGAAACAAAATGCCCTTTAAAGATATCATTAGGAGTCTATGAAAGTGCAATATAATACTTCCAAGCTGTCTTTGGGGAGCCCTTGTGCTTTATAGTTTTGAGGGGGAGTTTATAGTACTTTTCTGCTTCTGTTTAATAAAATAGACAAGGAGCTATTTTCAAAAGGGAGAAGAATTTATCCAGTAGAAAATAACTAAATGAAATAAATGAATCCCATACTGTTACACACACACACAAAACCCATAAGCATGATCAAAACATGATTTAATGATGGAAACAGACTCAAGTTGTTATGGCAACTAGAATCTGGGAGTACCTGGTCGTGTGTATGCTTTTTATTTTTTTTCCTCTCCCCTCTCCTTATTTATTTTTTTAAAGAAATTTTTTAAAATGTTGTCTTCCATCTGGTTTAATCAGTGTTAAAATATCAATGTCAAATAAAAGTGTTGAATAAGGATAATCTCACATCTGTTGCAAAGGAGTGGTATTTCACCTTAATAAGTAATAAGTACCATCATGCAAAATCATTTATGAGAAAAGAATGTGATTATACATGATCATAAATTGCTGAAGAATTCTTTTAATTATCTTTGGCTGTTATTCTCTAGAATTATGGCACTAGATTCATTTTTTTTTTCCGGTCCTAGGGATTGGGAGGCACTTTACCACTGAGATACGTCCCCAGTTATTTTTCTTTTCTTTTGAGACAGGGTCTTGCCAAGTTGTTGAGGCTGCCCTTGAATTTGTGATCCTCTTGCCTCAGCCTTCCGAGTTACTGGGATTACAGGTGTGGACCGCTGCACCTGACTCTTTTTTTTTTCTTTTTAACCACCTGCTGTTGAGGTTGCAGAGAAAGTTGGAGGGTGTGGTCAGTTTTTGATGCCCACCTTTCTAGCCCTGTCAATTAGCTATGTAACAATTTCTCTTTTTTTGGTGTTCTTCTAATGCTAAAGGAATAAGGTTGCTTGCTTTGAAGCTGAAACTTTAACTATATATGCATCTTTAAAAATAAGAATTATTTGAAAGAGTTTATTCTGCCCTACTTGCTGCAGATGGCTGTGATTTAATATCACAGTATTCTCCATATTATGTTTCAAAGGTGAAATTATTCTGAAATCTACTTTGCATCCAATCAGAGAGGAGGACTGTGACCAGTACAGTTTCATTGGATTCCATCTCTTAAGCTAGGAGAAATAGTCAACCTGGAAGCACCTTTTTTTCATTTTATTTTTAAAGCAAATTATGACTTTTTAGAAGTATGCAGTCTGGGATCCATAGGGAGGAGTGAGCCCAGCCCACTAAACTGACTCTTGTTGCCTTGTTCCAAATAGTACTTAAATGAAATGTTTTAATATCTTCATTCTTCATAGAAGAGGTATTGATCCAATTTAAGCATCTAATAAATTCATTTCATATGCACCCCCCACCCCGCCTTTATTTGTAAAGATATTAACCTACAGGAAAAATGTCTTTGTGGCTATTTGTAGATATACTCCACTAGGGGTATTGGGCAGGAAGGTCAAGGCCAATAGCTAAATTCAATAAAATCAGATTATACATATGCTCCTGTAGTCTCTAGATATTACTCTATAAATGACAAATTAGACTGGTCTGTTTGTGAAAATGATACTGCTGACTTGTGATCAATTTACCCTTTTATCCTGAGTTACTTTTCTGATATGCCAATACAACAAAGTTCATTAAAAACAAAGCTGAATGTACAGAATGAGGTAGTGAACTGATCATGAGGATTCCTTTTAAAATTGTCTCCCCAGGCGAGCAACAGCAGGAGTTAATGTTTAACACCAAATATTCAGAAATTCTACCAAATAAATGTGTGATGGCAAGTTATATAAACGAGCTGCATTAGATATGGGAAAGTTTCCACACCTGTGTTGGAGTTTGGATTCTCTGTTTCCTTGGGAACAGAAAGGAAAACACAAAGTGAAAAAGAAAATACTTCATTTATAACGTAGTAGTTAATGTTTTCAATAGAATAGTAAGCCATACAATTCAAAATCTTCTAGTTAAAAAATGTCAGAAATCCATGAGTTATTTGGACTTTGTTAGAATCATTCAAGTTTAACGATACACAATTAATTTCCAGATAGGAAATATTTTCCAAGGTAAGCAGGAATTTTTTTTAACTTACTGTTGCAGTCTATATTTATTAGGAGAAATATTCTAGATCCTCAAAGCTTTATTTGGTCAAAACAAGATTAATAATTACTGTACGTAAGAGAATTGGAAAGTCTAAGTGACTTTCTTTTGGATCATTTGCTTTGAGGAAGGACAGTCACCATGTCATGATGGTATTCAAGCCATCCTATGCAGCAGCACAGATGTAAAGGAATGGCCAACAAGGAGTTAGAGGCTTGTTCTCTTGTCTTTCTTCTTGGATCTCTTTCCCAAGGAAACTGGGAATCCAAACTCTGGCACAGGTGTAGAGGGTTATCCATGTCTAATGTAGCTGGGGTGAACCATACTAGCAAACCTAGAAATCCAAATCAACCAACTTTCAGGAAACCTAGGCTTCTTGTGAACCTCCTTATAAAACTAATTTGTCTGGAGTTCTGTTACTTCTGATTATTTTTTAAGCTTGTCATAATAGGTTGACTATTTTCCTAAGATAATAATACCATTCTTTGATTCAGATTTTTAAAAATTGCATTGCTTGATAAAGATATCACAGTTTTCTAAAAGTCTACCTCTAGATAAATTTCCAAATCCTGAATGCTTGTCAAGAGGACACTTGTATGTTATCTTTTTATACCTGGTATCCTAAGACAGTCTGAGGAAGTTAGGATACACAACTTCCCTTCAAAGCAGGCAGTATTACTTGATATCTGAAAATAGTTCCTTTTTATTATCTTATACTTTTCGATGTTGGGAAAGGGGCAGCTTCTCTGGCTTGCAGTTGCAGTCATCCGAGGCTTTCTTGAAACTGGAGCATCCATTTCAAAGATGGCTCCCGTAACCCACAAAAGGAGACTTCTGCTCCTTGCTGGCCATTGGCAGGGAGCCTTAGTTCCTCTCCACATGGGCTGTTCCATAGGACTGCTTGAGAACCATCCTGACATGGTGACTGGCTTTCCTCACAACAAATGATCCTAGAGAAGACAACAGGAGAAAAGTGGCAATGCTTTTTAGGACCCAGTCTCAGAAGCTCACATTACAGTGCTGTATTGGATTTGTTAGAAACATGTTACTCATGACAGCCCACATTCAAGGAGAGTCAAGAAAAAAAATAAGTTCTATGATGTATTTTAGAATCACAACAAATGATAGTGAGCTGGGCTGATCTGATTCCAGCTCTCAAGAGATTGATTTTGTGATTATGAAGAACACACAGAAAAGGCAGCATGAAAATACCAAGGAAACAAGAGCAAGACTTAACAGAGGCCTTGGGGTAGAGAAAAATGTCACATAGATGGTGGGTGGTGTGCTGGCAATGGAAGCAGTAAAGGCTATAGAAAAAAGACCATCTTAGTGGCAGGAGATCAATGGCCTTTTGCTGTTGGTCTTGGATTCTGGATGAATATGTCAAATTCAACCTCATGATTATTCTGAAGCTGGTGAGAGAATGTGTTCTTATTTCCATAGTGTATATTTTTACACTATCATTACTCTATTATTTTAGTTGGTCAATGAAATTTAAAAAGGAATCAAGATAGTTTTTAAGGTTATTTTTTCTTTTAATAAAAGAAACGAAAAAGATTCTACTGTGAAAATTTGAAAATACTGAAGAATACCACAATAAAAAGTACCTCCTAGTTCAATATTAAGTGAAAACCATAGTTACTATTTTATAATTTAACATTTTCAGTGTCTTTTACATAGTTATTAAATTGATTGCTTTGCTTACCATTATATAAGATTTTTACTGTGCCATCAAAATATTTTGTTAATTCTAATTTTTACATCCTTTTTACTGAGTATGATTTGCATATGACAGTTCGTCAATTAACTGCACAAAATTTAGCTTTGACAAATGTATGCAATTGTGTAATCACCATTAAAAATCATTGTCTAGAATATTTGTATCAACCTTAAGGCTCTCGTGTCACTTTGTAGTCAATCTTCTGTCCCCACCACTGACTCCTCGCCACCATTGATCTCCTTTCTATCACTAAAGTTGTGCTTCTTCTAGAATTGTACGTAAACAGAAACAGAATATGTAGTCTCTGGTTTGGCTTCTTTAACTCAAGTTAATGATTTAGAGGTTTATCCCTACATCTCAGTAATGTGTCCATTGTACAATTGGTTAGTGATTCATTCTTTAGGTGTACTTCAATTTGTTTATCCATTCCCCAATTGATGTTTTGGTTATTTCTGTTTAGGAACTGTTATCAATTAATCTGCTATGAATAGTTAAGTACAAGTCTTCCAGTGAACATATGTTTTCATTTCTCTTATGTAAATATCTGAGAGTAGAATTGCTGCTTGTATGGTGAGTGTACATTTAGTGCTATAACAAATTGCCAAACTGTTTTCCAAAGTGGGTGTATCAGCAATGCATGAAAATTCCAGTTGCTCTACCTCCATGCCAACATGACAATCTTTTAAATTTTGAACAATCCAATATGTTTAAATTTGCATTTTTCTTATAACCAATGATATCAAATATATTCTTGTATAATATATGTATAAAATGAATATATTCTGGGGTAACCATAACAAAGTACCACAGTCTGGGTGATTTAAACAATGTTAACTTATTTTTCTCATTGTGGAGGCTTGAAGTCTAAGATCAAGGTGTCAGTAGGGTTTTTCTTTTTCTTTCTTTATTCCCCCCTAAGATCTTCCTCTTAGGCTTGTAGATGGCTAATTTTTCTTTGTATGTTCACATAGTCTTCCCTTGGACACTTAATTATGTTGGATGAGGAAACACGTCACTAATCATATTTCAATTTAATTATGTATGTAAGATATTATCTCCAAAAATTTGAGATATATTTTGAGGTGCTAGGGATTAAAACTTTGGCATATGAATTTGGATATGTCAGGGGAGATACTGTTTCCATATAAGTTTTAGAATGGTTCTATTTCTGTGAAAACTTTCAGGAATTTTGCATTGAATCTGTAAATCACTTTGGATAGCTTGGAATTTTGACAGTAATGATTCTTCTAATCCATGAACACAGTATCTCTTTCCATTTACTTTAAAAATTAATGTTTTAGTTTTAAGTGTACAGATATTTTACCTTCTTGGTGAAATTTATTCCTAAGTATCTTAATCTTTTTCTTTCTTTCTCCTCCTCCTCTTCCTCCTCTTGCTCTTCCTCCTCCTCTTCCCCTGCTCTTGCTCCTGCTCCTCCTCCTCCTCCTCTTCCTCCTCCACTAGGGATTGAACTCAAGGGTCTTTAACCCTGAGTTACATCCCTAGTTCTTTCCATTTTAAAAAATTTTGAAACAGGGTCTTGCTAAATTAGTTAGGGCCTTGATAAATTTCTCAGGATGACTTTGAACTTGTGATCTTCCTGCCTCAGCTTCTTGAGCCACTGAGATTATAGGTGTGTACCACCATGCTGGGCATATCCTACTATTTTTGACAGCATTTTAAATAGTGCTAAGGACACTCATTGGAGACAGGACAGTCTTTTCAATAAATGGTGCTGGGAAAATTATATACCTACATGCAGAAGAATAGAACTAGAGCCCTATTTCTCAACAGTTAAAAATTCTACTCAAAATGGATTAATAGAATTGTTTTCTTCATTGGGGGATAGATAGTTGCTAGAATATGGAAATGCTATTGATTTATATATATTGAATTTTTGTGTCCCGCAATTTCACTAAATTTGTTTATTCTACGTTTTTTGATGGAATCTGTAGCATTTTCTATATAAAAGATTATGTCTTTTGTAAACAGGGCCAATCTTATTTCTTTGCAATTTGTACACCCTTTAATTTTTCTATGCCTAATTGCTCTGGGCTAAGACTTTCTGTACTGTGTTGAACAGAAATGGCAAGTGGGTATCCTAGTTTTGTTCCTAATATGGGAGGAAAACTTTTCATTTGTGAAATTTTTTTATTTGTGTGATTTATGACATGTGATGTATTCATGTGATACATGGCTTGGGATACATGTCAACCTATGTGATACATGTTTTAAAGGGAATATAAAATAAAGAAAATGTTTCCTTTTAAATATGTACCTACATGTACTATTTCTGATGCCGTTTACTTCTTTGTGCTGATGTAACTTTTCGTGTAGTATCCTTTTTCTTTTGCTGAATTTTCTTAAGTATTCCAAGCAGTATAGGTAGGGCTCTTAGCTGCTTATTTTTTCATCTACTATTTTTCTATAAAAATCTTCATTTCATCTTCAATTTTAAAGCATATTTTTTCTGGGTAAATAATTCTAGATTAATGACTTTTTCTTTTGAAAAAATTTTATTATAGAACAAAGAATGTAGCTTCATGGTAGAGTATTTACCTATGAATAAGGCCCAGGGTTTGATTCCCAGCACAAAATACACACAATAAATAAAATAAGTAAAATAAATAAATGAAAAAAATGTTATTTTGTTAAGAAAAGCTAACATGACATTTACCCTTTAAATGTTTATAAGTACAATGTTGTATGGTAGATATCTAGAACTTATTTATCTTACTTGGCTGAAACTTTATGCCCATTGAATTGTAAATCCCAATTTTTCTCTTTCTACCCTTTGATTCTATAAATTTACTATTTTAGATACCTCATATAAATCAAATCTTGCAGTATTTGTTTTTCTGTGTCCAGCTTATTTCACTTAGCATAATATCTTCACGGTACAGTCATGTTATCAGGTATTGCAGAATTTTCTTCCTTATTAAGGCTGAATAGTATTACTTTGTACATGTTCATCACATTTTCTTTATCCATTCATCCATTAATGGACACTTAAGTTGTTTTTATGTTTTTGCTATTGATAATAATGCTGCAATGGAATAGGAGTGCGAATACTACTTTGGGATCATTATTTCAATTCATTGGATACACACCCAGAAGTGGATTGCTTGATCCACTTGGTATGGCGGTTCTAGTTTTAATTTTTTGAGATACCTCCATGCTATTTTCCATGGTGGCTATACCATTTTGCATTCCTACCAAACATGTGCAAGGGTTTCAATATCTCATATCCTCATCAATGCTTACCTTTTTTTCTTTTTTGTTATGTATTTCAAAGACAAGTTTTTACTCTTTTCTGGTTTGCAGTTTCTAACATTTAGTCTACTGTCATTTTTGCCTTTATTCCTTTTCAAATTATTTAAAATTTTCTTTTTATCACCATGTTTTAGCAATTGGATTATGATGTATATTTATATGATTGACATTAGACTATTTCACTTGATGTTCATGGAGCTTATTACATTTGTGCATTTATATTTTTCACTGAATTTGGAAATATTTTGAACATTATTTCTTAAAATATTTTTTGAAATTCCCTCCTCATCACCGTTTTATCTATTTCTGGGATTTTAATTTCATATGTGGTAGATATTTCATATTGTCCTGAAAGCTCACTGATGTTCTGTTCATTTTTTTTTCATTCTCTATTTTATTTTGGGTAGTTTCCTTATCATATCTTCATGTCACTTATCATCTCTTCTGCATTGTCCTAAGTGTTGTTAATCCCATTCTGTTTTTTTTTTCTCCAGACATTGTGTTTCTCATCTTTAGAAGTCACATAGTTACATTTGAGTCTTTTTTACATTTCTCTTCTTATTTTGCTTTTAGTTTAGTCTTTATTTTTAAAACATATTTATAATAGATGTTTTAATTTACTTGTCTACTGGTCTTTCCTCTTAAGTCTGTTTCTATTGACTGATGTTTAACCTCATTATAGATTCTTATTTTCCTGCTTCTTGAATGCCCAGTAATGTATTACATTAGACTTTGAGATTCTTTTGTTTTAGATGCTCCATTACTTTGTACATTGTCAAATTTTGTTATGCTATGCAGTTTGCTTACTTAGATTTATAGTATGCAGTTTACTTACTAGTATTTGAAGACTTCAAGCTTTGTTAGGGGAGTTACAAAGATGTCTTCAGTCTAATGATGTTAGTTATGCCCACTGCTAAGGCAGCAATACTTTTTGATGACTCTTCTCAATGCCATGTGCATTTTGATGTGTTTCCGTTCCAGGCATTAGTTCTGTATGAGCTTCCTAAATTTTTCTGCCTAGTCCTTCCCAGTGATTATTTTTCTTCATACATATATGGATCAATACTAAGTTGAAGACTTGATAAGACCCTCTGTAGATCTTAAGAGCTCTAGACTTGCAGCTTTGTTTCCCTCGTGCCCATAAATCTTAGCCATTTTTCCTTTCTCAACCTCTAATGTCTCTCAACTCAGCAAAACCATGATGATCTTTGGTTTTTTTTTTTTTTTAATGAACTATTGCTTTAGGCAGAAAGCCTAACAACTATAAGGTCCACACAATTTGTTTTCATCTTCTCAGGAATAATAATCCTGATCTTCCTATTGTCCAATATCTGACAAGTATTTTTTTCATACCTTATGTCCAATTCTCTAATTATTTAATGCAGAAAGGCAAATTTGGCCCTTATTTTTCTGTCTTGGTTGGTAGATATTCCATCCTAATAATTGTTGCATTAAAAAACATCCACATGTATAATGGCATAAATTTTTCAATTTTGTTACAAATGTTAGAGAATCAAGTTGCTTCCATTTTTCCTAAACTCTTGCTTGGATTAAGAAAATCATTGCAGGCTTGGTGAGGTTGTGCACACCTGTAATCCCAACCATTTTGGAAGTTGAGGTAAGAGGACCATAGGTTGGAGACTAGCCTGGACAACTTAGCAAGACTTTGTCTCTCTCTCTCTCTCTCTCTCTCTCTCTCTCTCTCTCTATATATATATATATATATATATATATATATATATTTATTTATTTATTGGGGGATGTTGTTGAGTTGTAGAGTGCCCATGGGTTCAATCCCTAATCCTGCAAAAAGAAATCATTGTAGATTCATCTTAGAATTATTTTTGTTTAGATAGTTTCCCTAGAAAGAAAAGTACTAGATTAAAAACTTTCATGCATTTGTTATGCTCTTGATACAATTTCTTGAGCAAATTATTTTTCAGAGAGCAGATACCAGTTTACAAAAATTCCTACTTATTCCAAGGCTAACATTTACTGGGCTCATAATAAGTCCCAGGCACTATTGCAAGTATGTTCACAAATACTGATTTGTTCAATAATCACAACATATTTAGGAGGCAAACACTATGAATAGTCGCAGTTGAAAGATGAAGAAATCAAGGTATAAGATTTAAAGACTTATAAGCAAGATTTTATGTAATAGCTCTAAGTGATGAGTCTAAGATTTGAACATAGGCAATGAGGTTCCAGAGCCTCTACTCTAACCACTATCTATGCTTGTTATCATAAACTCCTCATAAACTTGTTATCATTTAAAAATTATTGCAGATTAAATACCCACAAAATGGTGTCTCATGCTTTTAATTTGATTAATGCGTAAAATGGAGATGTTGTAAGTTTTTCTTAGCACTTTGTTTCTTCTTCGTAGTCCACCTATTTGCATCTTTGCCCATTTTGTCTCTTTAACCTAACTGCCCTAAAATAGAAAATATGAATAATGTATTATGGGACCATGAGCTTCTAGAAATTCACTGTGCCAATTCTAAAAATGGCTCTAGATCCCAGACTGGAAGATTGATAGGCAGATGGGAAGTGAACTGCTGAAGTGAGTCATATGGCCACAGCTATGGGGATGGAGACCTGTTGGAACATTTCTTTTGGAGGTATCAGTAAGTTTGTGGAGGAGTAAGCACAAGGGAAGAAAATGAAAGGATTTCAAATGCCCTTAGAATTAGTGGCTTAAAAAAACAACCTAAAATAGTACTTGGGGTAATGAACACCACTCTGTTTTAAATGAGGAGAACATTTAATGTGAAGAATCATTTGGTTAGTAGGTAAGCAACAACATTCTAAAATTATTTTTATGGCTTTGTTTATAATTCTAATTTTTGAGCAATAAATTTTGGCTTGAAGATAGTTTTGAAGACAACATGGAAGTACTTCAAATTTTGTTCACTTTTTTTCAATACAATTGGCATAGAGAAAAATAAATACTGTAAATACTTTCATATTGTAAAGGATAAATATATTTTGTGGTACTTAAAGCATACTCATTATTCTACAGTGCTATTTAATAAAATAAAAAGTCTATTTTAATATATAAATATACAAATTCAGTAATTTATATGCAATGTAAATGTAGTATCTAAGAAAACAAGTAAGCCTTCCCTTTTGTTTTTGTAGATGTGTATATTCAAAATATTTCACTATTGATGATTAAGATAGATTGTTTTACTCAAATATGAATGTCCTTACTTCCTGAGAATATAATTATACCAAACAGGTATTATGCTAAATGCTAAGTGTTAAACACTAAAAATAAGTGTGAATTTCTAGAACCAGATTATTTGATTTTTAAATCCTGAGTTTTGTACTATGTGACATTGTTAAGTTATTTCCTTAGGTCTCAGTTTCTGTTAGTAAAATAGTACTGACCAATGCTGAGGGTCTTCTCATCCTGGGTGAATTTAAATAAATGTCTTAAATTTCTATTCAAATTTATAAAAAAATAAGGAACATATTTAATGGAATTGTTGTTAAGGTTATACCATTTTCATGGAACAAGTAGGCAGAGGCTCTCTTTTTTGTCTTCCTACATAAGTTGTTGTATATGATTTATTGAGTTTGATTGGAATTATTCTGTAAAATCTTTGAGTCTTTTTTTTTTTCTTTATTTGTGGTGCTGGGATCTAACCTAAATCCTCCTAACAGTGTAGGCTAGTACCCTACCACAGAGATACATCTCCAGCACAAAGTCCAGCCTAAACCTCCAAGTCTTCATGTGTACTTTGAAAAACACCCCACTGCTGATTCAATGTGTCTCAAGAACTTATTACAACTGTTAACTGTACTAATAGTTATATATTTTCACTACACACTGAGAAATCTTATTCTCTAAAATTATGAACTATTAGTAACTTTGCTGCTTGAATTTACATCAATAAGAATTAAACTTCTCATTCTTGCCGGATAATCTGTCACCAGAATCAAGATCCAAAGTATTTCCATTCCTCCAACGTGTCCCTTTTCCCCTTTGCAGTTAAATCTCCCAATACTCCTAACTTTAGTCTGATCTGCTTCCATCACTGTAGGTTATGTTTTTATTAGAACTGTAAGTAAAGAGAATCTCATGGCATTTGTCCATATTGTTATGTATATCAACAGCTAATTCACTTTTATTGCTCAGTGGCATTATGTGGCTTAGAAATATCCCATTTTGTTTACCTACCCATCAATTGATGGATATTGGATAGTCTCATCTTTGGCTATTATGAATAGGACAGTTACAACATCTATTCACATTCACATCTTTGTGTGGACTTTTGTTTCCATCAGTCCTGGGTGAATACCAAGAAGTAGAATCATTGAATTCCCAGGACTCTTTCTTACTTCCCATAATTTTGTGGTACTGTTTTCTATCACTGCCTCGATTCACTTCTAGCTTCCTTGCTTTCCCCTTTTTTGTACCATTATCATAAAATATATCCTGTATATGTTATAAACCCAACAATTGAATTTTATAGATAATTCTCTTATATTATTGTCTTAAATTTCTTAAAATTAAGCTCTGCTAGTGACAAATTCTGTCTTTGTTAATCTGAGAAAGTTCTTATTTTGCCTTCATTAAAAAAATAGTTTTGCTGGCTATGAGCTTCTTGGTTGCTTTATCTTTTTTCCTCCAGTACCTGTGAATATGGGATCCTATGGTCTAGCTTCCATTATTCCTCAGGAGAAGTCAACTGTTGATGTTATTTTACTTCCATTGTATTGAGTGAATCATTTTTCTCTTTCAAAATTTACTTGTTGACTTTCAACATTTTGACTATTGTTGTCTAAGTGAGGATTTCTTGGTGTATATACTACTTGGAGTGCATTAATCTTGGAGATGTGTAGATTATCATCACATATGAAAAGTTTTCAGTCATTAAGTTTTTTTTTCTGTCTCATTTTCTTCTCCTATTACTCCCATATGTTTTTATATGTTCCTGCTCTTAATGATGTCTCAAAGGTCTCTGAGGTCTATTAATTTTTTTATATCCACTTCTTCACACTGGATAATCTCTATTTTTTTAATTCAAGTTCTCTGGTCCAATCTATTAAGTCCTCACTGGTGATTTTTTTCATTATCATATTTCAACTCTACAAATTCCATTTGGATCTTTTATAATTTCTAAATGCTTATTAAGTTTCTGTATTTGATGAATCTTACTTTCCTTTAAATAGTTTAGGAATGGGTCGTTTCCTTAGTTCCTTACATGTGTTTTGTAATAGTTTTCTAAATCTTTGCAAAGTCCAATGCAAAGTATCATCTATTGCCTGATTCTCTTTTCTTGTGTATGGGTTATATTTTTCTATTTATTTACATGACTCAAAAATTTTTTAATAAAACTTGGACATTTTATATAATGTCTCACAGTGCCTGTGATTCCTGACTTTTACCCTTGGTTATTTAATACAAACAATTTTGACTATTCATTCACTTGGTCTGATTCTATAAAGTCTGTTTCCCCTAGTGGGAAATTTCTGATGTCAGTGCTCAGAATTTTTTTCTCTTTTTTTAAAAAAATTTAAGCTCAGAATTCCAGAAATTGTCCTAGGTCAGCATAGATTAGTTTTCAGCCAGTGATTGGTCAGGGATTGTGATTAAGTATTCTGAGCCAATAAAACTTCTGCTCATTTCAGGAAAATTTCAAATCCACACTGTTTTTTAAACCAGGGATTAATGTTCCCCAACTGTTTCAGTGTGAGTGTGCACAGCCTTTCAGATCACTAGGGATGAGTGTGAGCTTGCCAGGGCCCTTTGAGTCTGTCTCTTTCTGTCGTCACCTCCTTATTAAGTTTCTGGCAGGTCTGTTGTTTTTTTGATGCTCCTGGTTTCCAATTGCTTCTCTAATTGTTTATCACGATTATCTCTATGTTTTCAAGGGAAGATGCTTTTAGGCATTCATAGGCTTTCAGTTTTCATTTAAATCAGATCTCTAAGGCGGTTCTGCATAGCTGCACAGCTGATAACCCTCAAACCTTACTCCCCTCCTTGAGCTTAGTTCTGTTCACTGTGCTGGAGCTGAGCTGGGGTGGAGTTGCAGAGAGTTGGGATCTACTCCTTGAGTAACTCCTTTTCCTTAAGAGGGAGCTGAGGATGGTCGTATTACCTATTCTGCTTGACAGCTGAATGCATTTTAGTTGTACACAATTGCAGCTGGCATAGAAATTCTGCCCTATAAACTATAGCAGGCAATAGAAGCCCGCATCTCTTTAATCTGTAGTTCATAGCTCACAATGCTAGACTGGGAGAGAAATTTGGCTATTTGGGAGCTAGGCAGAAAACGTATCTTCTTTGTTTCCTGGGATAGATTGTCCCTCACAGATTACAGGGGAGGAAATGAGAAAGCTGGCAGCTTACGCCTCCCAGAATGAAACCATTATTGTACAACTAAGAGGTAGTAAAGGGAATGGGGGGAAATTAGCCATCGTCTTCTTGGTCATGTTCACCCAGAATAAATCTTCTGGTACATGGAGTAAGACCTGGAGGTAGTGATGGAGCAGTTTCTAGCCCAAATGCCGCAGACTACCACTGTTCTTATTGGAATCCCATAATTTTTTTCAACAGTGCTTCTCAGGTTATTCCCTTCTCAATTGATAACATTTGGTCAATTCCTAAAGATTTTAAGCAGTTGTGTTTTTGATAATTTTCACTAGTTCATTAATTCTTTTGCTGGAGAAAAAGTCTACAAACTCACTCAGCCTAAGTCCCATCTTTTGCATGTATGATTCTGCACTTGATGTTTGACTCCAAGGCTAGAAATCAGACCAGATCTGACCCCCTTTACTTTTTTAAATTAATTAACTAATTGATTTTAATTAGGTATATATGACAACAGAATGTATTTTGATTCATTATACGCAATTGCAGCACAACTTTTTGTTTGGTTGTACCTGATATAGCATCACATCATATGTGCAGTCATACATGTACCTAAGGTAATGATGTTCATCTCATTCCACCATCTTTCCTGCGCCAACACCCACTTCCACCTCCTTTTTTTAAACTGGCGTGTGTGTTTCTTAGCTCTTCCATTATTAGAAGGGTTACTCCAGCCTGTTGTTGGTGTGGGATTCTTCTATGACAAAAGCTAAAAGAGAAGCTTTTGGAATTAAAAACAAAACATCCCCCAAAATAAACAAAAATGATATTTATACCTTTGTTCTTTCTATAAACTTGTTTTTTGAGATGATTGTCATACCCTGAAATAACAGAGAATTCAATTGGACTTAACACCGAACAATGATGTTGCTCTAGTCTTTATATAAGTTCTTCATAAAACACTGGAATGATTTTATGCAACAAATGGGGAATCACAGACCTAGAGTTATAAGGGGAACTAAAAATTTAAATACTAACACAGCATAATAACAATGACGTGGCTTAGATAAAATAATAGGTAGGTTAATTTTAGCTGAGAGGAGGTGGAAGATAATTTTGAAATGAACTGTGACAAAAATGAGTGTATGACTCATTTTTGATGCTCCAGATTTATAAAAAGCCAACTCCTGACTCAGTTGGCTGGTCATCAACAGAGGAGTGACTCAGGAGAAGTCATCAGAGGAAGAGCTGTGGGGCTAATTGATGAAAAGTGAGGCTGACCCATGTCAGTAGATAACAGCTCATCTGCTTCCAAGGCCACCGTTCAATAATGAAGTTGCCATTTCCCCAGCCATGTAAAATTTAAAAGCAAATCACTTAAATAATACTTAGAGAATGTAAGAATATACAGGATCACTATGAAGCATATTTAAAGAATTAACTTGTATCCACCATATATAATAACAAACCATTACCTTTGCTTTGCATATATTTTGGGCTAACTCCCACAAGTCAACTTCTTTATTTTCATTATTTATTTGCCTTTTAGATTTTCTCTTAATTTTGAGTCTTACAAAAACAGAAGCATTATATGTAGACTTTTATAACAAATATTTTCTATATCAACATTGTGGGTCTCTCCCTAGCTCATTTTAAAATTGATTTTAGTTAGTAATTGAAATATAACTCACATACCATAAAATCTTCAAAACATTATTTGTGACCCACTAATAAATATCAAACTCAGGTATTTTAGATCAGTACCATTCAAGATGCCAGCCTACAATGAGATATGGAGCTTGCAAACAAGTATAAATCAATTACGAAATTAAGAAGCTACACTTTGATTCATTCAAGTTTTTGTTTTATGATTTCTTCAATGATGGAAATATTGTGTTTATTTATCTTCTGGTACAAACATCTCATTTCCATCCATTAATAGATAGTTTAAAGATCAATGCTTGTCCTTGGAATATATAGTTAGTAACACTGCTCTATACTTGATATTGGGAGTACTAGATTATGTGGCAGGTGAATATTTAACCTTCTAAGATAAAAACCAAATTTCCACAGCAATTTCACCAATCAATGTTTGTATTGAAGTTCATTTTTCTGTGAGTGAATCTCAACATTTAATACTGGCATTCTTAGCTTTTGAATTTCTACTGACTGGAAAATTATAATTTACTATGAGTTAAATATAAATTCCTTACTTGAGAGATTGAGTTTCTTATTTTACATTAGTCATTCATGTTTCCTTTCCTGAGGTATACTATTAAATATCTTTTGTAATTTCATATAATTATATTTTCTTATTTTTGATTCATAGGGTACCTATCATCTATATTCCCAATCATGAGCATGATTACCTATCTATTTATCCATCATGGTAAATGAAGCTTTCTTACCTATGTATTGCAAACATCTTCTTCACTTTTGTGGCTGTATTTTTGTTTCTGTATTGTGGGTTTTTTTGAAGAACAAAAGCTATTTAATGTAGTCAAAGTTACCTACTTTCCTTTTATTTATCATTAGTGCTTTTGGTTTTTGGGATAATAATCAATTTTCCTTTATCTTGATTTATCAGTTTTACTTTTTTTCCCCTGTGCATTTGGAGTTGACTTTTTATGTATAATATGAAGTGGAAATCCCATTAAAACTTTTTTTAGATTAACCAGTTTGTCCAGGGCTATTTATTGATAGTGATTTTCTGTGCTGTGCCTTCTTAACTTGTACTTATTTCCATGTGTATATATGCTTGCTTCTAGGCTTTCTATTCTTCTCTGTTGGTCAGTTTTTATACCAATAACACACTATCTTAGTTACTATATTTAAATATAAATTTTGAGATTTTGTTTTGGCTATTCTTGGGCTTTTTTTATTCTACACAGATTTAGCTTGTCTTACTTCTTACAAACCCTATTAGGACTTCCATGGGAATTACTTTGAACAAAGCAATTAATTAGACATGTATATAACCATCTTGGACCCTGCACACTAACCTATTTGCCAGTGAATGTCACCAAAAGATTTCTATTGACATGTGTGGCAGAACCACCCCAGCCCACACCACCCAAATTCTTATCCCTCTAAAAGTATAGGATATGACCAAATTGCTTTGCTTTAAGCCACCAAGTTTTGAGGTACTTTGTTCCAATCATAGATAACCAGTGCAGATTTTGATATATGGAAGAGGAGTGCTGGCATAACAAAAGTTTGAAACATTTTGTTTTGACTTGGAGGCTATATAAACTATTAAGTAGAAGCTGGAAGTTGGGAAATATTGTCACCTCTGCTAACATGGAAAATAGAATATATATAAAAATTGGTGAATTTGAGAAAAATTTCAGGAACAGTATTAAAAGTGCCACCTGATTTTTAAGCCCTATATAATGAGATACAAATAAGAGGAAAATGAGCTACAAAAGGAAAATTTTACTTTTTCAAGCAAAAGTACAAAGTGATCATAGGAGATAGATTATCCCAAGGATATTCACCTATGAGCCTTTATTAAGATGTCTGAAAGAGTTGAGGGCATATCATGGAAATTCTCTACTAGACAGAAAGGCTTGTAGGGTTTAGGGAATTTTTGCATAGCATCCTGACTCTGTCTCAAGTCCATGAGAGCCTGTCTTGAGAGATTTGTGGTGTGTTTATTATCTAATAGAGTGAACCTTACTGAAATGCTTAGGAATCACAAAGTTTATAAGAGAATTGCATTAGTACAATGAGCTTGAAATGAAAGGGACAGATGCTTTTCAAAAAAACAAAAACAAACAAACAAACAAACAAAAAAAGAAAACTCTTTGGTACTCAACTTTCTCAGAGAAGCAGGAAGAAATCAGAAAAGCTTATTGAATAGCCAGAATGGGAAAATAATAGTGAATAGAAGGTGAGTTGTACAGGTCCAAGAGATGAATCAAAGATTCACAGAGAACTGTTCCCACAGAGTGGTACTGTCCTTTAATCCAGGTACTGGTTAGACCGCTTCCCCTTTATTCCCATTTTTTGAAGAGACTGTCCATTGCAAACATCTGGACTCTAGTAGTACGGGCTAGGTTGGAGAGGAGATAGATTATTTTCTTTTATTTTTCAGCTGGTTTAGTTGGTAGGTCTTTGTAGTGGGAAAACCATACTCAATGATATGCACGACCATATCTGGGGCTTCATGATAATGCTATTTGTCAGAATCAGGCTAGGGGGAATGAACTATTCCAAGACTCCATGTAAGAAGTTGGACATCCCTGGGATGACTGTGCTAAAGTGGACTGTGAAACCTCTCTGGGCAGCTGTTCCATTTGATTACAGTCTTCCACCCATCCCTGCCAAGATGCTAGATATTTGATTGAACCTTGTTAGACCTTCCAAATATCGTATCCAACAACTCCATAGGGAAAACATGACCTCAACACCTCACGCAACAGAAGAATCTCCCAGACAAGAATTGTCGCCAATTCCTGATCCACAGTATTTTTGAGACATAGCAGGAATTGTTAGTTTAAGCTACTAAATTTAGGGATAGTTCATTCTACAGCAATAGATGATGGAAATAGAATTCTATAGATATAACTATTCAGATGTAAAGTAAAACATATGCAAGAACACTTATTGTAGTAGAGAAACAATGTAAATATCCTTTTAATAGGAGACTGGCTAAATAAATCAATGGTATATGTCCACACTGGAAAATACATGTAGCATTTAAAAATAAAAAGATTGAGGAACTTATTGTGCACTGATAAATATCTCCAGCATATTTTGTTTAGTAATGAAAGCAAAGTTCAGAAAAGTATGTTGAACATGAATTTATCTGTGTAAAAAAATGGAAAAGGGGTATAGACAAGTGTTTAAATGTACAGAGATATCTTAGGAAGGATAGATAAAAGCTAATCATACTGGTGGCCTGCATGGAGAGGGGATGGGTGACCATGGACAGAAGTGATTGGGTAATTTTGCCATATATCCTTTTATAGTTTATTATCTTTGTATTTTGAGCCATGAAAATTTATGGTAAAGATGAAGTTAATTCCTGGGCAGTATTGAAGACAATTTGGATCTGCTGTAACACAGCAGCTATTACATGCTGCCTCGTAGGCCTTCTTTCTCTAGCTGAGTCCTTACTCCGTCTCCAGTATATACTACCTCTTCATGAGTGGGAAACTTGACCTTAGTTCTTCTGCTTAAAATTCTTCAAAACCTCTGCATTTATCTTCAGAAAAACTCCAAGTTTCTCACTAAAGTATGGAGGTTTGCCTTAATTTGCTTTATAATGAATTTCCCCAACCATGGGGGACCTCCTATCACTACACTCTCCCAACAGTGTGCCTTCTGGTGACACTCAGTTTCTAGTTCCTTGGAAACAGGATGATGGGTCACAGCTTCAGGCAGCTGAGGATGCTATTCTCACTGTCTAGGATGTGCTGTTCCCCCCATCTCTGGGTAAACTCCCCCTTATCCTTTCAAAGTGATATTTACGTGACCATCTAGTAATCAGAATGAATAATTTACTCGATTTGAGTGCCATCTATACAGACCATTTTTTAAAATATTTCTCAATCTTTTAAACAATTTTCAAATTTATTTACTTATCTTCACTATTTGATTAGGATCTTATTGAAGGCAGAAATTATCTTCATGTCCCAGTTCAGTTCCAGGCATAGAAGTTCTCAGAAGCTGATTGAAGATAGATGGGAACAATTGTTATATTTTCAATCTAGTACCGTCTTCCATCTTATTCTAAATAGTTTTTTTCTTGATTCCAAAGTTTACTTTAAATCCACCATATTTTTGTTTTCAAATTTTAGTGCATCATATTTATACAAAAGCATGGGGTTCATTTTCACATATACATAAATGCATAAAACAGTTTTCTCCAGTCCAAACCCCAGTACTTCTCCCTTTTCTCCCTTTCTCCCTCTCCCTGATCCCCTTCCTCTTCTCTATTGGTCTTCCTTCTATGTATTTATATTTTAATGGATGCATTATATATAAAACTGGAAGGTATGTGGTATATTCACACATGTGCCCGCTATAATTTTTTCAACTTCGTCCCCCTGTTTTTCCCTGTTCCCTCTCTCCCTGCTCTTTGGTCCCCAACTTCTATTTTGAATTTGAAAACATTATCTGAGATAGTACCTCTTCATGGCACCATTATGAAATAAATAGCTATACTTATTATTTTCAAATAAGATTACTGGTGTGTGCATTGCGCCAACCCTGATTGCTTCTTTTAAAAATATTTTTTAAAGTATTTTTTTCCTCAGACACTTCACATTCCCTTTTGACTCAACAGTTATCTGTAGGCAGCCAGTTTTTTCTTGAGTGGAGATGACAAAGTAACAAAATGGAATGTAGCTTTTGGGCAGTTTAAATAAAAGTCTAAACAATGATAAAAATGGATTTGTAAAAAAGAAGTATGATGAAAATGTATTTTCTCAATTATTGTACCAGCAGAATAATCAAATAAAATACCCATTTTTTAAAAGTTTAGTTGGCAAGTGTACTTGGCAATAAATAAATCCTGAGGGTTTTTTTTTTTTTTTTTTGTGTGTGTGTGTGTGTACACGCGCTCCAGAAAGATCATGTAGGTGTCATTTGTTGCTGAGTAACTATGAAGCAAGGGAATACTTTACTTAATTATAGGAAAGATGTATTGCACATTTGTGTATCACGCCTGGATAAAAAGATTTAGAAAGAAAGTTATCTTCCTGAAAAATCCCTTGATAATTACCTTATAGTCTCATTTGAAAACTTCAAGTGTGGAAAAGTAGATGTGCTAAACTTGTTCATATTCTCTTAGTGACAAGTGAATGCTTTTTATAGCTGGTGCTTGCTGAGGGCTTCATTTGGAGGTTGGACTATTCCTGATAACCAGCTTTGAGTAAAATGGAAACATTAAGCCAGCTTGTGCCTGTGTTTGGTGTGGAATGGAGAGCTTTCCTCTGGGTATACATGGGAGCTTGGCAGTGTATCATGTGGAGTCTTCCCTATTTTATGTTAATTCACATGTCATTATACTTTAAGTGTATTTACATAGCGTCATTTTGCTTTTATGCATTTAATCAATTAGAGCCATGATTTCATTTAAATACCTGGATGCCTCATAAATTCAGCTTTGCTCTAACCAAAGCAAAATCTTAGAGATTGCCATGGTATTCTTATGGAGTCAGTTAGCACCTAAAACTGTTTTTATTTTTGAGCAAACATGGGATGACTGCCTGACAAACATGTGTATTAATCTAATTCTGTCATTATTATCTGGTGCATGTGTCCACATATGTATGTATATGGGTGTGTGCACATGTGTGCGTGAGAGAGAGAATATTAACTCTTCATTGCCAGTTTAATTCTTCCCTTCTGTGTGTGCTTAGCTTTTTTCTCTCTTTTTTTTTCCTCATCTGTTTGCTGAGTCTCCTTCAGTCACCCCAGGGGCTTCCTGACTGACCAAGTCTGCATCTAATTACTTCTTTTTTTGATACCGGGGAATGAACCCAGGAGTGCTTAACCATTGAGCCACATACCCAACCCTTTTTATATTTTACTTAGAGACAAGGTCTCGCTGAGTTGCTTAGAGCCTTGCTAAGTTACTGAATCTGGCTTTGAACTCAAGATCTTCCTGCCTCAGCCTCCCAAGCAGCTGGGATTACAGGTGTGTGCATTGCGCCAGCCCTGATTGCTTCTTTTTAAAATATTTTTTATTAGTGAATTATAGTTATACATAATATAAGATTTATTTTGACATAATTATATAAGCATGGAATATAATTTGCTCTTGCACAGTCCCCAGTACCTCCCTTTTCGCTCTCCCTGTTCCCTTTCCTCTACTGTATTGGTCTTCCTTCTATTTTTTATAGTTTTTTTAAAATTAGTGTTTTATAGATATACATGAAGATGAAATTCACTGTATATATTTTTATGTATGTACACAGGAATTTCTCTCCATTGTTCCTCCCTTTCTCTTCTTCCTTCTCTCTCCCACACCCCTCTTCTCTATTATAGTGATCTCTCTTCTATTTCCATGGGATTCTATTTCCTTATTTTAGTCTAGATTTCACATGTGAGAGCATACATTCAACCCTTGACTTTCTGGGTTCTGACTTATTTCACTTAACATGATGTTTTCCAGTTCCTTTCATTTACCAGCAAATGCTCTAATTTCATTCTTTATGACCGAGTGAACTCTGTGGTGTCTCTGAACCACATCCATTGCTTCTTTCCATGTTTGCTGTTCCCTGGGTGCCCCTTCAGATGGGCACCATCTCATCCTCTCAGTCCTTGCCAGCTTTCCATTTGCCTGTGGGATCCCCCAAGTTACCAATTTTCTTTGCTTGAAGGAGGAAGTTAGCTAACCCAATAAAGTGTTTACATAACGCTTCAGAGATAAGGAGATCCTTAGAATTCATTGAGACAAAGTGCTCCATTTCGGGGCAAAGGGATGGAGGTCCCTGAAATGGATGTAGCTTGCCCAGGGTCAGAGAGTTCACAGGAGAATTTCAAAGCCAAGACAACTGTACCCCAGTCAGTCTCTAATTGCAGGAAATTATAAATCAGGTTGTCTATAGCTTGTGGAGTTTGGGTATAATATGTACAGAAACACTAACCCTCTTCTCCAGCAACTCAGTACCATTCATTATACTTATGGAATTTTAGGGTCAAGGTTGAACCCCCCAGTAAAAACTCCAAGTGTGAGAATTTTAGGTCCACAGAGCAAACCAGAGAGTTTACTATTTGGGGGCTAAGTTAGGGGTATTTTCTAATCCCTGAAATTATAGTAGAGGAAGATGCCTCTACTCCTTGGGAAAAGCCCTTTTCCCTAACCGTTGTTGCCCAACGATGGGTTTATTCTCCAGTGCTCAGGGTCAGAGAGTTTACAGGAGAATTTCAAAGCCAAGACAACTCATTGCAGATGGGAGCAGAGGTAGCAAGGTGTACAGAGGCATTGGGTGGAGATCTTGGGAAAACTCTTTAACACAGGCTTACTCAGCTTTTCAGGAATTATTTGTGTTCTCCCCATACTTATCTTGCAGTGCCAGTTCTGGGGTCACATTGTGACCCTAAGAATATATAAGGATATATATGTCTCTGATGCAAGCTGCTGAACGTTAGTAACCTTCCCTCCCTTTCTCTCCTGTTATGTTTTGTGATACTGAGGTTTGAATATAGGAACTTTCTGCCTTTTTGGGCTATATTTCCAACCCTTTCTTTATACTGTATTTTGTATTGAGATAGTGTCTTACTAAGTCACAGAGGCTGGCCTCAGATTTGGCGATCCTCCTACCTCAGGTTCCCAGGTAGCTGGAATTAGAGGCATGTGCCACCACATCTGGCTGCTGAATGCAGCATCTGACTGCGACAATCATCTTTCAGGAGTATATTGGTGTTCCCTTCACTTTTGCCTCTTGTCTCCTTTCTTCCCACAAATCCTACTTTATGTCATGTGTGGTTCTAGAATCTCCTGATACTTTGTACCTCTCAAGAGCCACTTTCCTAAAAAATATTAATATGTACTATGATATACCAACTTCTGTCCACCTCCATATTTAAAAAGGCCAGATTTTAGAAATTCACTACAAAATAAAACTTATTTCCAAATAGTTAAAATAGGAATTTAGTGCAAAATTCAAAAAGTAAAACAAATAAAAAAACAAACAAACAAAAAATGTCCTTTTTCCATTTGCCTACCCCCCCCTCAGTTTCCTTCCACAAAAGCAACTAAATTACTAGTTATTTTTCTATATAGACTCTATAAAAGTTATGTGAAAAGGAAAGCAGACATGTACATATTTTCCATTTGAAATATTACTGTATATGACAGCAGACTCTATACAATGTTCTATACTTAGATTTTTCACTTGTGTATCTAGGAGTTTGTTTTAGAAGTGATTCAATGTTTTTATTGATTTTAATTTATTTTTTCTCAACTATAGAGCCTTCCATTATCTGAAAGTACCAGAATTTAATGAATCTTATATAGATGGACATTTAGATTGTTTCAAATCTTTTCATTACTAGCAATAATGAATATTTACTTGTTTAGGTATGGCTGTGAGATAAATTCCTAACAACAAAGGCTCTGTGACAAAGGGGTAATTGTTTTTATTTTGAGAGTTATTGCTTAAAAGCCTTCCACAGAGTTTTTTATGAAGAGTTGGAATTAAACTTTATATAATATCCTTGAATCCCCATTTCTTTTCTTTTCCTTTTTTTTTTTTTCTTTTGGTATCAGGGGATTGAGTCCAGGGGTGCTTAAACACTGAACTACATACACAGTCTATTTTATTTTTGTTTTGGTACAAGGTCTTGCTAAATTGCTGAGGCTCTCACAAAATTGCTGAGGCTGATCTTGAACTTGCGATTCTCCTGCCTCAGCTCCCTGAGTTGCTGGGATTACAGGCGTGATCCACCACACCCAGTTTAGAATTTTTCAATTGACTTTGTGTTCGTATAAATGACAAAATTATTATATTACAGTTTTCAACCATTCTTCTATCACTGGATTTTCATTGATTTCATTTTAGAAGTTTTTAATAATCTTGGACCTTAAAAAATACTTCTGCCATTATATGTGTGTGTGTGTGTGTGTGTCTGTGTATACATTTATATGTGTATGTATGTGGTTTCTAAATTCATTTATTTTTTTTCTGGGTGTTATGGTTTGGGTATGAGGTGTCCCCGAAAGGCTCACATGTGAGACAACACAAGAAGGTTCAGAGGAGAAATAATTGGGTTGTAAGAGTCTTAACCCAATCATTGATTTATTCCTGATAGGGATTAACTGAGTGGTGACTGAATGGTAAGATGTGGCTGGATGAGGTGGAAATTGGGGTGTGGTTTTGGCTATATATATTTGTATCTGGAGAGTGGACTCTTTTTCTGCTTTCTGATCACACTGTGAGCTGCTTCCCTCTGCCATACTCTCCCTCCATAATGTTCAGCCTCACTTTGAGCCTGGAGAAATGGAGACGGCCTTCCATGGACTAAGACCTCTGAAACTGAGCCCTCAAATAAACATTTTCCCCTCTACAATTTTGCCTGGTTGGGTCCTTTAGTCACAGCAGAGAAAAAGATGATGAAAATACTATGTTCCTTATTCCTATACCCCCTCCCTTCTCTTCATTCCTCTTTGTCTAATGCAGTGAACTTCTCTTCTTACCCACAACCCTGCTTATTGTGTGTTAGCATCTGCATACCAGAGAGACCATTTGAACTTTGTTTTTTTTTTTTTTTGGTTTGTCTTATTTCACTTAGCATGATAGTCTCAGACCCATCCATTTATGGGCAAAATTCATAAAGTCATTCTGTTTTATGACTGAATAATATTCCCTTGTGTATATGTACCACATTTTCTTTACCCATTCATCTGTTGAAGGGCATCTAGTTTGGTTCCATTGCTTAATTATTGTGAGTTGAGCTGCTATAAACATTGATGTGGCTGTATCACTGTAGTATGTTGATTCTAAGTCCTTTGGGTATAAACCAAAGAGTGGGATAACTGGGTCCAATGTTGGTTCCATTCCAAGTTTTCTGAGGAATCTCCATATTGCTTTCCATAGTGGTGGCAGCAATTTGCATTCCTACCAACAACATATGAGTGTATCTTTTCCCTCACATCCTCACCAACATTTATTATTTGTATTTTTGATAATTGCAATTCTAACTGGAGTGAGATGAAATCACAGTGTAGTTTCAATTTGCATTTCTCTAATTGCTAGACATGTTGAACATTTAAAAAATATATTAGTTGATCTATCTTCATTTGTTGATATATCTTCTTTTGAGAAGTGCCTATTTGGTTCCTTTGCCACTTTATTGATTGGGTTATTATTATTATTTTTTGGTGTTGAGTTTTTAATTTCTTTATATATCCTGGAGATTATGCTCTATCTGAGGTGTAAGCAGCAAAGATTTTCTCCCATTCTGTAGGCTCTCTTTTCAAGCTCATGGTTGTTTTCTTTGCTGTAACAAAGCTTTTTATTTGATAGTATCCCATTTATTGATTCTTGATTTTGCTTCTTATGCTTTAGGAGTCTTGTTGAGGAAGTTGGTTCCTAAGCCAAAATGATGGAGTGTTGAGCTTATATTTTCTTCTAGTAAGAACATGGTCTCTTGTCTAATTCCTAGATCCTTGATCCACTTTGAGTTGAGTTTGTGCAGGGTGAAAGAGAGGGGTTAAATTTCATTCTTTTACATATGGATTTTCAGATTTTCTAGCACCATTTGTTGAAGAGGCTATCTTTTCTCCAATGTATGTTTATAGTGCCTTTGTCTAGAATGAGATAGCTCTATTTATATGAATTTGTCTCTGTGTCTGCTAGTCCATTACATTTTTCATCATTTCTGTTTTGGTGCTGTTGTGATATTTCCTTTTTCATCATGCTGTTTTTGTTACTATAGCTCTGTAGTATAATTTAAGATCTGGTATTGTGATGCTTCCTGCTTTACTTTTCTCACTGAGGATTGCTTTCACTATTCTGGGCCCCTTATTTTTCCAAATGAATTTCATGACTGCTTTTTCTATTTTTATGAAGAACATTATTGGAATTTTAAAAGAAATTGCATTAAATATGTATAGTGCTTTTGGTAATATGGTCCTTTTTACAATATTAATTCTGCCTATCCAGAAATGTGGGAGATCTTCCTATCTTTTAAGGTCTTCTTTACTTTCTTTCTTTAGTGTTTAATTTCTTTCTTTAGTTTTATTGTAGAGGCCTTTCATCTCTTTTGTTAAATGGATTCCCAAGTATTTTTTTAATACTTTTTAAAAAATATTTATTTATTTTTTTAGTTCTCGGCGGACACAACATCTTTGTATGTGGTGCTGAGGATCGAACCCAGGCCGCACGCATGACAGGCGAGCGCGCTACTGCTTGAGCCACATCCCCAGCCCCCCAAGTATTTTATTCTATTTCATTTATTTCAGTTCTGATTTTAATTATTCCCTCTTTCTACTTCTACTTTAATTATTTCCTTAAGATATAATGTTAGGTTATTTAGTTGGTGAATTTCTATACTTTTAATGAATTAGCTCAATGTTATGAACTTTCTTCTTGGAACCACCTTCACTGTGTCCCATATTTGTATCACTATTCTCATTTAACTTTGAGTATTTTTTTTTAATTCAACCCCTGATTTCTTCTGCTGCCCATTGGTTATTCAATTGTGTATTTTTTAGCCTCCAGGTGTTAAAGTAGCTTCTAATTTTTATTTTTTTCATTTCTAATTTCATTCCATTATGAACTGATAGAATGCAGATATTATCACTATTTTATAATAATTTACTAAGAGTTGCTTTTTGGCCTAAGACATGATCTATTTTAGGAAATGATCCATGTACTGCTGAGAAGAAAGTGTATTCAGTCATTGATGAATGAAATTTTCATTATGTGTCTTAAGTCTAAATTATTAATTGTATTTTTTAGTTCTTTAGCTTCTTTGTTTAGTTTTGTTTGGATGATCCATCCAGTGATAAAAGAGTTGTGTTAAAGTCATTAATTATTGTGTTGTGGTCTATTTGATTTTTAAAATTGATTTTTGATGTACATAGGTGCCTCACTGGGCACCTATTTTACAATTTACAATTGTTATATCTTGTTGGTGTATAATTCCCTTAAGAATGTGGAATGTCCTTCTTTGTCCCTTCTGATTAGCGTTGATTTGAAGACCATTTTATCTGAGGATAGAAACCCCTGCTTGCTTGTTAGATCAATGTGAATGATATATTTTTTTCCATCTTTTACCTTCAGTCTGTGGATGTCTTTGCCTATAAGATGAGTCTCTTAGAGACAACATTATTGTTGGGTCTTGTTTTTAATCCAGTCTGCCAGTCTATGACATTTTATTGATGAATTTAGTTCATTTACATTTAATGTTATTATTGAGAAATGATTTTCATAGAAGGTTTTAATTTCATGATTAATTCTGAAGCCAAATTTTTCTGGGTATAGTATTCTTGGGTGGCATCCATTTTCTTTAAAAGCTTGGTATATATTACTTCAAGACCTCCTAACTTTGAGGGTTTGGGTTGAGAAATCAGGTGAGATCTACATTACTTTACTTCTAAATATGACCTGTTTTTTATGTCTTGCAGTCTTTAAAATTCTGCCTTATTCTGTATGTTAGACATTTTCATAATAATGTGCATTGGTGTGGGTCTATGGCATTATATATTTCTGGTTCTATAAGTCTCTTATATTTGATTTCCATTTCATTCTTAAGGTTTCAGAAATTTTCTGATGTTATTTCGTTAAAAATAGTGTGTATTCCTTTGGTTTATGTCTATGCACCTTCCTCTATCCTGATAAATCATATACTTGGTCTTTTCATGTTATCCTATATTTCTTGAACTTTCTGCTCATGGTCTCAACATATTTTCTCCATGGTCAATTTTATTTTCAAGATTATAATTTTTATCTTTTGTCCCTGAAATTCTATCTTCCAATTGATCTAGTCTTCTGGTAAATATTTCTATAGAATTTTAAATTTGGTTTAATAATTCATTCATTTTGAGTATTTCTATTTGATTTTTTTAAGAATTCCCCTTTATTGAAATGATTTTTCACTTCCTGTATTTTCTCTCTGATTCCACTCCTTTATCTCACAGATAAGTTTAACTACGACCTTTCTAAACTCCTTTTCTAACATTTCTTCCACTGTGGTGTATTGTAGTATTCTTTGAGGCTATTTGTTACCTTGATTTTTCATGCTGTTTGTGTAACTACCCATCTAACAGTTTGGATCTGAGGCAGTAGAGTTTCTACCCTATGGACTTAGAGTGACCCTGAAGGTTTCTAGTACCTTACAGTTTAGTTGGAGACAAATAATAACAATAACCAATGTAAACAATATACAGAATTAAATCGTATAATTCCCGTTATGATATCTATAGTATTAATTGTCATAATAAACAGAAATGATATAATCAGTTATTGTTTACAGTAAAAACAGTAAGTTTACAAAAGAGTTTACAATTTCAAATGGTGAACAGGGAGAAAACAAAAGATGTAGGATGGGATGAATATGAGGGAGGAAGAGAGAAAATAAAAGTAAAAAATTAAAGGACTAGTTCAAGAACAATAGAGTTCAGCTGTTAGCAGAATTAAAGAAAAAGAGAGTCAATGGAAACAGATAAGTAAGAGAAAAAATGAATAAAATAAAAACTAAAAAATTTAAATGTAAAATAAAAAAAAAGACAACAAAACTGAAATATACTAATGAAACATCATAGCCCTCAGAATACTGAACCAAGAAAAAGAATTGTCTCCAAAAAAAATGCTGGAAATGGGAGTAAAGAGACAAATGTATATGTATAAGTGTCATGAACCATTTAGTTCACAACTATAGAGAGAAAAGGGAAAAAAAGATAAAAAAATTTTTGTTTCTGTTGGAGTTCAAAATATTTTCAGCTTCTCTTCTCAGCCGTGTTAGGTAGGGTTTCTGGAGCATAATGCCTGCTCAACTGTCAGGGTCGGGTTGCTGGAGTGTGAGGAAATCCTATTGGCAGAGCTCTTGGAGGCAGGGTTTGGGTCTAGGTAGGTTGTAGGTTCTTCACTGAATGGTGATCAGTCTGAAGATTTTAAATCAGCACACCTCCAGGGCTCTCCAAACTTAATCACTCCCAGCCTTTTGAGTTCCTGGTCAGGTGCCTCTCTCCCACCCAGAGCCACTGGATTCAAGGAGAATGGGGTGGGAGTGAGGCAGGAGAATGGGGTGGGGGTGGGGCAGGAGAGTGGTTTTCCATGACCCATATTCCCTTGTGTTTGATTTTCTCCTGGTCACTTAGGCTACTCTATGCTGTGTGGTGTGGGTTTGCCAGGCCTGTATTTCTGGCCAAGCTCAGGGTTGGCAGGAATTGAACCCACTAGCTGCTGGCCACCATGATATAGCTGTAAAATGGCTCCTTCCTCTGTCCTCTACATGAAGCCAGGAAAGATGTGGCTTCTTTCCCATGCAAGAATATTGTGCAGCACACCTTTCAGGTTAGACTGGCAGTATCTTTGATCTCTGATCTCCCTGTACCCAGATATGCCAACAGGCCTCCTAAAAACATGAGTTTCTTTTTTTTTTTCCTTTTTTTTCAAGATATAGATTTTTTCTCTGAACTTTTTTTAACTTAATTTTATTTATTTTTATGTGGTCCTAAGGATTGAACCCAATGCTTCACACATGCTAGGCAAGTGCACTACCACTGAGTTACAACCCCAGCCCAAACATGGATTCTGCTTTGAATGTCCAGTATTAATTCTCAGTAAAGTCTCCCTCTCTCTCTCTCTCTCTCTTTCCCCCCCCCCCACTTTACTGAGAAGCTGTCTATCTGCTTTCTTGGTTTCACATCATGGAGCAGCCAGGAAAGTGACCTCCTCTATTTTGCCATCTTGACTCTTCTCAGTTTCTAAACTTCTGATTAAATGTATTACAACCCAGCTTTAAAAGTTGAAGATATCTGCATACTTTGTTAACTCCCTTTTTTAAATTCTTCTTTTTTCCAACTTTTGCTGGGCTCCTCTCATTTATAATGTGTCCTGCAAATAACATTCTGACATTTATTTTGATTTTAGTCTAACACAGTAGATGAACATCCACTGCCAAACTTTGGCAATAGGTTTCTATTCCTTTCTTAAGTGAAATTTGTCTTCTATTGTTTTTTCTTGAAGAAGAAATAATAGGAATTATATTTTCAATTGTATTTTTTTTCAATTGATAGAAAATGAAAATATTTATGGGGTAATTTTTGTTTCCCTGAGGACTTTGGATATTTTTCCACTCTTTCCTGACACTGTTGGCTGCAAGGTCTGAGGTTCACTTGATTTATTTAGATTTACCTTTTATGTAGCTTTATCTTCTTCTCTGAGTGTCTACTTTCTAATAACTTTGCTAGGATATCTCTGGTTGTGGTGCCTTCTGTATTAGTGTCCCTGGGAAAATGGTCTTTTATGGCTATAGATTTGAACCTCTTTTTTTCTAGCAAATTTTCTTAAATTATATCAGTAAATATTTTTATGATCTTTTATTTTAATTCTTTGGAATACTTGATATGCATATTTTGGATGACCTTAAATGCCTTTTGTGTCTTTTTTTTCAATATTAATTGTTAGCTATTGGTTTGTTATTTTATTTGCCTTTCCTTACCCTTTACTTCATAATTTTCATAGGGTTTATTTTCCATCTTGGTCTGTTCTTAATGCTCTAATTTTTCTAGGATCATAACTGTGAAGTTTTATTTTTCTCTCTGAAGCTAATGCTGCATTTCCTTTTGTCATAGCCTCCGTGAACTCTTACATGCCTACTTTGAACAACTGCCTTTTATCAGCCATGTGAACTTATAATTTTTCTTTGTCTCTAATTCTTTATCTTAGTATGGGGATCATAGTCATTTTGCTTCATAGGAGGGTAGTGAAGACCAAATGAGTTAATTTATTTAAAGCTTCTAGAGTAGTGCATTATACACAGTAGGCACCTTATAATTGCTTTCTATTATAATGCTTATGATTCCAAAGAGGCAACTCCTTTTAAAAGATTTTTGGTTTTTTTTTAATTCAAATAAATCTGGAAACGTACATACTCATGTGCAATAGGTCAGATAAATCACTAAGTAGCCTAATCAAGGAAAAATAGGAATGAATGTTAAAATGAAATACATAGGAGTAGACAGAGCTATAAAAGAAACTGTTACATGTATACTTTGCAAAATTCTATACAAAAACATGTAAAAGAATCTACAGATACTCAACTGTGCAAGTATATCATATGTAACCAAGGACAGAAAGAGAAGGGAATCCCAAACAAATGAGGAAAGCAGTTGATAAAGTCAGGCCTCAATTGATTTCATAGGTAAATATTTTTAAATCTTCAGGAAATGGGTTACTACACCACTACTTTTATATCTTTTTAATTGCATAGGGAAGGAAGTAAAGTCCTCATGTTTTTAATACAACCAGTACCACTTTGCTATCTAAATCTTACAATAACACACTTTTGCTCCCACTCATATACAAAACATATCAGTTACAATCCGGATCACATATATTGTCACTACTACCAACACTAAGTCTTCAAAACCAGAGAATGGACTTAGGAATACTCTTCATCAACATGAATAAAAGGGCTTTACTCAGGAATAAAATGATGCTTTCATATTAAAAGTTATGCTAAAATAATTAGCTATATTTGTTGGATAAAAATTATATAATTACTCCAATAGATCCTTCATATTTGATGGAACAACTTGCATTTTGTCTAAAATCTGTAAGAATAAGGGATTGGGGATGTGGCTTAGTGGCAAAGGGCTTACCTACCATGTATGAAGCCATGAGTTCAATCTTCAACACTGAAAAAACAAAAATCTGTAGGAATAGATATTCTTCCTTGATATGTGTATGATGGATTTAGTGATAGTTATTTGTAACATATGTGTGACTGTCAGATATGTGTATGTACATTATATGTACACATAAGCACCAATAAGTGTGTGTGTGTGTGTGTCCAGATGAAAAGCCATTATGTTTAATGATGAACAGTTAGGTGATATTCCAGTGACAGATATGATTTCATCACTTCTACAATTTCATAATTCTATGAAATTATTATCTGATGCACCTGGAGAAGAGAGAAATAAGTCTGTTAGAAAGAAGGGTTAAGCATGTCATGTGCAAACAATGTGAATAATAATTTCAGATTACCAACTGAAAATGTACTAGAAATAAGGAATCCAATAACAGTGCTAGTTACACACACACACACACACACACACACTCTCACAAAATGATTATAAAGAAAATTGCAACCAGCACCCAATTATAAACTTAACAATAAATGTGTAAGTTCTAAATAAAGAAAACTTTTAATGTCCATTTACTTATTAAATAATTGGGAAAATGGATCTTGTCATTAGAAGAGATGATTAAATAGTCTTTAAGTTCTAAAAAAGATAATTCTTAATTTTATTTATCAAAGTAATGGGCTCTCAGCTAAAATAAATTCAAGATAAGAAGCTGAGAAAATCATATAAATTGTATTTGGAAAAAAAATAAAAGTGCCCACCAAAGTCCCACAAAAAAATAATCATGTATAATGGCATAATTTGGCGTGAGCATACTTTATATACAGAGTTACGAAAACTTGTGCTGTAAATGGGTAATAATGAGTGTAACACATTTTACTATTGTCATGTATGTAAAAAATAAATGTAAAAAAAGAAAATAATCAGGAAGGAGTAACAGAAATAATTCAAATGTTAAATTAATTAATTAAAACTCTGATTTTTATACTTCAGAAAAAAATAGGTATGCAAATAGACCAAAATTTGGAAGTCCAGAAGTAGAACCAAACATAAACATGTCAATTTAATTTACGAAAAGTCAACGTCTCCAATCAGTGAGAAAAGAGGGATTCTGTCCGTTCCCCACCCCTCCAATGTGTCACCTTATGTATTTTTTTCTCTTGCCTACATTGTCATATTTCATGATGATTGCTTTTAAAAGAAATGCTATAATGCTAATTTAAATTCCTTAGGCTAAAAACTCAATGCATATTTTATTTCATCACATCATTAAAGCATTAATGTTTCCTACTGCACAGAGGCCGAGGGAAGTAGGAGAGAGCCAGGAGAGATGGGAACTAATTGTGAGCGAGGGAGTGAGCCTCACTCCTGAAAGGTAGGGCACCTGGGAAAGTAGCTGAAATGGCCCATTGCTATGAATATGATTCCTTCTCTGTAAGAAAAGTGCATGTGAAGCTATTTGCCACATATGATGGATCTTAGAGCAAAGGTATTTGGGTAGGAGAGACCCTGGCACAGTCTGAAAATGAAATTTTCACTTGTAAAATTTTCCAAGCTGTTTATTCAAATATTTGAAAAATTTCCTTTTGGGGAATTATTTTGAGAAACAAGGGAATGCTGACATACAAAAATTCTTCTTGTTTTTGTTTCGAGGATGATTTGAGCCATTACTTATACGCACATACTAAATTTTATACGAAGTCCCATAATGCAATCTCATGTTAACTTATTCACTAATTATACAATAAAATTGCTGGAATAATTATCCCACTCATATTTTATTAATGCTTAATTAAAGATATAGCTTAAGTAATTGTGGCATATTGCAGCACTAGTGAACCAGAAAGCGATAATAAACAGTACAATGACAGAAAATTAGTGGTTAGAGTGGTTTAGTTTTATGGATCTTTTAGTGAAATTCATAAATAGATTACATCATTTTGGGATGTTTTCTGGCTCTGTATTAACCTTTCTAAATGAATTTCTGCCATGGGTATAGTATATTGATAAAAGTGGCTTTTATTGACAGGCTTAAAACAGGTATCAACATGCCCTTTGGGTTTTTTTCCATAAATCCAATTTTTAGATCTGATGTCAATGGTGGTTTAGAAATAAATTGAGAGAAAGATTGACAAAAAGTCATAAATTGAATAACCATGGGGACTTAGGTTTAGGGGCCTCAGGAGGCATTGTGACTTATTGAATTATAACCTTAAGCAGAATTAAACAGTACCTTCCTTTGTATTTTCCTGCCAGTCAAAAAGCATGACTCTGTAGTTCAAACTGCAGTCCAGAATGAAATGATTGTCATTAGTTGCAGTGTGATTCTTCCCTCATTTGAAAACCATCATTAAGCTCATGTACTGTGTAGAGACTAAAAGCAAAATAGCAAGCTGATTACATAGACAATGGTGACCAAAATTTATTGTTTATCCAGGTAGTTGGCTTATTTATTTTTTTATTTCAAATTGCATAAACCAAGAGATTCCTTAAGAAATAAATAGATCAGATAAGGAGAAAAAAAACAGAGAAAGAAAGAAAAAAGAAAATATTTTGGCTAAAGAATTACAAGTTAGGTTTGACTATGTTATTTTCTTAAAGAAGATTATTATTTATAAAGTCATTGTCTCTGACCTGAAATGTCAGGGCTTGGAATTACTTTCTTCATCTTCAATATATGAACTTCAGGATGGACCACATCCTGTTTATTTAATTGATGTCCTCAAGTCAGGGAGATGTCTTCCCCAAAATCTGCTGGAATGAGGGGGAGATTAGTTTATACTAGAGGTAGCGCTTACTGAGCTCTTCAGGGAGTGTTCTGCTATGTTCATCTAGCTGATGAGCACAAGCAAAGCAGAGAAGCATCCCTAGTTGGAAGCTATTTGGAAAAATAACACACTTAAGTCTTATTCTGAATGCCATGCATTGATCATTTACAGTATTAATTTTGATTTACATGAGGTATGGCTTATATGCTTGCAAATGAAAGATGACGGATGTTTTACAACATTAGTAGACATTGATCAAGTTGCATGTAGCTGGCTCAGGATCGGCAGTATCATCTTTGTAAGGACTTTTTGGCAGCTCTTTTTCCTAATTAGCACAGTACTTCACAGTTTTATTTGCAGTTATAATGCTCACTGTAAACTTCCTTCATTATCTCTTTATCCCCCTGGCTTTTTTCCCCTCCGAAGAGTAAATTACTTTACAGAAATGCCTAGGATTTGGTGTAAAATGGTATGCAGTCAAATAAGGATGTGGTAGCAGATGATGCTCAGTCAAATTGAACCCTGCCACCTGAGGAAGCAAAGTTGGTCTGCAATGAAAGCAGAAGGCTAAATACAGATAGGCTAACAAATCGGTTTGTTTCTCAGAGTTAACTGGAACTTTCTAGATATTTTTGTAGAGAGTTGAGTTCACAGGTTTAGAGTCATTACCAAGGACTGAACTTAGGTGTTGTATTCCCCGAATATTTCTAGAAATAATACAACCATCAGAGATTCATATACTGACAAATAGGAGTTCGGTCCACTGGTATGTTTTTATTAAGTGGAAGTTTTTTTTTTTTTTATTGCGGTCATTGTAGATTTACATAAAGTTGTAAGGAATAATAAAGACATATCCCAAGTATCTTTTATCAGGTTCCTGCCAATGAAAACATTTTATGAAACTATAGGATAGTATGACAACCAGGATACTTGATGACAATCCTTGATCTCATTCAGATTCATCCAGTTTAGCTTGTCATCATCTGTGCATGTGCATATGTGTACGAATAATCCTGTACAACTTTATCAAACGTATCATCACCACCCTTAAAACACAGGTTAGTTATATCACAAGGACCTCCTCATACAACTATACCCACCTCCTTCCACACTCCATCCTCCCAACACCTGTCAATCACTAATCTATTTATACTTTTTAAAACTGTATTGTTTCAAAGTGTTATAAATGGAATCAGGCAGTACATATCATTTGGGGATTGGCTTTGTTCACTCATTACCATTCACAGGAGATTGGTTCAAGTCATTGCCCAGGTTGTTTTGTTAGAAGGGCTCCAAATGGATCCTTATGGGTAGTATTAACTTCCCTGGTGTTTTCCCAGAGGCCTCCCCCCCACCTTGAGTGTGGGAGAAGAATGTGCCCACCTGAACTGCCTTCTGTCTATGATGAGGATCTGAAATGATGAGTCTGGGTGAATATCTTCTTTTGTCAGGGGAGAATTTACATGTTTGACTACTGTATTGTTTCTCCCTTGCCTGAGACCCTAAACTGTTTTCTTTCTCCTCATCATCTTGCAAACGTTTCCAAGGGATACATTTTGCATTATTTGTAGGGTTTATAGTTGCACTGAGTAGGGAAGGGCCGGGAACGAGTCTTCACCATCTTATCCAGAGAAGTCCTCATGGTGGTTTGAATTTTGTTATTTATCCATCCTCATCTCTCTACCCAAAGAACACACATTCTCCCTCTTATTCATTATGTGTTCTTGAATTTACCTGATATGTATTTGTGAACATTTGAATCCATCCTGGTTCATTCTCAGGCCTTAAATATACAGGTAGGAAGTTTTTGGCTACAAATGGAGAATGAACAACCAACGAAAGTTGACTTAGAAAATAAGGAAAATAAAGAAGGCTATAGGTGTATAGAAGTCAGCATACATCTAATTCAGTAGTTCCGTCTCAGTACTTCAAAAATTCTTTTTTGAAGTTTTTGTTCACAGAGACAAGAAGACTATTATAATGCCCAGCATAATAACATCAACAACAACTAGAGAGACACAGGTTCCTGTTTTTGCATCCTTGAAGTAATATTTTCCTTGAAGCCCTATAATAGATTGTCCCTTATATCTCATTACCTAGGGATGTGTCACATGCAAGCTTGCCGCAAGTAGGAATGAAAATTATTGTTTCAGAATAATTAACATTCGATTAACTTTGTGACATACAGGTATCTAATTGTTAAACAATGTCACAGTTTCATTTGGAAGAAAATGCGTGGTAGTGGCTCTGATTAAACCATGCTAATGAATTGTGGTACTTGTCTTACTATAATTACAGATATGATCAGATCTGTGAAATATAAAATGAGTCAGGTAGGATAGAAATTAAGAACAAGCAGGATAGGATGATGAAAAAAAAATTGCTTCAGTGAAAAAGTTGGTCTCTAAGCTGCAAAATTCTATAACAGAAGAACGGAATTTTTGGCCTGATGGACAAATCAAGGTTTCGATCACAATTGATAGTGGATTTCTAGGAGAGTATGATAGTCCAGAAAAGCAGAAACAGTGTCCTGGTGCTCAAACAGGAAATCAGGTTTCAGCTAAGTGAAGTGGGGCCACAGATACTTAGGAGAGGCTGCTGACAGATTGCTTTAGTCTGGTATGGATTGGTTGAAAAGCCAGGTAGGTCTAGGTCTGTAGACAGAGGGTAACCCTGATGTTCCTGGGAAGAAAAATAGTGGGGGCTTCCACTAAAAAAACCTAGTCCTCAAGGACTACTTGCTACACCCAACTTAAGTAACTCACTAAGCAATAAACTTTTCAATCCTTGAAGATGTATGTCATTCAGAAATATTTCATCTCTTTATTTTTCTTAGGATCCTGATATAATTCATTAGCAGAGAATTATTGAGAATAGGAGTCATTTAGCAAAATGGTACTTGATATTACTTGGAAAATAATTCAAATCTGGATTAGGGTACTGATGTTGGGATAGAAAATAAAGTTGATTAATTGATTGAATTATTAAATATGTATTAATGCTTGTAAAATCAAAAATACTATAGGCCAAATTGTATTCTATGTACCAATGGTACAAGCCTTTATTCCTAAGAAAGCATGCATTTGATTGGAATTTTTCTTATCAGATATTAGGCTCACCTGAGATATATTCTTACCTGAGGATGTAAAGATAAGTAAGATACATTCTCTAACCTCATGTTGCTTAGTCTAGAAAACAGGACATTCTGTGCATCTATCTTACTTATAGCTGAATTCCGAAGAATCAGCAGAGAACCTGTTGCATAATTAATGTACAAAACCTTTTTTGCATAAATCAATACATAAACAACTAAGTATAATATTTTAGTGTAATACCATACTAATAATACAAAGGAAGTTTTAGGGTTGCTCATGTTATCTGGGGAAATGCAGGACAAGTAAGGAAAAGTCTCAGAGGAAAAATATTTGAACTGAACCCTGAAGGATGAACAGGATTTTGCTAAGTAGAGAAACAGAATGAGCAAAGATGTAACTTATTCATTGTTTTTGGAAATGGTGAGAAATGTGCATGTAACAGGAACCTGTGGTAGATATTGAGTGGGTAGAGATGACCTTGGAAATGTAGGATGGACTTACTTGGAGAAGATAGACCTGAATGTATTCTTCTGAGGAGTTTGTTCTGTATCTTGCAGGTAATGGGAAAACATCAACTGCATTCAAGTGTATAAACTGTATGATTAGATGTGATTCCCAGGAAGGACACACTGGAAGCAATATGGAGGACAGGTTGGAGATAGTCATGAACCTGGATTCAAATTAACAGGTATTTGCAGTAATCCAAATTAAAAATGGTGAAATCTAGGATTAGGGCACTGACATTGGGAGGAGAGTGCATTTTCTGGCATTGAGAGATATTTTAGAAACAGAATTATTAAAGAGACTTGATTGGGTATTCATGGTGATAAAGGAGGTGGGGAATCAATTTTCATTTTCTGGTTTCTAGTATGGGGAATTGAGTGGATAGCATTGTGGTTGGCTAATCAAGGTAAAGTATGTTGGGGATGAAGACTGAGGTAAACTCTTAGTGGAAATACTGTGACACCTGCAGAATATTCAGACATATAAGACACACATTAATAGTATATTGATTACTGGGGTAAATTTTTTTTTAGCAAGATGAACTTTTATTTAAGTATAGCATTACAAGGGCTCAGTGCAATAAACTCAGGTAAAGTGACACACTTCTGTAAACCATCACCCAGGTTAATAAGGAATAGAACATGATGAGCATTTGCAAATTAATAAATCTCTTA
This sequence comes from Marmota marmota marmota, assembly GCF_001458135.2. Taxonomy (NCBI): domain Eukaryota; kingdom Metazoa; phylum Chordata; class Mammalia; order Rodentia; family Sciuridae; genus Marmota; species Marmota marmota. The sequence continues at coordinate 5,086,395 of NW_025999942.1, forward strand.
TGAACATGATAATCTGCGTACTTATTGGTCCTGGAACAAAAGGATAAAAATCTTAACCAAAATAACAAAACAAAACAAAAAAATCTTTGCCTCTGTTTCTTACCTTATCAATGAACTAGCTAGATTTTTCTTCCCTCAGCATGTGAGAACTGTAGTGTACTTGGTTTGCCTTAAAATGTACTCTGATACACATCCTGGATGGCAACTCAAAGAGGTAGGTAGTAACATCCAGAGTAGCTGAATCTGAGACATGAGGTCCTGTGACTACTGGCAGGAAGGGATACCAGGCATGTTAAGGAGCCGAGGGCAGAGAGAACAAATAGGGTTCTCAGATAGATTAAATAGTGCTTTTTAAATAAATTGAGTATCATTACGGCAAAGCTCTGGCTTACAGGTATCGATTTTCTGCTTCTTACTTGGGTAATAACTATAGCTAATATTTATCGGCCACTTACTGTGTGCTGGGACAGTTCTGTGTTTTTTATAGGTATAAATAATTTAAACCTTACTATTATTATCTTCAGATGAAGCACCTGAAGCAAAGGGCTGCTGTGTAATTTGCCTGAAGTCACAGCTAGAATGTCAGGGAGCTGGGCTTTGAACTTGGACTCTTGGCCATGTTTCCTATATTAATGTTAAACTCTGTGCAGTGAGCCACAGGGTGGGAAGCCATAGCAATTTATATAATTAGTGATGAATAATAATATTCCCAAGCACTTGCTCATGCTCACGGCAGAAATGGTAAAGGTTCTGAAGGAATGATTTAATCAGGAGTCAGTATAATGGTATGTAAACATATAAAGCATATTTAATCTTTATTTTTTATGTATTTTAATTTATTGAACACTTACTACAAATCAGATAATGGGCTTGCTCAGAATTCTGCCTTTTAGAAGCCTTAGAAAAGCAAGCATAGCAACACATGATTACTGTGCAATGAAGGATCTTATAATGAGTTGGGTGGCAACTTGAATGAGAAAGAGTTGTTTCCTGCTTGGAAGATGGGCAGCTCATGTTGGAGAAGACATTTGAATTGCCTCTTGAAGGATAAGCAAGCAGACACGTGCCAAAAAAGATAAGGAAAGAAGTTCTTAGAAGATCAAACCCACATGTTATGATTTGGATGTGAGGTGTCCCCCAAAAGCTCACGTATGAGACAATGCAAGAAGGTTTGGAGGAGAAATGATTGGGCCATAACCTTAACCGAATCAGTGAATTGAATGCTGATGGGAATAACTGAGTGGTAGCTGGTGACAGGAGGGCTGTGGCTAGAGAAGGTGGGGCATTGGGGGTGTGGCTTTGGGGTGTGTATTTGTATCTGGTCAGTGGAGTCTTTCTCTGCTATCTGATCACCATATGAGGTGAGATCCATTAAGGTCCATTGTTTTCATGATCCATCAAGGTTAATTTCCTGTGTGAAGGAGACTGTTTGAAAGGACTTACCATATTTGCATTTTAGAAAAACCACTAGACTTGAAAGCAAGGTGATCCTGGTAGACTGAGGTACAGGTTCACTCAAGAATTACCCAAAATGAGTAGGGAGGAAATGTTGAGGGTTTGATTGAGGAATGGACCCAAGAGGAGAATTGCCACTGTGATTATCACAATAGAAATAGCCTGCAACTCAGCATTTAGTTGTGTAAGGGCTTTGAAAGAAGAAGGTATCTAGAACTAGACATGAATCATTTTATAATCTACATGCTTAAATATTAAAATTCGTGCAAATGTTATAAATTCCTTTTGAGCTTCAGACTATTCCTTTCTTAAAAGTATTAAAATAACCCATCCTTTACATGTCAAATTTTCTTCTTTCTAGATTCCTGATTAAATGATCCTGTTCAAAGGAATGTTCTTTTCTTCTTTCATGACCCTAATGACAGGCTTTTAATTTTTCTTTAAGGACTTAAAAAAGAATTTCTATTTAACAGGCTATGTACAAAATCTTATTAGGGAATTATTTTAAAAGAATATGATCTTTGACCCCTACAGAGTTTTACATGCAAAGAAATATTTTTTTTAAAAGGATTTGGCTTTAATATAACCTAAAGTTGAATAAAAAGTTCAGATGGGTTAGGGCAGAAATGATTTTGCCCTTAGTTAGGAAGTAGGGCCTGGAGATTGCTACAGTTGGGCTCCTTGCAGTCAGCTGGTGAGCCTGATGGGTCTGTCCCCACAAGGACAGCTGTGTGGACTGCAGGTCCTTGCTAGCCCAGTGACTACTCCAAGCCAACAGGGCAATTCCTTAGGAGCAAGTAACAAATATAGAGAAGAAATCCTTTCCTTCAGTTTTGTTTCATTTTCTTATCTTTTATTTCATTCAATCTTCTCTCAATTGCATTTTTTAAAAACTTAAAATTTCCATAATGTAAAATTCACAATTCTAAGCATCTTAAACTCTGCAACCATCATCACTAATTCCAGAATATTTTCATCACCCAAAAATAAACCCATTAAGCAGTCATATCACATTCCCCACTTCCTCCATCCCTGGCTGCCAACCACTAAGCTACTTTTTGTCTCTATAGATTTGCTATTTTGCACATTTCTTATACAGTGAATCATACAGTCTGTGGCTTTTGTGTTGGTTTCTTTCATGTAGAATAGAGTTTTCAAGATTCCTCCATGTCACAGCATATAGGGGTATATCACTCCTTTTTAGGCTCTTTCCATTGTATGGCTCTACCACATTGTATCTGTTCTTCTGTTATTGGATACTTGAGCTGTTTTTACTTTTTGACTACTATGAATAATGGTGCCATGAACATTCCTGTATAAGTATTTGTGTGGCCATGTGTTGTAATTCCCTTGGGTATATACCTAGGTGTGGAATTGCTATCTGTATAACTTTTGAGGAAACCCCCAAACTATTTTTCATATTGGTTATATCATTTTACATTCTCATCAGCAATGTATAAAGTATTCCAATTTCTTCAAATCTTGATCCACACTTGATCTTTGAAAAATTATAGACATCTTTATTGCCTTTTATAATTATTATTAATAAATTCGATGAGAATTAACCCATTGTATTCACATTACAGTTTCCATACATCTTTTTAAAAATTTATTTATTTTTTATTCAAATTTGTTATATATGACAGTAGAATGCATTACAATTCATATTACACATATAGAGCATATCTCTGGTTGCATACAAAGTATATTCATACCATTCATGTCTTCATACATGTACTTAAGGTAATGATGTCCATCTCATTCCACCATCTTTTCTACCCCCATGTCCCTACTTTCCCCTCCCACCCCTTTGCCCTATCTAGAGTTCATCTAATCCTCCCATGCTGCCCCTCCCAACCCCATGAATCTATGAATCAGCCTCCTTATATCAGAGAAAACATTTGGCATTTGTTTTTTGGTGACTGGCTAACTTCACTTAGTGTTATATTCTCCAATTCCATCCATTTACCTGCAAATGCCATGATTTTATTCTCTTTTATTGCTGAATAATATTCCATTGTGTATATGTACCACATTTCCTTTATCTGTTCATTCACTGAAGGGCATCTTGATCCCACTTTTCTGCATGTTTTCTTTTGCAAGCCTCTTGAAGTTATTTCATTAAAAGCTACTTTAACCATTCTTTTTATTATCGAAGTCATCGCAATCTTTTCCTAGTATTTGTCATATTCCAATAGGAAACAATTGGGGTATTATCTATTGCTGCATGACAGATCACCCCCAAACTTAGCAAATTGAAAGTGCAACCATTCATCTAACATTTGTTTGGGTCAAGAATTCATATCTAGCTTGGATTTGTTCTCCATCACAGGTCTCTCTCAAGACTAATAAAGGTGTGAGTAGGAGATTAGGTTTCCACTCAGGCCTCAATGGAGCAAGATACTGCCACCCTCACTCACATGGGTGTTAGTAGGATCCATTTCTCAAGATTATTAGACTGAGGGCCTCAGTTTTTTTTTATTGCTTATTAAGTAAAGTCCTTATCATACAGGCTTCTCCTTAGGACAATTCACAGTATGACAACTATCTCATCAGAGTGAGCAGGAGAAAGAAAGAGCAAGCAAGATAGCAATGGCAATCTCTCTGTGATTAATCTCAGAAGAAACATCTCCTCATATCTGTCATATTCTATTCGTTAGAAAAGAGTCACTTGGTCTAGCCCTGCCTGCGAGGAAAAGAATTTTACAAGGGTATAAATACCAAGAAGTAGGAATTATTGGGGAACATTTGTGAGGCTGCATATCACAATATGTTTAAGGAAAGGGCTTTGAGGATAAACTAAGCATATTTTTATAAATTTAAATGTTTTTAAATAAAAATTTTTAGAGTTTCCCTAAATGCCATTAGGATATTTCTTACAGAAAATAAATATGTTTTCAAGGTTTTGGGTCACTGGCAAATGTAGAAAAGTTTGACACACACACACAAAATTTGGAGTCAATAAGAAGACCTGAGTGTGACCTTGAGGCCTAACATTAACAAAAATTCATCTGCTTGTACAAAGCCCTTAGAGTCATTGTGCTTTAGTTTCACTATCTGTATAATCAAAGGGTACTTTCTATCATGAGCTGTCAAGCTTTTGTTTTAACCTTCAACACCTAATACAAAATTCACTCTACAGCCTGCTGCACACCCGTTTGCAACCAGTTGATGTTGATGGGTAACTGAAACAAAACTTTCAAAAAATACACTTATAAAACACAAAGCTCTCTGATAGTTCTCTCAATGTTCTATTCATGAAAATATTATTTTTAATAAAAATAAGTAAACCCAGCTAAATTCTTTTATTGCCTTCTGATGGATTCTGATCCTTGGTTTGAAAGCATTATGATTTCTGTAGCTACTTCTAAAACTATAAGACTAATAGAGGGTTATTTCCTATATCTGTGAAGATTGATGAAAAGAGAAAGGTGTATATTTCTCTTTTTCCTTAAACACTGAGTGGATCAGCTACAAGTTTATTAGCAAGCTTTCTGTTTTTCTGATACACCAACATGTTTGTACCTCATTTTGGCAAAGAGGTCCTGAGTAGCTAAATCAGAAACCTAATGACTGTAGGGGATAAATAGCCTTTGGCTTTGCTGCAGGCTATCAATTCTCCCCAACACTCCTAATCCTCAAAAATGACCTTTCTTTCCTAGTCTGCTAAATTCAAGGGCTCATCGATTCTGTCATATATGTTATACATTGTTCTTTCTTACAGTGTCACTATTTCATTCATCCTTGTGGATGATTCATAGTTGGTGTGATGTGCAATGCTGTGTGTTCATGGGAAATAGCCACTGAAAAGGAATTTTACCAAGATGCAGGAATGTCATCTTTACTGTCATTGAATGCCTGTTAAGTGTTGGACAATGCACAAGACATGTGGACATTGCTGCTATATTTTTTTCTCCTAGGTACATCTAATGCAAGAGCAGCACAAGATCTGTGACAGCTCATAGAGTCAAATTTCTTTGAAGTTTTGTGTTTTAGCTTAGATATTCATGCAAATTTGAACTCTATGATATGTACTTGTTTTAATACCTAATCAATGTTTTACATTATTTATGAGCAAAACTACTTTAACTTCCCTCACTCCCCAATTTTAGATTAAAATTTATGTTCAGGAAGTTGCATCATGATTATCCCTGGCTCAGAGCAAAATATTCTTAGGAGTTTTCAGAAGTATGAAAAGTGTGTGTATTTAAAGATTATATATTTGTTATATTAATATTTTATATTACATAAATATACTTAATATATACTTATTATATATTAAATATTTGTTAATTATATGCATTATATATATATATATATATATATATATATATATATATATATATATATTTATACAATCACTCCATAAAATAGATTTTATTGGATTTAGAAAATTAGGAATAAGAAGCTTCACAAATTTGTATAATTGATAAATAACAGCATAAGATCTTAAAAATAGGTCTGTTTCTACAACACTTATTTGCCTTGTCATGTCATAATGTCTTTCAACCATGAAATGAAGAAGAGTCCAGAAAATCATGAAGTCTTCACTGCAGATATTTTAAGGGCTCCATACATTTCCAGTATAAGTATTCTGCATCTGAAAGAGAAGATATGGGAAGTGTGGGAAGTAAAACCCCCGTTCTATCAAAGAGATCATTGATTTCTAAAGTAAGGTTGAGGAGAAGTGTAGAAGACCATCCTATGGATTAGCCAGTTGGGTTCATATTTAATATGATTAATATTTATAAATCATGTAGGATCTGGTTTGCCGGGAACAAGATTTGAATTTAGATGGTGTTACATCCAGGGACCATGGATTTCCAGATTTCTTCTTTGACAATCTTTTCTATCATAGCTCATTTTTCTGAGATTTTTTTTCTGAATCCAATCACCCATAGAAAGAGAATGTATAGGGATGCTTATATGAAGGGAGGAAGACAGTGCACACGCAGCACACCAAAAGGATCCCTGGTTTACCAACACTTTCAGCTGCTTGCAGCTTTTCATTAGTTGCAAGGGTTGCAGAGGTCCACTTCCTACATAAAGAAACAGCTGGAAATGAAGGTAAGAACAGAAGACTGGGTCTGAGTGTTTTAAAGCACAGCGTCTTCAAACCATTTATTATGACAAGATGTGGAATTGGAAGTTGAAGTAAAGCTTATCTAGTCCCTTATATCTCTAAAAGCCATGTATCCCCATGTCATCTAGGATTTTTTTAAGCTTTGTTTCAGGAATTGACATTTGTCAGTGAATTAGGTTAATTTTCCTGCCTATATACATCATATATTCTTAAAGATATAAAACACTGATTTATGTCATCTGGAAAATAATTATTGGCCCAAATTTTCTGACATCCAAGTAATCCCATATATTATTTGTACTAGCACTCATGAAAAACAGGATGCTTTATTTTCACATATAGGTCACCTTTTCTACCCATCTTCACACACCTCCTCAAAGGAGAATCATGAAAATATCTTACATTTCTTACTCCTTCATTGACTTCAGTGTATAACTTTTGTCATATATTTAGAGGTACTTATTTCTAATTTTACTAGAAAATGTCAAACTTGCTCCAAAGTAGCTATTGATTTAAACTTTTCCCACTATTATGTGAGAATTTGTCTTTTTCTTATCTTTCCATTACTCTTCCATATTTAAACTTTGTGCAATGAGAATGTACTGTATTTACTCTCAGAAAAACTATTATATTCATTTTCAGAAACTATCCTTACAGAAAGAATACATATTATCTTGTCATTTAAGTATGTATGTAGAATAAGTTTTAATCCTTGGGAAATGATGTGATTGAGTTTATTAATAATTAACTATGACTTTAAGTTATACTTATGGCTGCCAGTAAACTAAACCAAAAACCAATTATTCCCCCATTCCCAAGTCAAATGATCACTTTGTGCACCTGCTATTATGCTCACGCAAAGGAAAGAGTAGTTACCAGGGAGTCCCAGATGAATAACCAACATAAAGAGAAACATGCTAATTTCATGACCTGACTTAGGAATAATAAAGGAATTTACTTCCCTTTTTCTCTCTAGTACAACTATATGGCAACTGTGGAGAAATCTTGAATCGTAAGATAAATAGCTGTGGATTTTATGGAGTGTTGGTATTTAGACAGAAGCATGAACTACCTCAAGTCTTGAGAAAATAAAGGTCTTGTTCTCTCTGGAGATCACTGTCTCCTCCTGGAAAAGTATCTATTTCTGAAATGTGCAATGCTTCCCAGCACTTTAAAGAACTTCAGGCCACAGTAAGGTTCTGGGATCCCTTACAGCAACTGAATTCAAACAGGCACAGTACAATTAGGGGGAACCATATTTTGTAGGAAAATATCTCCTTACCTTATGGTTCAACCCATAAAAGATTGGTTTTGGTGTGCTTCCTTATAATGTGAAATGTTCTCTTTCTACTTTCAGAGATTTTAAAGCATTATCCTGTACATCATTATATTACATTTTTAAAAATCTCATATTCTATAAGTTAAATTTTTATAACAAGTCCTCATTGAGTAAATAAATATTAAATATACATATATGTATATATGCATACATTCATTCATACATTATTTACTTTTTTTGTATAGAATATTGAACTAGCTAAATAGTATAAAACATACAAGGAATAATAATTTCAAAACAAATCACTGAAATTAACATTAGTCTAAAATTATTATTACTATAAAATGCTTTTGTACTAACAAAGATTTGTTAAAACTAGAATAATACATTTGAATATGCTTTTCTTTAAACAAAAAGCAATCTGTCCAGCACTTCATGATGTAGCAACTTAAGGCTTCTAGGTGCTATTTATTCTCTACTAAATTTTAAGGTTGAAAAGTATATTTCACATATATACATAAATGGTTTTGGCAGTCAATTAATAAAGTATGTATTTCAAGCTCCTCCCTACATTTACAAAGCATTTACTGAAAATAGGGTGCAAATATTCATTTTTTCACATTAAATGCAGTATCTATGATAATTTAATGTTTTAAACCTATATTTCATTCTCTACTAAAACTCTTTTGAAGCTCTTAAAACAGGTTAGAGAAACCCATTTCCAGGTCATTGAAGTATGCAAATATGAACATTTTTCCAGATGAATTATTTTTATCATTTTCAATGACAACAATCCTATAAATATGGAATTTGTGTGTGTGTGTGTGTGTGTGTGTGCATGGTAATGGGAATTTATCCAGGGGTGCTCTACCACTGAGCTACACCCCCTGTCCTTTTATTTTTAAATATTTTTAAAAATTCTGTTTTGATACAGGGTCTCACTAATGTAGCTCAGGCTGGCCTCAAATTAGCCTCAGCCTCCCAAGTCACTGGGAGTATAGGTGTGCACCACTGCATGTGGTTTAGATAGAAATATTTTTAAACATCATTTCTAAAAATAGTCCTTTTACAGCATGAATTTCTTTTTTAAAAAAGGAGCTACATTGTGACTTACTGTAAAATAAGTTTAGTAAAGTCTTATGAGTACAGATTAGGTGTGTTAATTTAAAAACACATTACCTTGGGAACATATTACAGTTAACAGTCTTTCATCAGATTAAACATTTGTACAACTGAGACATCTTTGTAATAGAAAAACATACAACTCATCTTTTGAGAACCCATTCAAGTACTTTACTTCAGAAGATTTCTACATTCTCTCCATATGACATTCCATATTTTAAGTATTTCTTCATGTGATGGGCATCATTATCCAAAGTACATGTATGAAGACATGAATTGGTGTGAATATACTTTGTATACAACCAGAGATATGAAAAACTATGCTCTATATGTGTAATATGAATTGTAATGCATTCTGCTATCATTTATTTTTAAAAAATCAATTAAACAAAACAGAAAAGTCCTCATTGGTCTTATGAAGCTGCAGCCACCACCCAAAGCAAGGGCCTGCTCCTATCCACAATGTGTCATTCCTGTTGTCCTATGGGTGCTTGGACTTGTGCGGCAGAGGCCCTGACTGACAACTCAGAGCACTTCATTCACTTTATTTGCTTCTGGCTCCAACTCTGCTACAATAGCTTATCTGTGCATGATGCAGTGACAGAATTTCACAAATGGGGCTCTCGGAGCTCTGAAAGCACATTTCCTTCTCTTTTCTAGTCACAGGCGTCTATTCTATCAATGGTTACATTTAAACAGAGCAACTATCTTTAGGGGCTACACAAAAAAGAAATAGTAGTTCTTTGTAGATTCTATTCCTGAAATAGCAAATAGCAAATGCCATAAGCTGAGACATAGCGTAATCCATAGTCTCATCCAAAAGAATAAATCTCCTACAATGTTGTGATGTGTGGCTTGTTTTCTTCAGTCTCTGGCAATATTTTCTATCTTCCAGCACTGTTTGTCAGAAAAGAAATGGTTTTAGATAGTTTCTCTGTGGTTTTCAGTACAATATTTCACTCCATTTTACTATTCGGGCAAGAGATTTTCCTCATTGGTATATGGTACTCAGTTTTCACAATGAAGTAAAAGAATCTTACAAGAGACTTCTAAACACTTGCTATAAAGTTTAATAGAGGGATGTGATGAAATACTGCAGTGAGTCCGCTGGCTTAAACACACCTCGCGATCGTCATGTTCTGTCTGTGTATCCTGCTTTTTCATTTGTTATGTCTTGCTAATGTGATGGCTTTGTCCCAGCATCACTATCTCAAGGTACAGAAGGTACTTAGAGTGAGATTAATTTATGACCAGATATGCACATATACTCACACACATTCTAAATAGTCTTCTTGATGACTCTGGATTATCAGATGGTTATTGCTTCTAAGTGGTGATGTGGTGAGTGGACATCTTGTATAAGGAGTGGGACATGACAGCTCTGTCATTTAGTTATTTGCTGGTGCCTGGATCATCAGTATGAGCTGCTCTACATAGTACCTTTGGAAGAGTCTTCTTAAGGCACCTGTTCATTTTATGAGGGTCAGCTTCTTTTAATTTTATTAAAATTAAATGATTGAATTAGGAATCCACTTTACTGAGTCCAAGCAAACTACTATTAGTCGCAATACAATCAAGGAGGAGAGATGATAAAAATATTACTGTTCTTCCTTTAAGTTTAAAAATCTCTACTTTTTAATTGTTTTTTTTTTTTGTCCTTAACAAATATATATCTCAAGTACATCTCACTATCAGTAGAAAATGAGAATCACTTCCTCACCTGATCTGCAAATAATTTTCAGAATCTTCAGGCTGTAAACTTAATAGTTCTTTTTAAATAATTTAAAGACATTTCTCTTCTAAACTTTGAATTGTTATGGCTGAATGTACATCTATTTCTCTATTTTGAGACACTTTTCCTCATCATATACTTAATAGGTAATCATTCTAGAAAGATTTGAAGACTAAGGAAATGAATAAAGGAAGAAGTTTAAAAGGCCCATTGTCTGACCACTTGAAGAAAATTCCTCAATGGTTTTTGTGAATAGACTTTTAGAACTAAAGCTTTGGACTACACACAGAACATACACACGTGTGCCAGTATTTGTCCATGTGTATCTGTAATATACATATTTAAATTGTTTTGTAATTTCTTTCTTGAAATATTGGGCACACCTGATAACAAGATTCTCCACAGCTTATTCTTGCCCTGAGTTGCCATTGCTTCTATAATTGTTAAGTGAATGTTTAGAATCTTTGTATCTTGTAGGAGTCCAAATCAAGTCACCAGACTCCAGATAATCTAGCTTAATTTTGTGTCTAGTCCATAATTCAAAGAAAGCCACACAGAGAATATGTCAAGACAAATTACTATGATTTATTTTATCTGAAATACACAAGGAAAACATTTTAATGATCTTTATACATTCTTACCAGATCAAGCTACCAATCCATGATTAAGAAAGATCTTAAACTCAATTTTTAAAAATTAAGATAATTTTGGTTATTTTGTGGAAATAATTGAAAACATTCAAATTGTGGTTGAAATTTTATGGATAATATAGGCCTTGGATCCTTCCTCATTCAGTTCCCTCAGAAAAGGATTAGATGTATTTTCTGTAGTCATTGCACAATGACATCTTGGAGGGACATGAGACAAAGCTGTACATCCCTTAGTATGTGACAAGAATAAGTGGCAATCTGAAGGAAAAGCATTTACTGACATGTGTAATGACAAAAGATGAGCTAATTGTCACACTGCTGCAGCAGTTATAGTGATTGATAAATTGATGTCAAGCTATCCAAAATATTTGACTTTTAAATTGAAAACTTCCTTCCATTATGCATTGCAAAATTCATTTCTGTTTCCAAACCCAGCTTGTTTATAAAAAGATCAGAGACATATGGTTGGAGGAGGAAAAGAATGAAGGTAAACTTAGGAAAAAGTTGAAGGGTAATCCTCTCTATGACTAACTTGACATTTTTTTTCATAATAGTTTCATATAAAACTTTTCCTTCCAGCAAATGGAAGTCCTAATATTTCCCAATTGAAAACACTATTAAAATTTAATGAAGTTTAAATATAAATAAGGATTACCATTTAATTGTTAATGTTATACTTTATGTTTTGAGTATGTAACTTTAGGTGGGAGGGCATGAAGGAACTATATTCTCCTCCAATGTGATCATTTGGGAGCAGAAGTAAAAAAGAGCATGGTTCACTTAACTCAGAAAATTTGAACTACACCAAGTTTATATTTCCTTATAGTATGATTTGACATGCCATGGGACCCAAAACAATTTGGGGAAAGCAAATTCTTCCCAATTATGGTTGATTTTTTTTTTCTGCTATCATAAACTAGGCACTTAAAAATCCCCACCCTTGAAAGCTTGACTGTCTAACATTGAGGCAGGGATAGTAAAGTGTCATAAAACTGCTCATTTTAATATCTGTATCTAAGACCACTTCCCTGCTCTCATAGAACACATGTACACAGACACTGATCACTTAAAGCAATAGCTACCTTTGCTTTCTTAACATTTTCTAGGAAAACAATCTAAATAAAAACTAGCAAAATGAAGACATCTGTTCCTGATAAAGAAGGATCTTTGCCTATATTGTGTTTCTATAATAATACACCTGAAGTTAGGTGTAAAGAAAATAGATTTAGCTAATAGTTTGAGAGGTTCAGAAGGATAGTGCTGGCATCTGCTGGGCTCTGGGGAGGTCCTGGTGGCAGATGGCATCAAAATGGTGAGAATTTATGAAAGTGATCACACGGCAAGACAAAGACCATGGAAGAAACCAGGGAGGGTCCTACATTGCTCCTTTTATAAAAACCCACTGTCACAGGAACCAATCTACTCCTGAAGAACAGCATTAATTCCATGCAAGAGTGATGCCTCCAATGACATGACTACCTTCCACTAGGCTCCACCTCTTAAAGGTCCCTCTACCACAGCGTTACCACACTGGGGACTGAGCTTCCAGCACCTTTAAGAGACAAACCACAACCCAAACCATAGCAGGAAGTGTAGTTTGATGGCACAATGGAGAAGAAGAGAAATGCCTTTTATTTTTTTTAAGCTCTTCCTCAAATAAAACATAGTTTTTTTTCTGCATCTTCCTTTCTTCTGTTTTTTAAATTTTCAATGTATACTGGGATTCTCCTTTTCTACCCGACTAAAACATCAGGACCAGAGGGAGGGTCCTTAATGAAATTCCCCAACCTGGAAGAACTTCCACTGAGAGCAATATGCCCAATGTGTTTCCTTTGAGTTTCTGTTTATAATAGCAGCAAACCTGTCATAGCAATAAGACAGATGTATTTACTACTGAGTTAGGGGACACTCCAACAGTTACCTCTATCTCCTTTTGCTTTTTTTCTTATTTAAATATTTTAAAATACTTTACATGACTCACGAGCCCACATTGGTGGCATCCACTTGCTTGAAATACATATATGACAAAAATGGAGAAAATTTCATTTACCAAACACCCCTGGTATCAAGAGTGTGAATGTGACTGGAATGAGCAGCTTAAGCCAAATGGATGATTAAACAGCAAGTCAGTAACTGTTTCTGCAGGGTAGTCATGACTAGCACTAGATTTTCATGCAATGAGGCAATGCTTAATTACTTGTGAATCCATGGAAGACTGAGTGATGGATCAGGAAAGATTATAAAATTATGTCCCCTGTTGATAGCAAAAGCAGGGGTAGCTGGGCAAAGAGAGATGTTGGAATTAAGAAATTGAGTTCCACTGGGCAAGTGATATAAGACCTCCTTGTTCGAAATGTAACCTTAGGGAGCTGGTGACATCACTCCCTACTCCTTTTGGTGTCAGTTGATTATTTCTGAAACTTGTGAAGAACTTTGCAGCCCTGTGTATGGTCAGCCAGGAGAAAGAAGGAAGAAGCAACATGTGGAGAAAACAACTGGGAAGAGCATAGGAGAAGGGTAGTCACAGGCCTCCTCATGACGTTCCCATTAAAAATAAATCACAACATGCTGATAAATACAACATGCTGATAATAAATGAATGCTACTGGTTACTGGTTTATGCATTTACTATGCTTTTTATTGTTATTTTAGACTATATTCCTTCTACTTGTAGAAACAAACAGACAAACAAAAAAAGAAGTAAAATGGTATTCTATGTTATGCTGGTAGCAGCTTTATATTTTGTGTTTTGGAGTCTCTTGATTACACCAGGAGGCCCTGTCCAGTGGCTGACCTCAGCCATCTGGGTCGTTTATGTACACTCTGTGATGTTCCCACAGTGACAATTTACCTGGTACATGGCTGCACTGTTAAGAGGCACAGGGAGTGTCACAGAGGTAAGGTAGGTGAAGCTGGGACACACAGCAGTGGGAGAAACTTCTGGTTTCTTCTTCCTGAACACTTGTCCATCCTTCCACTTCCTTTCAGTTTCTCCATCTGCTGACATTTTTGGAAACCAAAGCCAACAGTCATATATCACATGAGCAGCTCCAGGCAGAAGGCTGTTTCAAACCAAAATTGATTTTTTAATCTTTAATCAAGTAGGAATGGCATGCTGTGAATATTTCTAGGGAGTAAATTTATTAGTGCTTTAGGATTAGCCCAACCTAGGTCTGTTGTGGGGTCTCGGTTTCATTTTGATTCCTGGTCAAAAACAGAACAGCGCCATATGCAATTTATAACCAAAATGATACATAGAAGAGAGCTGATGTTCATGGCGTGTTCTCTTGTTAAAATTCCTCATGTTCAGTTCAGGTCTGTTATCAGATCTTTGATGTTGGAGTGTGCCATTACAATGAGGATGAGGAAGGAAAGGGTTTTAAAAACAAACAAAAAAACCCAAGAGGTAAAAGACTCTGTGATTGTCCTACCATAAATGAGCCGTAATGTTGTGGACAGATTTCAGGTGGAAACAAAGAGCAGATGCTTCCTGGACTGCTCCATGTTTGTCTGTCTTCAGCTTTCCAGCTCAGGCCGAGGTAAATATTTCCCCTAGATTCCTCTGCTCTCTCCTGCAGCGCCAGAGGTGACCTCTCTGTGGGCATTTTCCTAGCAGTTAATGACTGGCTAGTTTAGGGCCTTGGGCTCTGCCTCAGGCCCTTAACCAGCATCTCATTAAGGGGCAGGAAGTGCTTCCTTTCTGTTTCTTACTTTATATATTCTTAATAGAACAGAAGGCGCCTTGGTGGAGGCAGACAACGTTGCCCTTTCAGCATCTCATTTGTAAATAACCCTGTTATGAGTAATAGGAAGTGATCCAGCTGGTTGTAAAAAGACACACGTTTAATGGGCAACTCCTGGTGGACTAATGGTTTTGCTGGAGAAAACATCGCACCTGCAGGACACATTGCTCTGGTGTTTGTTCTGAACATAATGAGCCTGCGTTCAGGCAGGGATGTGCACACACCTCTCTGGGAGTTATAAACGTTGAAATATACAAAGGGAAAATTTTTAAAAAACAAATCTAGTGCATTTTTTCTCCCTAGAGGCAGACATTATTCTGTCTGAGCATCATTCTTTCCTAGGGTTCAGTAATTTCCAGGTGCAAGGTAGAGCTGCTTTTATACACAATGTAATGCCCCTTTAAAAATTTATGCCCAGTCCATACAATTTGGGAGTGTAAGGTGGGAATATGGTCACCGTTGTTCTGACCCTTGAAAAGTATATCTAATATAGTAGTTTGTGGCATTTATATCATCAACATTTGGCTGTTTAACATGATGGCTTAATGTTTTATGCTTATTTACTGCAATCGAACAGACATTTATGGGGCACTCATCCAAGTACTGGGTTTATTCTGTATACAACTAATATCCATGAAGCCAGGCTCTGTGTCTGCTTTACCACTTCATCCCCTGGACTTAGCACTGTGTCTGGTGTTGACTACCATGACACAATAGCTAAGGGCATATGTTCTTTGGTTCAAATGGCAGAATGTCTACCTCTGTGACTTGGGCCAGTTACTTAACCTTTCTGTGCCTTGGTTTCCTCATTGGTAAAATTTGGAAAATAATGGTAGCTACCTCAAGATCATAGTACTCTCAAATGATTTAACCCATGCTGAGGGTCAGAGGTATTTTCTGGCTTATAGCTAGCATCAAAAATGTTAAAATTATTATTGATAGTAGGTGCTTAATATATTAGGGTTCTTTAAAGAAATTGAACCAACAGAATGTACGTGTGCATGTAGGTGGAGAGAGAGACATTTATTTTAAAGTACTGGTTCATGTAATTGCAGAAACTTGGTGAGTCCCAAATCTTCAGGATAGAACTGCAGCTGGAACTTCAGGGAACACTAGTAGTTCAAGTCCAAAAGGCAGTCAGCCAGCAGAGTGCCCTGTTCCTCAGGGACGGGTCTCTCCTAAGGCCTTCAGCTGATTGAATGAGGCCTGTCCACTTTATGAAGCGGGGTGTGCTTTACTCAGAGTCCACAGGCCTGGAGTTTAGAAGTCCAACGTTAAGGTATTGGTAGAGTTGATTCCTTTTGAGGCATGAGAGAAGGGTTAGTTCCAGGCCTTTCTCCCTAGGTTGTAGATGGTTCCCTACTCTTGCTAGGTCCTCACATATTCTTCCCTCTGTTTATCTCCATGTCCAAATTACTCCTTTATTATGAAGACATTAGCCACACTGGATTAGGACCACCCTAATGTCCTCATTTAAACTCCATTACTTTTGTAAAAATCCTATCTCCAAATAACATCCTACCTTGCAGCACCAAGGGTTAGGACTTCAGCAGTTGAATTTTTTTTTTTTTTTTTGGTGGGGAGGCACAATTTGACCCTAAAAAGGTTCCAATAAAGTTTATCTACTTAAAAAGGTTATATAATCATTTGCTTGCTAATTAATCAAACAGATACTATGTGACTAGAATAAATGGATATCACACTAAACTCCTGGTAAATTTGCAAGGAACCAATAAGCAAACAATTCCTTAAAATGTAGTAAACATGAAAAAAAAAGTAAAAGCTAATATAAATAATGTAAAGCAAATGTATCAGATGGCAGTTAAGTTGATAAGCAGGAATATAACGATGCTGAAAGTTTCAGGTTAGAAAAAGCTACAATTACCTTGAAAGGAGATTATAGATGTGCTCATGTTTTGAGTAGTGCTAAAAGGTATGACCACAATTCTGTTTCTAATTCACTCTGCCGTTTTGAAATGAAATGTAATCTATAAAACATTTCATATGAGACTGCATGCTATGATTTTTAGGACACTTTAAAGAGCTTTTATACCTGAGTAGAAGTCACTGATATGAAAGGTTATCTGGAGTCTCCTATCATGGAAGAGACTGGAGTTAAGCCAGACAAACATCCTGCCAAGACAGGGTATAACTGCTTAATGTGAAGCACAGAAACAAAAAAGGAGGCGGGGTGGTGGTTGGAAGGGGGCGGAGCTGTGCTTTCATGAGGCAACATATGGATATCATGACTCCCTTAGAGATCCCTCAAAAATCAACTTAGATTTTAAAGAAGTTGTGGCCTTAGCATATGCGGTACAAATTTTTATGCTGTGGTTTTTACACTGTTTATATGAGTGTGTTGCTTCCTTGATTTATTAGATTGTGGTAAGATCATAATGACACTGGGGGAATTTCATACATACACTCACTTTGATTTAGACCTCTGTTATTGGCCTTTTTAAGAAAATATACTGAATGTTATGGCACTTGGGGGAGTCTTGTTCTTTTTGAGGGGTGCCCCTATTGGCCTATCTAAATCTCATTCAAGGATGAATTTTCTATTCTGGATTCCACCCTTACTCTTTGGACAAAAAAGTAAAATAAATAAATGAAAAGCTTTTCTTTATATCTTTAAAGTGACATTCAATTACAAAGGCTTAGAATGATAGAAGCACAACCTTGGAGCATCATAAAGCTATAACTTACCTCTACCTGCAACAGGGCCCAGATAGTTCTGAAGTCAATAAAAACCCTTGTGCTGTGCTGAATATAGAGCAGCAAGTAAATTCCTTCGTGTTTCATACTTGCATTTAATAATCTTCTGATGGACAATTATCCTTTCGTGGAGTTTTGGTCTCTTTCCCAAATCTAATCTTGCTTGATCCCTTTGTATGCCTCAGAAGTCTCACTGTCCTCTCTATGTGATTGACAAGGGTTACCTGTGAAAAGCATGCTGCCGTGTATTAAGACACGTGCATTAAGATCTCCAGAGCTTCCTGGTTCATGTTGCTTGTTCCGCCTTAGTTATCTTTTTGGTTGTTCATTCTTCATCAGTGTGGTCTGCCTTTCTCTTGCTTGAAATACCAATCAGCTGTGTGTCTGATTCCCTACCCTTGATTCTACTCTCTGAAGCCTGATCGTGCTCCTTCTCTCCAGCATGGAGTCTCCTAGGAGTCATAAAACAAGAAAGGACTCTATTAGGTTGAGCCTTGGAGCCCATGATATTGTGTGCTGTCCTCATGATCCAAGATCCTGTCAGTCCCCACATGGCACAACGTTCAAACAGTCCTATCCAAACACCATAAATGACTTTCCCACTCTTTTTCCTAGGAAACAAAAGTGCTCATAAAAACAGGATCCATCATCATCATGTACATTAATGTGAAATTGAAATTTTATTTATTGTAACAAAGATATTGCGCTTCATCAAACACTACTCAGTAATTTTAAGTTAAGCATCCTGCAGGTTGCCTTGGCACCCTCAGTGATTTGGTCATGCCAGAGTATTCAAGGAGTGACATTTGATTGATTGCCTACCAGCACTATCTACCCTTTGCTCCTCTGGAATCCTTCTAAATCTGAGAGATAAACTGGCTTCCTGGGGGTTTAATCCAATCTCATTTTGTTTGGCTGGCAAATTTGGGGGGGAAAGAAAAAAGAACTTGCAGTGTTTAAAAAATGAAATCTTTCATAAAAATTTAATCATTAAGTTTTTTTGGAAAAATTAATAGCAATGGCAACACTGGGCTGTTATGCTTTGTGCCTCAGTTGGCTGGAGGTCAGCAATAGCTGAGCCTTTAAGGACTTGCTCTTTGGAGCTTTTTATAGGTCCATTTTTTTTTTCCAGTTATGTTTCCCTGATGGTTGCTGCTGATATAGCATGGTCCTCCCCAGCAGGGGGAATACCTAGTGGCTTTGTGGGAAACCTACCCCCTGGATTTAGGTATAAATGGATTATTTTCATGTTCAAAGATATTAAGTAAATATACTTTGTATGTTTTTATGATCACTTTAATTAAATCATATCTTAATATTAAGTTGATCCTAAATCTTCAATCTTCTCTTTCTCTCTGCCTATCATTAAGCCTTTAAAAATGTTCCTCTAATTGTGAAATTTCCAGAGTAATATGATTAGCAATATCTTAAATAAAAAAGTTCCATGTCTTTTAGTGAAAATATTAAATTTCTTTCTACATTTTCATAGGCAAATATGGAAATCTAAAGACTATTTCAAGATAATCCTTCCATTTCAGATTCAGAGCTATAAAGAACTAGGCATTTGAAGGTTTATAATTATAACTTTAGCCCATATTATGTGCCTTTATGCCAAAAGAAAATTTTCTTTCCATTGCAATTATATTTTCAAATACTGCAAGATAAACACTTTACCTATAATAAATATATTGTAACGATAATTAGCAGTGAAGTGCCAGGGTAGAGAAAAGATTGGTCTTTGGTAGATAGTAATTAGAAATATGAAAAAGAATCTCACTTCTGCACCTCTGATTTCTCCTGTTCAATTTGATTTAGTGCTAATAAAACATGGATAAAACAAATCCTAACCCACTTTAACTAATCTATATGAAATAATTCTTGCCTAAAATATTTTGATCATGCCATTTTCAGAGGAAAATATGCCACCTCAGTATGCTTAAGCAACCATAATAAGATTTTCTCTTTACTTTTCCAAAGAACCCTTTGAAATAGAGGACTTCAGAAGTGATGGAAATGGGGCAGAGAGGTGTGATCCCAAAAGACATGGTGCCCTCCTGGCTTACTGTTACATGAGTGCAGGGGAGCAGGGTAATTGGCCCAGAGCCACACGCTTCTGGCATCTGACGTTGCCGCCATCACTCCTGGCTTCCCCAAACAAATAATTTTCTTTCTACTGCTCACTGGAACAAACTAGAATTTCAAACAGCAGTGAACAGGACCTCTTTCATCCCTCAGGCTTTTCTGAGGCAAAGAGCCAGTGCTCCTGCTATGACTGAGGTCTCTCCTCTGATGTCCCCCAGTTGCTGGATGAAACTCTGCTTTGAAATAACTGCAAAGAGAAGAGCATGAAGTGTGAGTGCTGGAAATGTAAGAAGTTGGAGTGTCTTTCTCCCCCTCTCCATGTGGAATACCTGCACACTTGTGGCAGCGAGAGAATAATGGTGTCTTTCTCACTCTGTGTGTGGGGTGGGGGTGG
>NW_025999942.1:5106672-5118290 GCF_001458135.2 Marmota marmota marmota
GGGGTGTCTCCTTTCCAATAGACGTGTACCTGTCAGATGCTGCTTTAAATGTTGCCCTGCCTGGGAACACTACAGATAGATGACAGCGAAACAAAGACGAGGGGACTTTCATTTTACGTAAATCATTGTGTTAATTGGGGATCAGGTGGTGTGTTTCCTGAAGGAAGCAAAGAGAAAATAGTATTTATAGAAGCTGTCAATATACAGCATGAACACTTCAGCTCTGACCCTGTGTGAAAATAGCAAGAGAGCCTATTTCAAGATATATTAGAAAATTAAACTCTTCTTGGGCCAGTAACTTGTCAAATCTGATGACTTTAAATATAGAAGAAGAAAAGTAGCCTTTCTTTTCTGATTAGTTCTCTCCCCTAACACACACATAATTCTTCCGACGGTAATGCAAACCTAGCTTAAGGTTTTGGAATGTGCCTCTTAGAGTTAATTTATTTTCTGATTTTAATCACAATAAAATGGTTTTCTCTAACTAGTTAGCTTTTGTTTTCTTAATTGGAATAAATAGCAATCAAGCCTGTTAAAATTTATCTTAATAAATACACTTAACCTGATGTCATTTCTATATGGAGCTGGCCCAATACTTAAATAGATAGCTTAGATGTCCAAGAGCTGAAGATGAATGTTTTGGTTTCAGTAATTATTGTCTACACTGTCTGAATTTGTTATGTAATTACTTGATATTCTGCTTCATTGTGACTGTTCAGACTTGGCCTTTGAGGACTTGGCATTTGTTCACAGGAAGGAATTTACAAACACATCCCTCAGCTGATAAATGTAATAGCACATGACGGTGTGAATTCTAATTAGACAATCTCACATCTCTAGTGCATTAGGGTCAAGAGCTTTCAAGTATCAGAATAGTGTGTTTATCTCATTAGTATATGCAGCTTTGGAATCAATTATTGCAATAATAACATTTTTTTTAAAAATCAAGGTAATTAAATTTGCAGTGTTTTCTTTCAATGTTGGGTAAATGTTATTTAAAAAATATATATTTAAGTTGGTTTTAAAATTAATCTTAGGGTCTAAAATCTGTGAGTCTTTTTGTAAAAGACTGCTTTTATGGGAAAGGCCCCAGTGTGGCAGATGTGATGTTGTAGAATGAGAAAAGTCAAGGCTTATGTTAAGTGGGAAATAAGGTTTGATATAAACTGCTCTTTACCTCTAAGAATTATCTTGAAATGTCTTTTGTTTTCCCTTAAGTGTACTTATACTGCCCTCCATTTCTCAGCTACTGTTTTTTCCCCTGGTATCTGGAAGATTCAGGTAGGAAATTATCTAACTGAAATGGTTTTCACATAGTTTTACCTTGTAAACAGAAACATTCATCAATGGTCTGTGTTTTTCTCTATCATCAACAGATATTTAACAAATATTTATTCAATTATCTATACCGGATAAGGTGGAACAAAATAAAGGAATTTTATACAGCCTGTGTCTAGATTTAGGAATCCATGATCTGGTAGCGGGGTAGTGGTAGGCACCTATCTAAGGGTAGAGTTGGGGATTAGTAACACATCTGACTTGTTAAAAGAATACAAACTTTGAGAATCCAAATAACGACAGAATTCTATCACAATCCTGAAAACACAAGGAGTATCCATGAGACTATACTTGCATAAGTAAATGATTGAAAAAATAAATCAGGGCAAATTTTTCTTATGGAAGAATTCCAAATAAAATATGTAAATCATTCTCCTTTAGGAAATGGAGATTCATTCCTCACCCCTGGACTGTCTGATGGATTTAGTAACTAGCTTTCAAAGAACAGAGGTTGGAAAAGAAAAAGCGTGCCTTCTCAGTGGAGAAAACTTAGCCAAATGCTTTAAATCCCCAGTGAAGAGACATGTCACTATCAAGGCCACTGGACATCTTAGAAGGGGACAGGCCACTTGCTTCTATGGTTTTCTTTCTATAATTTCACTCCGGTCATGAGAAAGAACCAGACAAACCCAAATTGAAGAACATTATACAAAATACCTGGCCAATACTTTTTAAAGAGTGTTAAGATCATAAAAGCAAGAAAGATAGAGAATCTTACAGCCTAGAGGAGCTTAAGACAGACATAATAACAAAATGTGACACAGTATCCTGGGTCATTAGTACAAAAATGAATGAAATCGGAATATAGTCTATTTCAATAAATAATATTATACACTAATCTCTAGAGTATATAAAGAACTCAAAAAGCTATGCCCTTCAAAACCAAATAACTCAATCAATAAATGGGCCAAGTTCCTGAAGAGAGACTTCTCAGATGATATACAATCAATCAACAAATACATGGAAAAAATGTTCATTATCACTAGCAATTAGAGAAATGCAAATTAAAACCACTCTAAGATTTCATGTTACTCCAGTCAGAATGCTATTATGCACACAAACAACAATAAGTGTTGACTAGGATGTGGGGAAAAGGGTACACTCATACATTGCTGGTGGGACTGCAAATTAGTGCAGCCAATTTGGAAAGCAATATGGAGATTTCTTGGAAAACTGGGAATGGAACCACCATTTGACCCAGCTATCCCTCTCCTCGGTCTATACCCAAAGGACTTAAAAACAGCATACTAGGGACACAGCCACATTAATGTTTATAGCAGCACAATTCATAATAGAAACTGTGGAACCAACCTAGATGCCCTTCAAGAGATAAATGGATAAAAAAATGTGGCATATGTACACAATGGAATATTACTCAGCAATAAGACAATAAAATCATAGCATTTGCAGGTAAATGGATGGCGTTAGAGAAGATAATGCTAAGTAAAGTTAGCCAATCCCAAAAAACCAAAGGCTGAATGTTTTCTTTGATATAAGGAGGCTAATTCATAGTGGGATAGGGAGGGGGAGCATGGGAGAAATAGACCAACTCTAGATAAGGCAGAAGGGTTGGAGGGAAATGGAGGGGGCATGGGATAATTAATGATGGTGGAATGTGATGATCATTACTATCCAAAGCACATGTATAAAGACATGAATTGATGTGAATATACTATATATACAACCAGAGATGAAAAATTTTGCTCTATATATGTAATAAGAATTTTAATGCATTCTGTCATATATAAATTAAAAAATTACATAAAAAATAATATCATACCAGTGTTAAATATTGGTCTAACATTAGAGGAGCCTGGGAGAAAAAGTGTAAGTACTTGCTAAGCTATCTTTGTAACTGTCCTCAAAAGTGATTCCAGAACAAAGCATTTATTTTAAAAATTATAATTTCTCAAATGTGTGCTAGTAAGAGTCTCTAGCCTTAAAAGAAAGGAAACATCAGCATAATAGGTAGAGATAGCTTTAGGGAGATACGGACTATATGAGAGTCCCAAAGATAAACTCAATCACTGTTTCTTCTTCATGAGTTTTTGTCCCAGGGCTCTTTTTTCTGATCTGTTGAATAAAAATTCTCCTGAACACTACTCAAGTAATTCTAATACCAAAGCAAAGTAGTTTTCAATTAAATTTAAGAGCCCTGAAATTAGTTGGCTCCATCCAGGTCTACTTTTATCCTGAGTTCTTGATCATTGTCCAACATGCAGGACCCCCACCCTCCTGAGGCCCCATGTCTCAGTGCTCCTCTGTCCATCTGTCCCACTGTAGTCTTTGCAAGCAAATCACCCACATTCTTAGCTTTACCCCAGAATATTCTTTTCACTTGAAAGCATTTGCAAAATGAGGTTTCTCTAAAATCAAAACGTCTCACCTTTCTTCAGTATGCTCTTTGTTCACCATTACTAGGGGTAAAATTTAAAGGCCAATGAAAGTGATCAAAACCATCCAGGTTCATGATTTTTAGGTTACTTCTCTCATGACTATAAACAAAAAGGTAATTCTTATGTAGTGTTTTGCAACACAGAACCGTGGGAAAAATGATGAAAAAGTGTCTGGTCTTTCAATGAGATTAAGTAACCATAATACAAAACTCAGTAACAATAACAACAGCAAAAATTCTATGTAGACTAATTTCATTTATATATAATATATGAAATAAAACATTAGCAGCAGTTTATTAAAAGAAAAATACCATCACCCAAAAATGCTGAAAGGGGTCCTTCTTTTTAATAGCTGCACACTTCATGGTGTCCACATACAATTTATTAAGGTATCTCTGTTGGTGACTCTTTTTTGTATTCTTTCAACTTTGACTATTACAATAATTTAATATTAAACGTTTTGTACATATAGTACCATTCTGTAGGAATGGTATTGAGAAGTTCAATTAGCATACAAAAAGATACATGAATATAAAATATACCTATGTGAAGAAAATGGTAAGCTAGGAATGGAAGAAAAGTGTCCTATATTGATAAAGTTTATTAATGAATAAATAAGAATCGTACTTGTATCAACTATGCAAAAAAACACTCTGTTGTAAAAGCTAAAAAGGAATATGCAAATAACACTTGTGGATTGTAAATATTCAACTAATAAGAAATGGTTAGCAATATGCAGTATGTCTTTCTGTATCTGATTACTCATTAAAAGCATGAAAATACAGATGGATGATGCATAGGCAAGTAGATGTATATGTATACAATTTTAAAAAGTAGTTATTGCAAGATGCTATTGTTCTGCAACTTGCTCTTTAAATTTTTATCAACAACATATTATTAAGTTCCTTCTATATTAGTGGCTCTATCTCATTCATTTTTAATTGCTGCATACTTCATAGTGAAAATGTACCATATGTTATTTAATTCTCATTCTATTTGGAATGTTCTGGGTTTTCTCCAAATTTTATTGTTACAATAATGTTATTTTGAACATTTTGGTATATCTATCCTCACCTTCATATTTCTGTGCAGTGAATATCAAAAAATGAAATTAGTAGCCTAAACAATATGTGCATATTGAATTTTGATAGATGCTTTCAAATACCCTTCATAATGAAAGTGCCCATGTATACTATATCAATAGTTTATGGCAGTGCTTGCTGCTTCAAATTCTTGGCAGTAATTTTTACCTAGCGACAATCTAAAAGGTGAAAAATGGTGCCAGGTTGAGAGCCTTTCCAAGAATTTGTGTTTCCCTCTCTGTGGAGGGCAGGTTTGGGGTGTTTTTCATGGTGCTCACTCCTGGTATTCATGCCTGTATAATCCTTCCCCTCAGTGTGGTAGGTCCATGGCTTACTTCCATCCAATAAGTACGACAAAGATGAAGGAACTCTGAGGATCTAATTGCAGTCCCTAATCAGTTAATGTTAAGCTCATCAAAAGTGAGACCATCCTGTCACTCAATCACTGCAAGCTCTTACAAGACAGAATAGGCCTTCCCTTGGGTGAGAGATTCTCCTTTTGAAATTGGAAAAATGAGTATCCATGCTAGAGAAACTCATGTAGGAAAAACTACAGACACTCCCCTGTGAACTGGGGAAGCTTCTTGGATTTGAGCTGACAGCAAAAAACAGGGACGGTTATACCTACAGCCTTTAGGAACTGAATTTTGCCAATAGCCTGAATGAGACTGGAAGCAAGTTCTTCACCAGTCAAGCCTCCAGATAAAAACACATCCTCCCCAGTAGGCACTGACACCTTGACTGCAGCCTTGTAAGACTTCAAGCCGAGATCCCAGCCAAGCCATGCTATGCTTGCACTCCTGACCTAGAGAAACATGGGACAATAGATATTTTTTAAGTTACTGTGTTTGAGATAATTTGTTATTCAATAATAGAAAGTTAATATGTTCTCTGTGAATTGTTTGTTCATATTCATAGCCCATAATTCATAGCCCCTTTTTTATTTTTCATTTGAGACAGGGTCTTGCTAAATTGCTTAGGACTTTGCTAAGTTGAAGATGGCCTTATTTGAAAATAGGGTCTTTGCAGATGTAATTAAGTTAAGTTGAGGACATATTGGGTTAGAGGGACACACATTCAATAACTAGTGTCTTTACAAGAAGAGGGAAGTTTGGACACAGATGTTCAGGAAAATAGCTGTGTGGAGACAGAAAAAATTAGAGTAACACATCCACAATACAAAGAATGCAACCTCCCCAGTAGTCCAGAAGAGGCAAGGCAGGATTCCTGAGAGCCTTCAGAAACAGCAGGCCCCACCAACTCTGTGATTTCAGGCTTCTGGCCTCCAGAATTTTGAGAGGATAAATTTCTGTTGTTTTTAAGCCACCTAGTTTGTGATAGGCTGTTATAGCAGACCAATAAAACTGCTATAAAGAGCAGGAGATTTGAAGGTATATTCAAGGGAGTGACTGAAGTATGGGCCACAGCTCTCAGCTACTTAAGGGGGTGTCAATGGATGGGGCAGAGTAAGGTGGAGTAAATGTGGCGGTGGGGTGACTCCTTTCTTCCACACAAGATATATCCAATATCTTTAGTGATAACAATAAAGAAAGTAGGTAGAAAGGTAAACAGGAACTAAGGAAGCAGAGATGATCTATTCCATGACTCAGAGGAGCCTGGCTGAGCAGAGAAGGAGCAAGATAAGGCATTATCTAAAAGTGTTGAAAGGACCCAAGAAATCATAATGGGTAGCCACATCCTCCTGCCCCTTCCCACCCATTCTAATGAGGATTCGGGCTCTTCCTTCCCCTTAGAAATGGTTCTGACCATGTTCACCAAGGGGCCGGCCCTTTATTTCACTGACTTTTTCCTTCAAATATGGTTTTGTTGGCTACTTTTTTTTTTTTTTTAAATTCAGGCTATTTATATTCCCTGCAATCATTTTCCCTAGAGCTTCTCTCAGTCCTCTGGCTCCTCTTCTCCCTGGCGCCTTTTCAGTTTCCATTTTAACACCCCCACCCCACACATTATACCTGTTACAGGTTAACAGATTCTCAGGGATTGTCCTTAACCTCTTCTCACCTGACCTGCTATTCCTGTGTGCTTTGATTTGTACCCTTAGCATTAAGTAGCACCTAAAGGTCAAAGACTTAAAAAAAATACACTATGTTAGTACAACTCTCCCTGAGCTCTAGAACCATCTATGTCCATGTGTTCACAGAACTTAAGGTCCAAAATTGAACCCAGAAACCTTCCTCCCATTCGTAAATCTCTCCCTCCTCTTCAATGATTGGTATTAGTCAGTTTTCAATTGAGAATACACCTTCCCCAAATCCTACATATGAGCAATCAGTCAGGCACCTCACCTATTAGAGACCCCAAACAATGGGGTTTTAAACAAGATAAGGTTTATTATATATTTAAGGTTGTGTTTCCAGTAGAAAATTATTCTGTAACTCTAAAAAATATAGTTTATTGCCAATAATCTAGGTAATACAGCAAAGCTGTATTTTATATTTCACAAAATTTATGTCAAAAAAGACTTTGTGTTTAATTATAGTCATATGCCACATACTGACATCACAGTCAAATACAGACCCCACATATACAGTGGTGGCCAAAAGGTTGAAATTCCTATTGTCTATTGATGTCATAGCCTCCATAATTTTGTGGCACTCCCATTACTCATATGCTTATGGTGGTGCTGGTGGTCACATACCTACTCTACTGTCAGTTGTACAAAAGTACAGCACAGACAATTATGTACAACACAAAATATTTGATAATGATCATATATGGCTATGTTACAGTTTTATGCATGCACTGTACTTCTTATCAGTATTTTACAGTATACTCCTTCCACCTATAAAGTTCCCTATAAAATAGTGTTCCAGGCTGGCAGCAGCCAGGTGTCTCTTGACTGAATCATTTTTTCTTGGGCATCATTTAATCTTGGGATTTGTTCATGATGGCCTGACATGCAATAGGCTAATCTATTAAATGTGTTAGTAATAGGATTTGCATTGTGTGGCAGTATTACTCATATACCATATAGCCAAGGTGTGGGATAGGTTATGCCACCTAGATTTTTGTATGCATCCTCTGTGTGGGTCACACAACCATGAAATGCCTAATGATGCATTTCTAGAAACGTATCCCTCTTGTTAAGTGAAGCATGATGGTATTTGAAACAAAGCTAAGAATTTTATTCCTCTGTCTGGACAAAAGGGCAATTATTAAAATATTGGCTAGTAGTCCTTTTCCCTACTAATGATAGAAATGATACTTGTTAGATGCTGGGATAAAAAATGAGCACATACAGATAATTTGTTGGGAAGATAAAATCTAAACCTAAATTCTTTTTTAAATTAAATTTTAAAAATTTATATATGACAGTGGAATGCATTACAATTCATATTAGACATAGAGCACAACTTTTCATATCTGTGGTTATATATAATCTATATTCACACCAATTTATGTCTTCATATATGTACTTTGGATAATGATACCATCACATTCCACCATCATTTCTAACTCCATGCCCCCTCTTTTCCCCTCCAAACCCTCGACCCTATCTAGAGTTCTTCTATTCCTCCCATGGTCCCCCTCCATACTCCACTATGAATCAGCCTCCTTATATCAGAGAAAACAGTCAGCATTTATTTTGGGGGGATTGGCTAACTTCACTTAGCATTATCTTCTCTAAGTCCATCTATTTACCTGCAAATGCCATAATTTTATTCTCTTTTACTGCTGAGTAATATTTCATTGTGTATATATGCCACATTTTTTTTTTATCCATTCAGCTACTGAAGGGCATCTAGGTTGGTTCCACAGTTTAGCTATTGTGAATTGTGCTGCTGTAAACGTTGGTGTGGCTGTGGCCGTGTCCCTATAGTATGTTGTTTTTAAGTCCTTTGGTTATAGACCAAAGAAAGGACAGCTGGGTCAAATGGTGGTTCCATTCCCAATTTTCCAAAGAATCTTCATACTGCTTTCCATATTGGCTGCACCAATTTGCAGTGGTGTATGAGTATACCTTTTTCCCCACATCCTCGCCAACACTTGTTGTTTGACTTCATAATAGCTGACATTCTGACTGGAGTGAGATGAAATCTTACAGTAGTTTTGATTTGCATTTCTCTAATTGCTAGCAATGATGAACAGTTTTCATATATTTGTTGATTTATTCAAACCTAAGTTCTTTAAGGATCCTGTTTACTTCATCTATGATGATAGATGGCACCACTAATGAGGACTACTGCCATTTATTATTATTTTAAAAATATTTTTAGATTTATGGACATTTATTTTATTCATTTACTTATATTTGGTGCTGAGAATGGAACCCAGTGTCTCACACATGCTGGGCAAGCTCTCTACCACTGAACCACAGCCCCAGCCCCAGCCCCAGCCCCAGCCCCTACCATTTATTTTTTATTTACCTTGGGCTTTGGGATGGTGGTGAGAAAAAAAAATGGAAATATATTCCAACTTGTAAAAGTCCATGTTTCTTTTTTAAATGTAAATACCAATGGAATCCTGCAGCTTTAGTTCAAGTTAAAATAAATGGAAAATTAATAGTGATAATTAACATAAAAATACAGAATTTCTAGGTCATGGTACAAACTATATAGTCCTTAAATGCCCAAATCTTAACCCTCCAAGAGACCTCAGAAATGACATAGCCTTATGTTATGTATAGGCTGAATTGTGTGTGTGTGTGTGTGTGTATGCGCATGTGCACGCACACACATGTGTATTCTGAATACTTCAAAGTTGAGTGTAGATGCCAACAGTTCAGTGGTGGTGTTGAGGGACATCATTCCATAGCTTGCCATAAGACCCCTCCTCCTTGCTCATCAGCTGCATCTTGCACTTGTCTGTGCCTTTGAAGATATTTGAATTTGTAATTCCATCCAGTCCAACTTACCTTCCAATTAAGCACATCTGCCAGGTGGTGACCCAATCTCTACTTAAACGCTCTCATGGATGGGGAACAGAGAACTTATTAAAATTTCAGGCAGGCTTCCCTGTTAGAAAGTTTGCTGAGATGGAGCAGCAACTTGATTCCCAGTATCTTCCACCTAGTGGTCGAGTCACGTGGAAAAAGCCTAATCCCTCTTCCACACAACAAAACTTCAGATAATTGATGGGATCTATCACGTCTCTTCATTTCATTCCAGAGCTTTTCTTCTCAAGGTTAAACACCCTCAATTTCTTTAATGTCTCTCATTTGGCATTCACCGTCCTGATAATCCTCCTTTGAGTGAATGTAATACCATTTGTCAATGACCCTTACAAAATGTGTTTCTGAGAGGGAACACGGTGATCTACATGTGGTCTGCCCAGCGCAGGGTAGAGAGGGGCTATTAACACCCGTGTTCTGGACATTATGCTTCCATTAATGAAATTGAGGGCTGCATTAGCTGTTTTTAAGCAGTTAGTAACAGGAATGAAAATGATGGTTGAAGCATGAAATGCAGCTTGACCATGTTGGAAGAAGTCAGTGAAAGTAACACAGGTGCACCTTAACCTTGGGAAGAATTCTCTTTTCAAAAGATGCAGGAGATTATATAAGGCACATATTTTTCTTAAAATCTGAGACGAATGAAGAAAAGCTACACGGATGTATTTGGGTTGAGAATGATGGGTTCTACTGCAACGTTATCACATGTGTTTTATAATTGAAAAAATTGTTTAAAAATATTGTCAACCTGTGCACACTACTATGGGCTGGGGATGTGGCTCAAGCGGTAGCGCGCTCCCCTGGCATGCATGCGGCCCGGGTTCGATCCTCACCACCACATACAAAGATGTTGTGTCCGCCGAGAACTAAAAAATAAATATTAAAATTCTCTCTCTCAAAAAAAAAAAAAAAACCACAAAAACCTGTGCATACTACTACTATGATATATAACATCTATCCCCTGTATTTCTGCATATTTGATTTTACTTATAAAAGCAATGCTCAGATACACATGTACATTTTCTGATATATAAAGTCATCTTTGTAAGTTTGGCCAGGGGAATAAATATTGTCATCTCACTTTTGCAAATGTTTTTCTTTGCCTTCCTCAATTTTATCTTCTTTCTGTTTCCACAATCAGTCTCTGTGGTCATTGATTAAAGGTAAGACCCAGTCTGAATCCAGTCTATTCAGATGGGACAGAAAATACTTGAGTTTTTAGCATCAGTGCTTAAGTCTAGACACTGGTGGGGTGGATGCTTCCAGGGCAACAGGAGAGTTTTCATGTTATCCTTTTCAAGTGTCTTTCTCCTCCCCATCACCAGCTCTCAGAGGGGAATTTACTATAGAGCTAATGGGTTTTAAACTGCAGGGCTCTAATTGTATGGACACCTTACAAGTTGTTGGGAGGAGTCCTGACTTTTAATGCTCATAATGGCATATTCCTTTGCTCAGAGGACCTCTGAGCTGGATGAGTACAGGCCTGCAGCTCAGTACCTACCTGTATATCCTCTTCCCTTGTCCATCTAGCAGGTTCTTGGCCTGATTTGGGGCTGTGGGCTCTGCCTTGGTCGCATGCCCTCATTCAAAGCACTGCAGCATTTCTCTGCTTCCTCTCTGCTTCGGATATGTCTCTCCTCCTTTCATCTTTCTGGCTTCCTATAAGGCTCTAGCTTCTGAATCCATATTATTTTCATCTAATTCCTAACAAATTTCTTAGTAACTTCCTAGAGCTATTGGTAACTCTGCCTGTACTCTGGCTTCCTTATTTTTTGCGGGGGAGAGGGGTACTTAGGATTTAACCCAGGGACAATTTATCACTGAGTTACATCTCCAGCTATCTCTCTCTCTCTCTCTCTCTCTCTCTATGTGTATATATATATATATATA
>NW_025999942.1:5118587-5149988 GCF_001458135.2 Marmota marmota marmota
ATTCTTAATACACCTTTATACCACAATTTATCATATCTATGTATACAAGATAAGTTGATCTCAAATCTTATAGCAAGCCATGATTTGCCTTTACTGATAATGGCCAATGTCTGTTTCTTCTTTGAACAGAATTCTACCTTTTCATTTTCTCTCTCCACAAGAGATTTGCTGTATTCTCAATGCACATATTTTCTACCTCTGTTTCCTGAGAAGTGGTGGATCTTGTAACATCCTCATAAGCAATAAAAACACCTAATGCACTGTTATTAACTCCAAATCAGATTTTAAAATAAAGAAAATAAGACTCTTTGGAGAAATGGCTACTTGCAAAGTAGGGGGAGGGAACATGCAAATGAGCCTAGAGTATGTTGCTGCCTCCCAAAGTAAGGAATTGTTTAAGGATTATTGGTGACACGGAAAAAGGCACAAAATATAGTCATTAGGAGACAAGTTGAGCACCCAAATATATAATAATAATAATGGATTATAACCCACTGACACAATTGAATCCTTGATTCCTTATTGATTCAGAGAAATGACCAGCTTGAAAATTTGATGTGGGATAGTTAAAGAATTTAAAAGAATCCTTCGACAGCATACTTCCAAAGAACAAAATTGAGAGGAATAAAGTGGAGAATTCTGCCAGAAATATCTGAACCTACTAATCAAATAAACATTCCTAATGAAATAGATACAATTGTTTATCACCTAGAAAGGGAAGAAAATGTCATACTGTGACCTTTCTTCCAGAAATTCTTAAGATGAATTTAATTAGTAGGAAACTGATTAATAAATTCAAATTGAGGGGCATTTTATAAACATGAAGTCTATGCTCTTAAAGAGTGTCAAGGTCATGTAAGTGAAGATTGAAGAAGTGTCCTAGAGTCTTCTAAAAAGATGTGACAAATAGTTATAACGTGATTCTGGATTCTCTACTAAGTTTTTAATGAAATATAATGGATATCTTTGGAACTCATTGATTAAATACCATTAGGAATAAGGATTAGAAAGTCCCAATATATCAATACTTAATTCCTGATTTTAATACTTTGAGTATAATTGTACAGTAAAAAAACCTTTTTAAAATAAAATATACACTAAAATATTTCTGGATTTCTGGTCTTTGGGAACATGGTGTTAATTTACCCATTTTTTTTGAACACTGGGGATTGAACTCAGGGGACTTGACCACTGAGCCACATCCCTAGCCCTATTTTATATTTTATTTAGAGACAGAGTCTCACTGAGTTTCTATAGGACCTCACTTTTGCTGAGGCTGGCTTTGAAGTTGCAATCCTTCTGCCTCAGCCTACAGAGCTGCTGAGATTAGAGACATGTGCCACTGTGCCCAGCTATTAATTTATTTTCAAATGGTTCAAGCAAAAAGTTCCCTGTATATAGTAACAATTTCTTTTCTGTTGTGATTATTAAAAAAATGAATCCAGTTGTAGGCATATATGTGTATGTGTATACAAATATATATATTTATTTTATATTATATATATAATTGTGTGTGTCTCTATGTGTATATATATATATATATATATATATATATATATATATATATATATATATATATATTTGAGACTGGGTCTTACTAAGTTGCTTAGGGCCTCACTAACATGCCAAGGCTGGCCTTGAACTTGTGCTCCTCTTGTCTCAGCCTCTGGGGTTGCTGAGATTACAGCTATGTACCACCATGCCTGGTTGGCTTCCTTAGTTTATAACCTCAACTTCAGAGATTTACTTCCTACTTGTCCCCTGTACAGATATGATGCCTACTTGATCCTTGACAGCAGGATTAAAGGATGGTGCAGTCATCTCATACCTTCAACCGTGAATACTGTAATGCTTTAAATACATATTAGGAGTACAATAAATGTTTGTTGATTAAATGAATCAATAAATTTTTGAACAGTGTAGCTATAAAATCAAGAATGATAAATAGAGCCAGAATGAGATAATGTCCAGGGAATAGTAATTGGAAGTTATGATCAGGAAGACATTTTATCAAATTATCATTCAAGTTCAAATAGTATTCTCCCTTTTGATCAGTTCTAAATATAAATGATGTAAATAAAGGTTGGAATTTGTAATTTTTCTCTGTACTGACAGGATGTACTTGTTGGCCCTGAGATATTTTAAAGCTGCACAGTATCATTTAACATCTGAGCACTACCTCATTCCCTCATCTCTTGAAAAGATGATAAGTTTCACAAAGCAATTCAGATCATATCTAAAATTTCATTTTGACAAGTAGATACTGGAATTAGAGAATATTTTATTTACATTGTTAGCTCAATTATAGTTATTAAAGAGTTATGCAAAGCTGTTTCAAGAGACCTGATGCATTATACCTGCAATATGTTTATATATACCCACATGAACGCACAGACACACCGCTAAAGGGAGTCAACACTGGAGTTTTCATGAGCACTTGAGGATGCAGAATGACTTGAGAGTGTCCGTGCTGTTTTTGAAGGATGCTAACAAGCTGGCATTATGTCATGTTCTCTCCTTTGAGAGTCGTGAGCGCACACATTGTCAGAGAACTCACGGGAGATTTTGTCCATAAAAATAACTGTGATGTGGCTTGAAGCACAGCTTTTATGAGACTCTTTGATTTGTTTCCCAAAGGTCAAGTTCAATCCTGGTAGCTTGCTGTAGGAATGTTTTAATTTTTATTTAGTAATCCCTACTTCCTCTAACTGCCTTGCACATCCCATCACCCAGCAAATAAAAATCCAAGCAGTAAAGTTTGTTAGCTAGGCATACTCTGTAAAACACGATGATTTATTCTTTCAGTGACCTTAATGATAGTTTTAGGGTAGTAAATTTTTTATTATAGTAAATTATTTATTGCAGAGAGGCATGTGAGTCAACAAGGAAAGCGGAAATAATAGTGGAGAAATTTATGTTGTTTTTCTGAAGAGTTATGGTTCCGTGCATCTCTACCCCCAGCCTTGTGCTTCTAACTAAAACTTTCCATTATATGAAGTAAATTCTCAAGATAACATGGGATAGATGAGGTTGTACAGAGTGGGGACTGCACACTCATTCTCCAGGGGGATTCCTGAGGGGGGTTTCTAGCATTCTTTACACTTGTTCTGGAGTCCAAGAATGCATATGTGCTAGAGACTCATTACAGTTGCTACCATCCAGAAATATCAGAATTCTAACATTTTTCAGGTTCTTAGAAGAGACACGAAGGCCTTCAGTGAATTTTCAAGTGTGTCTAGCTTGGGACATTGGGGCAGAGGAATCATGATGAGTATGTCACAATTTAGCATCTACAGGGAGAAAACTATCCATTGTTTTTAATTATGCATCATTAGAAACAGGCATTTTAAATATCTACTGTACAATGAAAACAAATGCATTTAATAAGAACGCTGAGATACTCTGAGATCTTGAAATCTTTTAAATCTTTAAATGAAATGCCAGATGACTTTACAATTGAACGATTTCACTTATTAACTTATCCCTTCATGTATTTATTTAGTAGTTACTTCCATTTACTGTAAGTAGTAAATTACCACAAACTTTCTATTAACCATGGCACTGGATTAGGCAGGACTGTCAGTGATGTTACCAAATAAAATTGTACAATATACAACATTTGAAGAGAAAATACATTCTTACCTTTTAAATAAAGAATATCATTAAATACTTCAAGATTCCATAATTAGTCATGTATTTTTTGGGACACAAGTCCATTATTCTTTCTATTATTTTATATGAGTCATTGTGTTACTTTGTATTAATGAAAGAAAATGATCGTTCTGCTATTGTTTCCCAGGATCCTGAACACATTGCCAGGCATATAAAGACCATTCAATAAATATTTATTGAATAAATAAGTAAATGACTAAATAAATTTATTTCTCAATTTG
The DNA here is from genome assembly GCF_001458135.2 of Marmota marmota marmota. Classification (NCBI taxonomy): domain Eukaryota; kingdom Metazoa; phylum Chordata; class Mammalia; order Rodentia; family Sciuridae; genus Marmota; species Marmota marmota. The sequence continues at coordinate 5,122,481 of NW_025999942.1, forward strand.
GTGAAGTATACCTTCATGTTTTCCAAAAACATTGCATGATTTACCAACTTTTACGGCCCCCATATATCTGAAAATATTTTTTTTGTTGCTTTCAGAAGTGAAAGCTAAATTGGCCAGCATGAAAATCTGGCATCACAAACATTTCCCTTCAACCATGGAGAGATGTCACATCCATTGTCATTTTACACAGTTGTTCTTTAATCTCAATTCCATCTCTTCTTGTGTTTTTCTTCTCCTGTCCTATTCAGATCATTTGATTTTACGTATTATTGAGAATCAAGCAGTTTTCTAAAATAAGAAAATTCTGGTTCTGACAGTACATCATTTCTAAAGAACACATTCACTTTGAATTTTTAAGACAGCACTCAGTTTCCTTCCATCTATAGTGTTGTGTTGTTTTCGTTGACTTTTATCATTTTGATGGAGGAGAGATCTGTGCCTTCTAGTGTTCCCCATTAGATGACTTCTATGGCTTTCACTTAGCCCAGATATTTGTGTGTAGAGAACAAAGACTTTGAGACCCCAGGATATTTGTGTAGAAATCAAAGCCACTGATCCCATTATTACTCCAGTCAGAATGATGAAAGGTGCTCAACATCATTAGTCATTAGACAAATGCAATTTGAAACCATAATGAGATACCACTGTCTACTCTAAGACTGGCTAACGTAAAAAAAAATGAGATCCTACCAAGGGTCTCTAAGGGTGTGTGAGGCAGTAGAATGCTGCCAGTGGGAATGCGGAATGGTACAATCACTTCTTAAAACAGTTTAGAGCCTTTCTAAAAAGCTTAATGTACCATTACCAAATGATCCAGCCAATTCATTTCTAAGCCTTTACCTGTTAAAAACAAAATATACTCATTCAAAGACATGTATTTGAGTGCTTGTTATGGCTTTATTGGTAATAACCAAAACTGGGAATTCAAGGATATATCTAACAACAAGTGAATGCATAAACAGTCTGGTGTATTCATGCAATTGAACACTGCTCAGGGATAAGTCAGATGAATTATTGAAGCATGCTACAAAGTAAATGAATCCCTGAATAAGCATGTTGTATGAAATAATCTGGACAAAATAGGATAAATAGTGAATGATTTGTGTCAATTCTAGAAAATGCAAATTAGGTATTATGACAGAAGGCAGAGCAATGGTTGCCTGCAAGTTGTTGAGGCATATGGAGAGAGGTGGGAAGAAAAGATTGCAAACAGGTGTGAGTGAACTTTTGGGGGTGAATAATATGTCCATTATCTTGACTGTGGTGATGACTTTCATGGGTGCATACCACGTATCCAAACTTACCAAATCATATACTTTAAATAAATACAGTTGATTATATACCAGTTACATTTCAAGTACATAGTTATAATCCATGGCTGAAAGTCTTTGTAAAAAGTTTGAAATCATTGTTGATCAATTGTATTTTTTTTTCTGTAAAGTATCTGTTCAATTCCTTAGCCCATTTATTGATTGGGTTATTTGGATTTTTTTTTTGGTGTTAAGTTTTTTGAGTTCTTTATATACTCTAGAGATTAATGCTTTATCTGAGGTGCATATGGTGAAGATTTTCTCTCAATCTGTAGGCTCTCTCCTCACTTTATTGTTTTCCTTTGCTGAGAAAAATCTTCTTAATTTGAATCCATCCCATTTATTAATTATTGATTTTACTTCTTGCACTTTAAGAGTCTTGTTAAGGAAGTCAGATCCTAGGCTGATGTGGTGAAGATTTGGGCCTATTTTTTTCTTCTATTAGGCTCAGGGTCTCTGTTCTAGTGCCTGAGTCTTTGATCCACTTTGAGTTGATTTTTGTGCAGGGTGAGAGAGAGAGTTTTAATTTCATTTTGCTACATATGGATTTCCAGTTTTGTCAGCACCATTTGTTGAATAGGCCATCTTTTCTCCAGTGAATGTTCTTGGTACCTTCGAATAGTATGACACACCCATATTTATGTGGGTTTGTCTCTATGTTCTCTATGTACCATTGGTCTACAAGTCTATTTTGGTGCTAACCCATGCTGTTTTTATTACTATAACTCTGTAGTATAGTTTAAGTCTGGTATTATATATGAAAAAGTGTTCAACATCTCTAGCAATTAGAGAAATGTAAATCAAAACTACTCAAGATTTCATCTCACTCCTGTCAGAATGGCAATCATCAAGAATACAAGCAACAATAAATGTTGGCGAGAATGTGGTTATAAAGGTACACTCATACATTGCTGGTGGGACTGCAAGTTGGTGCAACCACTATGGAAAGCAGTATGGAGATTCCTCAGAAAATTAGGAATGGAACCACTATTTGACCCAGCTATCTGACTTTCTTTTATACTCAAAGGACTTAAAATCAACATACTATAGTGATGCAGCCACATCAATGTTTATAGCAGCTCAATTCACAAAAGCTAGGGAACCAACCTAAGTTTCTCTCAATAGATGAATGGATAAAGAAAATGTGGTATATATACTCAATGGAATATTATTCAGCTTTAAAGAAGAGTAAAATTATGGCATTTGCCAGTAAATGGTTGGAGTTGGAGAATATCATGCTGAGAGAAATAAGCCAATCCCACAAAACCAAAGGCCAAGTGTTTTCTCTAATATGCAGATACTAATTCACAATAAAGTGGGGGGCACTAGGGAAGAATAGCATTACCATGGATTAGGTAGAGGGAAGTGATAGGAGGGAAGAGGAGGGAATGTGGGGATAGGAAAGATAATAGAATGAAACAGACATTACTGCTGTATGCATATATGTGACTGCATGACCAATTTGATTCCGCACCATCTACAACATGTACTGAGAAAAATGAGAAATTATAACCCATCTATGTATGATATAACAAAGTGCATAAATGTATTCTATTGTCATGTATAACTAATTAAAACAAATTTAAAAATTTTTTAAAAGTTTGAAATGTATTTCGTTATGGTTTGGATATGGAATGGCCCCCTGACAAAGCTCATATGTTGAAGATTTGGTTTAGCTGGTATCACAATTGGGAGGTGGTGGGAGATTTCAGAGGTGGGTCCTCATTGGAGAAAGTAAGTCAAGGCGGGGCAAGGGATGGGGGGTTGGGGAGGGACTGGCTTATCCTTGAAAGTTCCCTGTCCCCTTCCTTTCTCTCTCTGCTTCCTATCTCCTGTGAGGTGAGGAGTTCTGCATTCCCTGTCATGATGTTCTGCCTCACCATAGGCCCATAGCAGCAGGGCCAAATGACCATGGACTGTAATCTCTGAAACCATAAGCCAAAATAAACCTTTTCTTCTTTAAGCTGATTTTCTCAGGTATTTTGTCACAATGATAAAAAAAGCTAACACAACTTCCATGCAACTTTTATTAATAAAACTTAATGAGAGCCTATCACATAGAAAAAATGCTTTTCCTTTAAAAAACACCACTGTTAGTATATACAATAGTGTGAAAGAGAAAAAAGAGAAATAATTTAATGAAGAACAAAAGAATATAAACACAAAGAAAATATAGATTTTATTTCAGAAATTCCTGGAGAATTCCAGAGAAACTTGACCAGGATTTGAAAAGACATCAAATAAAAACTGAAGGCAGCTCTAACTGTAAAAAGCTAAAAATAACTGAAGGATTATGGCATTTGTCATAAGAAAAGAAATTATTCTAACTTGTAGCTTATATTTTCAACTTCTTTTTCTATGTAGAATCATCTACTTTGAAGGCAAAATAAATGATTAAGAAGCAAAATTCTTTCTTTTTTTTTTCTAGAAGTAACATGTTCTGGATATTTGTTAAAATATTTGAATGTAGGAAACGACCATTTTGAAGGAAAAATTAGCATTTTGTGAAAATTGAAATGGACTCAAATAATGTTTCCTTGAAATTTGATTTGAGAAAATTGAATTACCAATTATAATCACTTAGGCTGATAAAGCCATTTTGTTTGTATTACAAATTGTCTAGAATGTAGGAAAAAGAACTCTATTAGCAGTTGGAAAGTTGATTCTCATCCTTATGTGGAAAAAAGAATTACAACGTGTCTGGGCCTGTAGCCAAGTCAGGTAACTTCTATTGGTCCCAAATTCATTCTCTCTAATATCAAGTAGTTTAATTTAATTCACTTAACTCCTCTCCAGCTCTATGGTTGAGTATTCTGTATACTCAGGTTAAGGGATATAAGAATTTTCTAGATCATTTCTTAATTTTCCAAAGATAGAACAGAAGAGCAATACTGTATGTGTGATTTAAATAAAGAAGAGGAAGACAATTGATTGTAAACAGTACACAATTAATTTATAAGAAATTAATTATAATTATTACTAATATTAGTATTCTATAATATTTGTAACAGGTTATTAAAGATTATTTTCTTTAATAATTATTAATATTATTCTTATTATTTTCTAAGGTTCATCTGTATTTTTACTGATCCATGCTCACAAATTATGGTGAGTGCTATTTTAGCGTCAAATGTACCTCACAATGTGAAAATGGCGCATTTCTCTAAATCACTGATCTCTACAGTATTCAAATGTTGGTTAATTTTGAATTTAAAGTTCTATTTTTCTCCAACAAATTCACCTTACATTCATACATGTATATGAGACTTTCTTGGGTGAAATATTGCCGCAGCCCGGCTGGCTGGGCAAAATAACCGGGGGGTGACGAATAACTTGTGTACGTTGATACAGCAGGAGTAGGAGCCGTTTATTGCAGGACAGGAGCAGTATTTATACATTCCACACAGCTTATCTAATTAGCATAAACTAGATACATCAGTCAACCAATAAGGAATCTCTACACCTAATAGCTCGGTTTTGTTACTTCTCAAACCACTCCCTCTGACATTTTGCCAGGCACCATCCAGACTTGTTTACGAACTTTAACATTCCCCTAGCAAAATGCCAGGTGTTATTTTGACTTGTTTACAGACTCTAACAAAATATAACTTAAATAGAATGCTAGAAGTGAAGTAATTAAAAGGAACATGAAAACATAGCCTATGGGAGGTTTTAAGAGAAGATTATATGAATTCATCTTTGCATAATTCCAATGATAGACATAGTTCTTGTACTGTGTCTGTTTCTCCTATGAGATGGCAAGTCACACATTTATCCTAAAACCCAAAGAACCAGTCAACCAATAAAGCTACCAGGAATTAATTTGATGTTATATGTTACTATTTAAAAATATTTCCCAGCACCATGGAAGGCTGAGGCAGAAGGATTGCAAGTTCAAAGCCAGCCTCAGCAACTTAGAAAAACCCTGTCTCAAAATAAAAAGAGCTAGGGATATGGCGCAGTGATTAAGTGTCCTTGGGTTCTATCCCTGGTACAAGAAAAAAGAAAGAAAGGAAGGAAGGAAGGAAGGAAGGAAGGAAGGAAGGAAGGAAGGAAGGAAGGAAGGAAATTTCCTTTTAACCAAATGAACCCATTCCTGGGAACTTTTGCATTTAGGATGGATATAAATACCATTCTATGCTTCCATTTCTAGGGAAAAGTTTTGAGTCATACCATGTTATTTCATCATGTTATCACATAGTTTACATAGCAACCTTGAACAGGAATGTCTTAAAATTTGTTTCTCAGTGTTTACTCAGTTGCCTGGATTCAACTGGATGGTTCTCTCTTGCAGTTACAGCTGGATGATATTCTGTACTGACATCATTTGAAGGTCTGACTTAGCTGGAGGTCAAAGATGGCTTCTTCATCACTGGCATGTCTAAGAGTGAGTTGAGAAGTGAGGGCTGGGCATCTCTCTCTTTCCACATACCTTCTCTGTATGGTTCCTAGGAAGTTTGTCTTCTTATATGGAGACTGGATTCCTCCAGAGCAAGTATTCTAAGGAACCCGCTGAGGAGTGATGAGGTTGCTGATGACCTGTGTTCATGTGACGTCATGCAGTATCTGCTTCATTGATTGTTAGATCAAGTTGGCGGAGCTACACAAGGGTGTATGCGGGGGTGTGGTTCTTTGGGCCATCCTCTTTGGAAAATAGCTACCCCTCCACTTTGAAAATCCTAAGAACTTTAGAAGTTTGTGCAATTATTCTTTTTGGGGCTTCTATCTTTCTCCTTCCTGACTGTGGTCACATATTTACTTCCATATATGAATAAGGGTGTTCTTCTCTACTTTAATCTTAATAATTTCCAAGGAAACTTGAATATCTTTGTGAATGACTCAAGCCAAGACAATTCTTTAGTTCTGTGATCTTTACTTTTACATTATTCAATTATCTGACACATTTAGCAACAATGTGAAATATATCAAAACCTAACACTATATTACTTATGAAATATTAAACTTCAATTCATCATGCTCTCTTTATAGCAACCTGTCCTCTGAGCTCTGTAACAATAACATACCTGCTCTTGGACCTCAGGAACCCTTAGGCTCTCCACTCATTTGTTTCCTTTTAATATGGTTGCCTCTCTGTGGATTCACTTTCTTTTCTTTCTGACTTTGATTCTGAAGTCTGTCATCTTGATCACTCCTTTGCTATGACTTATTCCTCTACCTGGAATTCCTCTACCTTTGCTATGACTTATTCCTCTACCTGCTGATGTTTCTTCCTCTTCTGTCAAAGCCTCTTGTAAAACCATTACTTTGGATTGATTTAGAGGTGGTGATGGTGGTTGTTGTTCTTCTTCTTGCTCTTGTTCTTCCTTTCCTCCTCCTTCTCCTCTTCTTTTTCTTCCTCCTTCTCCTCCTCTTCCTCCTTTTTTTTTTCTTAAACTCCCGTACCAGGTATTGAACCCCTGAGTTATTTACCCCTGAGGTACATTCCCAACCCTTTTTATTTATTTATTTATTTTGTTTTATTTGAAGACAGGGTCTTGCTAAGTTGCTGAGGTTGGTCTTGAACTTGAAATCCTTTTTCCTCAGTCTCGTGAGTCCCTGGAAGTACAGGTGTGCTTGTGCCATTGTGCCTGGCAAAGGTTCTGCTTCTTTACTCTTTCGCAAATAGGGACTATTTAAAAATGTATGCAACACAAAGCCTCTGCCATCTTAAAAGTGCCCTCTGATGTCATGCCATCCTACTTTCATGATATCCCAGTTCCGAACCTGTGAAAATCAAGCTTCTTTATAGAGGAACAGACATTTATATTTACCACTTCTTTACAGATTTGTTCTTTGTTTTCCCCAGATTAACAACGACCTATAAAATGGCCCTTTTAATTGTTCTCTTGCTTGTTGGTGACCATTCTCTCCTAAGCAAGAAACACCGCCGTTTCTTCTGTGATTTGTCCCCTCTCCTGGATTTCATCCAATGTCTCTATACATCCTGCAGGGACCTTCTTAGTGTCCTTTGTGTGCTTGTGTTTTCTGTTCATTTCTTGACTGTTCACGTTCTCCACGTTGCTGCCTCAGCCCTCTCCTGTTTGCTCTTCACACTCAAGAGGTTACTTCAACCACATTCATGGTTTCAATTACCTCTTATATGCCATATTTTTAGCTCTAAATTCTGTCCTGAACTTGAGAACCATAATCCAACTGGTTCCTGGAAATCTCACTTATAGATCTTATAGGAATTTTGAGCTGCACATAGTCTAAAAATGCCCTAGTGATTTCCACCTAAAATCTATTTCTTGACTATGAAATAGTTGATGAAAATCCTGTCATTCATGGAAACTAGAAACATAGGAGTCAACTCTGACTACTACTTCTTATTCAATTTCAATATTTAATCACTCCCAGAGTCCTGCTAATACAGATTCTTTTACCTCTGTCACATGCATTTCTAACATTACAGAGTTTCAATGCTACTAAATGATCATGATTCAAGTTGTCATTCTTCCTTTATACAAGGATTTGCAGTTAAATAGGCACTTATAAAGACTGCATGTGACCAGAACTCCAAAAATAGAGCAAACTTATCATGCCAAATACCTTAAATATATACATTATTTTGTCTTAGTCTGTTTGAGCTGCCATGACAAAATGCCACACACTAGGTAATTTATTTTTTTTTTATTTTTATTTTTTTTAATTTTTTATTGTGGGTTGTTCAAAACATTACAAATTTCTTGACATATCATATTCCACACTTTGATTCAAGTGGGTTATGAACTCCCACCTTCACCCCATACACAGATTGCAGAATCACATCAGTTACACATCCATTGATTTACATATTGCCATACTAGTGTCTGTTGTGCTCCGCTGCCTTTCTCATCCTCCCTCCCCACCTCTCTCCTCCCCTCCCCTCCTCTCTCTCTACCTCCTCCACTGTATAACCCTGAGGGTCTCCTTCCATTACCATGCAATTTCCCTTCTCTCTCCCTTTCCCTCCCACCTCTCATCCCTGTTAAATGTTAATCTTCTTCTCCTGCTCTTCGTCCCTACTCTGTTCTTAGTTACTCTCCTTATATCAAAGAAGACATTTGGCATTTGTTTTTTAGGGATTGGCTAGCTTCACTTAGCATAATCTGCTCTAATGCCATCCATTTCCCTGTAAATTCTATGATTTTGTCATTTTTTAATGCAGAGTAATACTCCATTGTGTATAAATGCCACATTTTTTTTATCCATTCGTCTATTGAAGGGCATCTAGGTTGGTTCCACAGTCTTGCTATTGTGAATTGTGCTGCTATGAACATCGATGTAGCAGTGTCCCTGTAGCATGCTCTTTTTAGGTCTTTAGGGAATAGACCAAGAAGGGGAATAGCTGGGTCAAATGGTGGCTCCATTCCCAGCTTTCCAAGAAATCTCCATACCGCTAGGTAATTTATAAACAATAAAAATTTATTCTGCACAGTTTCAGAGGCTAGGAAGTTGGAGATTAGGGCACCTACAGATTTCGTGTCTGTTAGGGCTCCCTTTTGGTTTTATAGATGGCATCTTCTCATAGTACCTTCGAATGGTAGAAGGGTTGAGGGGTCTGGGGGTCTCTTTCATGTCTCTTTTAAAGGTAAAAATTCCATTGTTGTGTTTTCTGCTCTAATGACCTAATCATCTCCCTAAAGCTCCACCTCCTAATATCATTATCGTGGTTAGAATTTAGGGGAAATACAAATATTTAATCCATAGCAAATTTCAATTAAAATAGTTGCTTTTTTTTAAAAGGAGGTGACTCTGCTCCTTCCCCCTCTATATTTATTGATAAAACACTAGCAGTCTTGAATGCATCCTCCCTTAGAATGGAATATCTAATGAAATGTTGTTAAAATATATCAGAAAAGAGACAGACCCTATGCATTGACTCTTATTTCCTTGAATAATATTTACAATTAGATCTCATAGAATGAGAAGAACATGGCCTTTGGAGTTAAGATGACACCTGCAGAGAATCTCTGAGAACCCATTTTCCTCACAGCAGTGGATAATACTTATTTTGTATGGTAATATGAAGATTGGGCAAGATAATAAATGCAAAAATGCAGAGGTGCTAAATATTAATTATTTTCATTTCATTATTAATACTCTGCTGAGTATATTCTACGTGTTGGTCTTGAACTGACCAGTGAGAGCTGTTTGAAAGACAGAGAAGGGCTGAACATGGCTGACACTGTGCGTGCACAGCGGTACAAATCAATGCATATACATCCTTGTTACTGAGGCACCACTCAGTTTGAAACACAAACATAATTTTTTTAAATGCTGTACAAATAACTTCAAAAATACCATTGGTGACTATTTCTCAGTTAAGAGGAAAAAACCTTCAGTGTCTTGAAACAAACATATATTTCATCAAACCACAGAAGCCTAACTCTTCTTGGAATTACAAAAGAGAATGTTGGTGAGAAGATTGGTAATGACAGCTACACAGGAAAGAATGACATTAATAAAGAAATAATTGAAGGGATTTGTTGCTTGTCATCTATAAAAAAGCATTACTTCTAACATATTTAAAAATGCAATCAATCAACAAAATCCAGGACATTCTCTGGGGAGAGATGAGGAACTGTAGTAAGCCATGTGCTAACTGACTTAGAGAAGAGTGAACCATGACATGACTACTGGAATACAATTCACAGGAGCCTTTTATGTCACCATTGATGGTGCAATTTGCATTCCTAGAAGGTCATGTTCACAGTGATCACTGAGGTAGGTCTTTATAAAAATTGTGGAGCTCCAAGTTTTTTCTGTCTAAAAGCTTGAGCATTAAAGAAAAAAAATCCTGGTTTTCTCCTGTGTGAATGGACATATAAGTTAAACTTTTAAAAGAGCATTAGAATAAGAATTATTTTCATACTCAGAAAATTCATTTAATGATTTTCAAAGCAGCAAAGAGAATTTCATGAGCATGTTCTAATGTAATTTAAGGTTGAAAATTTTTCTAAATAGAATGGTTCTCCAAGGGACCAGAATATTCCAAAAGGTATTGTTGAGAGCCACAGCCGAAGGGGCCCCAGCAAACTTCCAGCTGCCAGCTGATGATTGGCTCACAGCGGCCCCAACAACTTCTAGCTGATTGGCTCCTCTGCAGTGATGCTCATTGGGCTGTTTCCCTGCCCTTTCAGACTACGGAGCTGCTCATTGGGGGACTTTTTTTGGCTCCGCCCATGCGACCCAGCCAATCAGCCTCAAGAGCAGGAGGAGTGGGGGAGGTAGAGAGGCTTGGGAGAAGCTGGTGGTGGCAGTTGGGCTCTGAGGGTTTTTCCTGAGGAGCTGTGTGGTGTGGTGTGTGGTTCTAAAAATAAAGTTCGTTTCTTTTGACAAGTGGTTCCTGAATTGTGCCCAGCCAGACTGCGGCAAGGTATAAAAGATCATCTTAGTTTAAATAAAACAGTTTCATATCATAATGGTAAGGGTCTGTTTTGTATTTACAGTTTGACAATCTGACAATGTATTGGAAAAAGATCCAAACAATCACATCAGTTGATTTATATAATTGCATAATTGTTAAACCTACTCTCTTTTCAGGCCACCTCTTCAATCATTCCAGTGAATCTGATGATGTGTGAGTGGTAAATATGCCTTCACAGAACCAGGAATGCTCTAGAGAGAAAAGAGGGAATTCATTTTAATGATTTCACAGGTAAGAGGGAAAGCAAATAGTCCTTTAAGTTAGAAAACTATAATTTTGGAAAATGTTTGCTTAGATAATAGAAATTTGTATTAAGATTCCATAGGTTCAAGCACTTCTGGTAATGTTTGAATTGCAGGGATGGGACTATACGTTTTTTGGACTAAAGCTGTTCCTTTTGATTATGCAACAAGAAAAAGCAAGTTTGTGGCAGGTCCATTGCCTTACATGAAATTTTAATCAACTGGTGAGAGAAGAATGAATTTCATTCAAAACTTGCTCAGAGTTTCAAGAGCTGACCTTATACTGTCTCCAGGAAGGCTTGCTGGGCCTTCAGAGTCTATCCTAGTTAGTTTGTGCTTTCTGGGATTTTGTCACTCTTCCAGCCACATCTAAAAAGACCCCAATACACAGTAGGTTTATTGATGGAAATGAGATTTTCCTAGGGATTTTGGTGCACTTGTGCCTGGATATCTTTTGTCCTCTGAATTTTATGACTTATAGTGTTATTTATATTGTGATGATAATCTGGACATAACTATATGTTTTCAGAATCATCATTTCTTTTTTGTTAGAGTCTTGATATTTTATGTTTCAAAATTATAGCTCATTCTAAATGTTCTATATATTTTATTAATAAGAAGGCTAAGCTGTCTAATAATAGGCAATGTAATATTTTCACTAAGAAGTAGAAGAATAAATATGCTGTTCCAAGAAGCTATCTCAAAATCAACTTCTAATTTATTCTTGGACTTGGTTATGTTTTGGGGTTTGAGAGGAGAGAAAGAGAGATTAAGAATTCTTCTTCCCCATCTACAAATCCCAGATCAATAATCTGATACTAATTAGAATTTGTAGGCTATTAGAAAAGCCTCCAGAGAGTTGTGTGTGTATGCTTTCAGTATCCCTTTCCAAATAACAGTTTCTGGAGTTGCCTTTTGTACAATATATTTACTTAAATATGAATCCATATTCATATTTACAAAGTTGGATGCCCACATCTTAAAATAATTGAAGCTGGAAAATGCCATTTGGGAGGTGGTAAATGGTTTCTAAATTTCAGAGCTGAAGAGGGGATTAATCTTCTTCTGTTATGGGAGGGGCCAGTTTTGTGAGTAGTTTTAATCAATGAAATATAAAGCAAGTGTCTAACTTATAGTACTTGGGAAATACAGGGCATAGAAATAATTCAAATACACATGCTACCTTAGACTGAAATGTTAAATTGGGTGTGTAGTTATAAATAAATATATACTCTAGAAAAACTAATATACTTCCCCTAAAAATGGGTTTTGGCTATACTTCCCCTGAAAATTAATGTCTGTCAATGACAGATGGACTTGTGTCTCTGTTATCTTTTCTTCACAATTGTTAACTGATGAACAGAGGATTGGAAGATATGTAGCATAATTTTCTTCTGAAAACAGAGAAGAATCTAAAGAGGAAGTGGGTGAGTTATCATGTGATGCATCCCAAATCTTGGAAACGTGCCTTTGATTATTATAAAAGGTTACAAAAGGTTTTTTTTTTATTGTTTTTCATTCTGGATTTGGGTGGCAGGAGGCACACCTGTGTTGGACCAAGGTGTTAGATTGAGGGGAAGAGGAAAGCCATGGTCGAGAGGAACTTCAGTTAGGAAGACACAGACTGTCACCTATAACATGTTGGCATATAGGACTAAGGAAAACCAGTTGAGAGGCTAAGGAGAACTACTGACTCTTTGAAAGAAACTAATGGAGAGTTATATTTTCTTTTCCTTTACTACAATGATCTTCCATTTGTCTATGGCTTCCTCTTGGCAGTATTCACTTTGGGTATCTAAAGGCAGGATATGCATATTCTTCAGAAGAAACAACCCACAGAGTATAAGGGTGCCACATGCATGATTTTCCTCAGGGAGTCTGCAGCAGTTGAGGAAATGGGAAAGAAATGATAAAGAGTTAGCTGTTGTAAGCTTGAGAAAATTGGGAGCATTTGACTGACAATTAAGAAGTTTAAGACCATCGTTGTCAATAGTAATAGTGCTTGAAATTTGTAGGATAGAGTTTCTTTTTAAAAGTCTTTCACCTTAGAATCATCTTACTTGCTTTTTTATCTTAAAATTTGACTATGTAGTTGAAAACTGTCTATTTCACAAGACACCAGTCTAATAATCAACAGAACATCTTAACACCTTAGTTTAATCACTTTGGAAAATTTTAGTGACTAAATACATCATCATTATCATCATCATCATCATAATGTAATGCATTATTAGTTCATATTGTGGGGAAGGACTTTTTTTTATATGGGGACAGGCTATGTTGCTCTTGAACTCCTGCCTTAGCCTCCATGGTGTCTGGGATTACAGGTGTGCACCATCGTATCTGGTACATTTTTTTCACATTTATTTTCTTACATAAACCTATACACAAATGCAGCAATATACATCCATACAAAAATACATGCACACAAAATGAATTGCACATTGCTTTATTTTTTTTTCTATCTAATCCTCTGAGCAGCCCTACGAGGCAGAAAATCTAATAAATTTCATTCTACAGAGAAGGGAATAGAGGCATCAGTATTGTAAATAGCTTACTCTAAGAGGCAGAGGGGGATTTGAATCCAGACCACTGAATTGCAGGGATGCCAAGCTTAGCCTCTGTCCCATAGGACCATAGTTTATTTGTTTTCCCAAGGTAGTTTTAGAAATAGTTCTCATGAATTAGAAATAATGAGATAATCTCCGATTTAAGTTTCATTGCAAGAGAAAACACTTGCCACTTGCTTTATATTCATCATAGTTATAGTCACTAAGTATTTATCATATTTGAAAGTGGGGATACATTTAAATGCAATGTCATACACTTTGAAAGTGCAATATATTTTTGTTACTTGGTTTAAAATACATCACAGACGTCATTTTTCTTTCAAGAAATGTCTGAGTACATTAGCTTAGAAGATGATATTGGCAAGCTGATGGTATGCATAATTTAAATAGAATGTTCAACTGTACTTAATGTGCATTTTTTAGAAATAGCTGTATATTCGTGGCATCTGTGAAGAGCTCAGCTTGCTTATCATTCTGTACCTCACCAACAAACTATTCCTTCTTTACAAACTGTCAGTCACCTGATATAAGAAAGAAAGAGACTATTTTATAAGTAAAAGTTTTAATATTTAAACACTGTCCCATAACTGAAAATATAATTTGCCTTTATTGCATTCCAACTTTTTGTTTGCAAGTGAAATATTTGACTGAGACAAAAAAATTACAGTTTGTTGTACTACTCTGCCTAGATTATACAATGGAAATCCAAGTCGTGATTAAAAATGTCCTGAATATTAAGGGGCATCATCTTAAAATTTAGGTGTGAAACAGGAAACTATATGATAGTTGGGCTGACTTGAAAAGCATTTGTCAATACAAAGAGGAAAAGTAGGAAAAAAATAATAGAAAAGGAAAAGAGGGGCAGGAGAGGCTGGGGAAGAAAGGAGGGAGAGAGGGAAGCTGAGTATGATGTAGCTCATGAGCAGACATTAAAATTAAATAAAATGGATGGAGGGGCCCCATTTTAAATTTATTCAGGGAATCAGGAATAACTTCTAGTTCTATGGGATAGTTGACTATGAAAATGTGGATAATGAAATCTGCTTATCTTTTAAGTGTGTAGTAAATGATGTTGGGGACCCAGGCACCCAGGTGCAGAAGGAGCCCAGAAACGAATGTGAAGAGGTGAGCTATGCAAATGACCATGCAGAAGGAAGGAGAACCAATGGGTTGTAGGAAGTATTTTGTTAAGTAGCAGGTGGAAGTTGTCTAGGAGGAGAATTTTTTTGTGTACTTAGATATTTTTTCATTTTATTAATTATTATTATTATTATTATTATTTATATATGACAGAAGAATGTATTACAATTCTTATTACATATATAGAGCACAATTTTTCATATCTCTGGTTGTATACATAGTATAGACACACCAATTCGTGTCTTCATACCTGTACTTTGGATAATAATGATCATCACATTCAACCATCATTATTTCCCCTATGCCCCCTCCTTTCCCCTCCCACTCCTCTGCCCTATCTAGAGTTCATCTATTCCTCCCATGCTCCCTCGCCCTATTCAACTATGAATTAGCCTCCTTATATCAAAGAAAACATTCGGCATTTGGTTTTTTGGGATTGGCAAACTTCACTTAGCATTATCTTCTCTAACTCTATCCATTTACCTGCAAATGCCATGATTTTATTCTCTTTAATTGCTGAGTAATATTCCATTGTGTATATATGCCACATTTTTTTATCCCTTCATCTATTGAAGGGCATCTAGGTTGGTTCCACAGTTTAGCTATTGTGAATTGTGCTGCTATAAACATTGATGTGGCTGTGTCCCTGTGGTATGCTGTTTTTAAGTCCTTTGGGTATAGACTGAGGAGAGGGATAGCTGGGTCAAATAGTGGTTCCATTCCCAATTTTTCAAGAAAACTTCATACTGCTTTCCATGTTGGCTGCACCAATTTGCAGTCTCACCAGCAATGTATGAGTGTACCTTTTTTCCCACATCCTCACCAACACTTATTGTTGTTTGTATGCATAATAGCTGACATTCTGACTGGAGTGAGATGAAATCTTAGAGTGGTTTTAATTTGCATTTCTCTAATTGCTAGTTATGATGAACATTTTTTCATGTGTTTGTCGATTGATTGTACATTGTCTTCTGAGAAGTGTCTCCTCAGGTCCTTGGCTCATTTATTGATTGGGTTGTTTTTTTGGTGTCTAGCTTTTTGAGTTCTTTATATACCCTAGAGATTGTGCTCTATCTGATATGTGAGGGGTAAAGATTTGCTCCCAAGATGTAGACTCTTTATTCACCTCACAGATCATTTCTTTTGCTGAGAAGAAACTTTTTAGTTTGAGTCCATCCCATTTATTGATTCTTGATTTTAATTCTTGTGCCACAGGAGTCTTATTGAGGAAGTTGGGGCCTAATCCCACATGATGGAGATTAGGGCTTATTTTTTCTTCTATTATATGCAGGGTCCCTGTTTAAATTCCTAAGTCCTTGATCCATTTTGAGTTGAGTTTTGTGCATGGTGAGAGATAAGGGTTTAATTTCATTTTGTTGTATTTGGATTTCCAGTTTTCCCAGCACCATTTGTTGAAGAAACTATCTTTTACCCAATGCATGTTCTTGGTACCTTTCTCTAATATAGGATAATTGTAGTTTTGAGCCACATCCTCAGACCTATTTTGTATTTTATTTAGAGACAGGGTCTCACTAGGGCTTTGCTTTTGCTGAGGCTGGCTTTGAAATCACCATCCTTCTGCTTCAGCCTCCCAAGCTTCTGGGATTACAGGCATGCACCACCGTGCACAGCTAAATCAAATTGAATCTTGACTGTAATAGTAAATATGTTGTAAGAGAGAAATGGAAAATTCAGAGAAGAAAGATGATAAAAAAATCTTTACCCTTGGACCTTTTTTAAAAAAAGGGATTTTTTGTTTGTTTGTTTGTTTTATCACTAGTAACCTAGGACATCTTGAAAATTTACTACTACTTAACCATAGGAAGATTAGAGTAAGAAGGCCCAGGAACTGCAGATGGAAGAGATCGTAAGAATGGTATAGGTTGTGGGGTTGGTGATAACTTCACACCAAGACCTCACAAAGATATTAGATGGCAGCTCTTCCTACAACTCCTGCAGTGCCCATATTCCTTGACTTGTATTTCAAAAAATCTGAATGGAGTGAGGTGAATCTCACATTTACTAAGGACCATTTATTTCTGCTGAAAAAGTGGGAATGTATCACATATCCAACTCTAGACACTGAAAGAAAATTCAGGGATTGGCTGGGGGTGGGGAAGGGGGTAGATAGCAGTAACAATTTTCATTCTTTTGGTTGTTGACTGTAATACTGGAAGAGAATAAAAGTGTAAGTAAATAACAGGGTATGTGGGTGGTATCAAATAAAATAAAAAAAGCTGATAGTAAGAGCTCAGCAAATACTTGTGAAAACCATGAAAAAGTGTATTTGAAAGAAGGGTTAAAATACCCTACCTCTTGTTTTTAATCTAAAATTGATGGATGAGGAAAAAAAGTAACTAATGAAACTGCCAGGCAAGATTGCAAATAGAGGAGCAAAAAACAAGAGTCAGATAAAGAAGAAACATAGTAGGACATACTTTCCATAATTTTAGATGGAAACATGATACTTCAGGTTTCAGGTATCCATGTATTAAAAGCACACAGTTTAAGTGATTACTGAATTTTTTATCCATAAATGCAAAATGTTTTGATAGACACAGCCAGGACTTCAGTTGATGCTCAACTAATATAATATGGCAACAGAGGGGAATAATTTGATCAAATATTTTAAATCTAATCAAAACAGAAGGAATAGTTGTATAGACTGTGGTTAAATGACTCCTGATGTAGGTTATAGAACTGGTACAGAGCCAAATTATAAATAGAAATTCAACTAAATATTATTCCCTCAAAGTAAAATATAATCTTTAAAACAAAACTTAATTCTTTCTCTTACGTAGTCATCGTTAATATTTTGGCACATTTTATTCCAGCATTACCCTTTCCCCATTGTAGTTTAATGTTAGATATGAGTTTCTAGACTGCATGTTTTATTAATGTTATAAGAAATAAGATTCTTACTGAATCATTAGAATTTTTAACAAATTCTATTTTAGTGCTTGTTTAATATTATGGATGAGCCATAAATGTAGTTAATTAATCATATGCTGTTGCACATTTATATTCTTAAGTAGAATTCCGGAAAAGGAATACTTTTTAGTTTCTAGAAACTACTTGCACAATTATTTTCCAGAAATATAGTTCCATTGTAAGTCTCACCAGCAGTTTGTGAATGTGTTTACCTCTGTCTATCTTCTTGTGCACCATATCCTACATTTGCAAAATAGTTTCAAAGGCAAAATGATATATGCCTATAGTGTTCATGGACAGCCTTTGATTTGAGTGAGTTTGAAATTTTTGTGTTTATTCACTATTTTATTTCTTTGTTTAGTTATAGTATGCAGATGTGTGTGTTCTTATGCGTATTTAACTCTAAAAATTAATTCCTTTTTATTCTTCATTTGTGTATACTTATAACAAAGCTAAGTCTCAATTGGTGGGTTGCCAGTAAATTTAGTTTAGTGTTCTTTGTAAATTCTAGGATTTTATCAAGTATATAGCATCTAACTTTGGTATTCTGTGCTATTGTAGATTTGTTGATATGTGTCCATTAGGTTGACCATTTTATGACAATTTTATGGGCAGGCATAAGGAACTAGGTTCTTAGTGCATACACTACTGCCTCATTCAGTAGTGTCTTTAATATATTCTTGAGTTTTTCTATGTGGCCATCCAGGAACGAGGTTTTCTGTTACAGAAATTTCGCATTATTATAAATTGATGAGTCTCATCTGAAACTGAATTTTGGGGATATTTACAAGAATTAGTTTCTTAAAGTACTTTTGTTCCTAAACTTCTTATGTTTGCACACCCTGAAAATAATGCTGTATCCTTTCTATGACAAAGAAACATTCTCATAGACATCATCAGAAAGTACTGGCTAGTTCCTTGGGTGTTTCTGTTGTTATTGTTTTTTTGTTTGTTTTTTACCAATGCCCAATAATTTTCAAATTCATACACTGATTTGATTGTTAAATAGATCTCCTTATTCATTCCATTTGACTTAGCCAGCTGCTACTAACTGAATCTCTTTGGCTTATATTTGGTAACACACTGGGTGATTTTTTTTTTATAACAAAGTAAATTTGGAGGTTAGCTATATAACCAAGGTTTTGATTGCTTCAGTATTTTTTCAATGACCTTAAAGAAACACCCAAAGCCAGTATAAGAAGTATTGCTTTTTCTCTTATTTTATGTGATGAATGTATTTTTTTGTTTAGCCTTTAGTACTGAAATCTATATAATTTTCCTTAGAAATAGTTTTTGTTATCTTTCATCATAATGTATATCAAATAGCCATGTTTTAAGTTTTTCAAGGTAGTTCTTCATGTTCCTTTTAGAGTGGCATAAGTGATATTACAAATCTTGATGTGATTTCTCTTTGACATTAGTGTCTCTGTGTCTAAATACTTGTAGGTTTTCCTCTTCATTCTTCAACTTCACAGATTTTCTTCTTTGACTTTAGTGTTAACTAGGTAAATTTTTTAGTTTCCAAATTAATTTACTTGTCACATTTTTATTTCCATATTTATTGGATCATGATAAAATATGTGATCTTTGCTTTTTAAATTTGTTAAATATTTCTCATGGAGAGGTTCATAATTGATTTTTAATAATGTTTCATATTTATTATTATTTGTTCTCGAGATATGTGTATCTGTTGAATTTTTCTTGATCATATTATTTTCATTATACTTTCAATTTTGCTAAACTCTTTGTGGTCTTTTTATTTTTAATTAATAGCATTTAATTCTGAATGGAGCATATTGAAGACTCCAGCTGCATTTTTATCTGGTTCTCCGGGAATTCCTTGAACATTATTAGCATTTTCTAGTTGACTCCTATCTGTATGTTCCATACAGACTTACCACTATTTTATTGACTTTAAAACGTTGCCTTTCATCATTACATTTTTTTCTAAATATCCCATCTTGTTTCAGATGCTTGTATCACATGTTTCTGAATGATCTGTTACCATTTGTTTCAAGTATCTATCTAAATTGTAAGGCTTATTGTTAACCACTGTCAGCCCTTATTTATTTTCCACTATAATAAGGTCTTGATTCTGTTCCATCTCTGTTAGTATAAGAATTCAGATAAATTTCTATATGATCTTAATTCAGCATGCCCTCTCAGACTTCTTGCACCTGCTTGAGTATCTATTTATGCCTCCATGAAGCAATGACATATTGGTGGGTATAGGATTGCCAAGTTCTTTTTTCTTGATGGTGTTTCCACCACTTTCTAGTTTTAGAGTGGCATAAGTGATATTACAAATCTTGATGTGATTCTTCTTTGACATTAGTCCCTCTGTGTCTAAATACTTGTAGGTTTTCCTCTTCATTCTTCAACTTCACAGATTTTCTGGTGCTTTAATATTATAGTTCTTTTAGCATTAATCACTTCTGAGACCTGCAGAATCCGTCTGTTTTTGATACAGACTTTTTTTCTCCTCTTGTCCATTTATCATTTCCTATTTGTTTTTTCTACTTTTTTCTAATAACCACATTTCAGAATCCTTGAATCTATCCTCTAAGTCTTTTAAATTTCCTAATATAAATTCATCATTTTACATTTGGGGATATTATAATTTTACTTTTGGCTCTACATCTGAACTCAATGGTGGGCATACTTAATCTATTAAATTGCATAGGGGAGAAATCATACCCTATTGTAAACAGAAGATTATCCAGTATTTTATCAAGCACTTTTCTATGTAGAAGATGCACTCACAGGCTAAATATCATCTCATAGATGCAGAAACTGAGAAGTTATAAAAGGAGTTGTCTGGGTTTGTTAGTAGTGAAAAAAAGAAATAGTTTCTCTTAGTTCAGTAAGTTTTACAACATAATTGGGTTGTTAGGGATATTAGAGGTAATCCTAATTTATTGAGGACTTAAATGTAAAGCACATAGTGCAAGCTTCAAATGCTATCTCATTTTATTCTGTTGGTAGTTTTGGTAGTTGTTTTGATGATTTATGTAATTTGTAAAGCAGGTTCACTGTGAACACATCAATATTTCAGCATGCTGCATCTTGAACTGCAACTATTTTCATGGGTCTAGTGAGATAATACCACACATGCACCAGGTTACATGAAGTGAGTTTATTACCTGTAACTAGGCATAAAAGGATAACAAAAACCTAGGATACAGGACAATCTGGTCCCATAAAGATGAGGAAAATTGCTCAGGGTGGATAGAATCTCATCTGACTGTGCCCTATCTGCAACACAGCTGAGGGACCCTAGAAGCAGACTATCCTGGGTTTTGCACTCAAGGAGCACCAAAGCTTGCTTTGGTGAGCTAAAGTTTGGAAAGACATTCTGTTTTTTGGAGGAAACTGGTACAGAGCCTAGGGTGTTCTGGACAGTTTCTCCATATGTATTCCAGCACATTCCAGTTCTTCTGGAGAATTGTTTAAGTGAGAAAGGGGTAGAATTGGGTCCGTTCAAGACCACCCAGAGAACTGCCTTGCATAGCTGTTTTTACTCATTTTAAAAATAAGGAAACCAAAGCTCAAAGATGCAGAAAATGTGCTGAAACTCTAAGATCTAGCAAGTTGTCATAATGAGATTCAAAGCCACACCTTTCTGCTCACAGATTCTTTCCTCTTAAACATTGCATATCAGATCATTTCCATAATTTTTATAGCAAATGAAAAACAGCTGGAACTATGTGATGATTGTTTTTATGCCCATACTTCTTGGTATAGTAATTGTTTAATAAATATTTGTAAAAGGAAACCATAGGTAAAAAAGAAGAAGGAATGGGGTTGAAGACTGAGGTGGTGTTGAGTGGAAAGCTACCAGCGATCTTGAGAAGTCATAAAAATTAGTGACTCAGAAAATCAGATGACTGTAAAGTTGATAACAGCCTCCAGCTGAAATGACTGAAGTTGTTAACTATGTCATTTAGACTTGGTTCCATTCTTCCTTCCTCCATGTAATTTGACTCCTCAGTGTTTCCGTAAACCTTCTTAAGTCATTTATAGCACATAAAGATTGCTACAATATATTTTTCATTTCCCAAAATCTTTATACATCTCAAAGAACAATCATAGTTATGTTTTTAAAATTTTTACTTATTAGATCATCTAGACAACTTGAAGAGTTAGCAGATACAATGGATAAGGATGAAAATTTGCACTTCCATTCTAGAATTTGGGTGGCGGGATAGAGAGAGTTCTAGGAATTCTTTATTTACCTAAGAAACATTTGTTAATCACTGACTACTGTGTTTCAAGCACCTTACTAGGAAAAACATTTTGACAGAATCCCTGCTTCAGGAAGCATACAACCTCTTAGAAACAGAACAAACAGGCAACTGGAACTATTAGAGGAGTGGACATTTACACTTTCATAATTTTTCTGGATGGTCAAAAAAATCTATTGTGAAAATGGGATAAAATAATAAAAGAATGTGCAGTGATGATAAAAAATATATATTGAATGCTCCAGAAGCTCCAAGAAGCCCAAATGTAAAGAGAGTAGGTTTCAACGAATATGCCTGGGTGGCAGTTGGGAGGCTCACGGTCTAGGATCTTAAAGGCTCTGTTTGGATAAATCCTAAGAAAGGAGAATGTATTCAGGAATTGGTTTGAAGTTAGGGAATAACATGATCAGGATTTTGTCTTGGGCTGGAAAGTAGAGGATGAGTACAAAGAGTCAACATGGAAGGGAAGCAGGAGTCAACCTGAGAACTTCTGCCACACACCAGGCAAGACAGAAGATTAGCCTGGATTAGAAAGAAGGAGAGATGGATAGCTTCTGGAGGTACACAAGAGAGGAAGATGGTTGTTGGCCTCTTGTGAAGCAGGAGAGGAAATAATCTAGGATGACCCCCAGTTTCTGGTTTATCAGGGCTGATAGAGGGGGTAAAGATGATGGAGCATGTATTTGAGATGTGTTGCATTGAACTGCCTCTAAAATATCCAAGGAAAGACTGTAAAGTAAATCCGACCAAACTCTCCTGTGTGCATATATGAATACACCATCATATACATGCATAGGAAATTAATTTTTAAAAAACTATTGTTAAACATAAAGATAAATGAAGGAAAGGGAGCAAGGGGTGGGAAAAAGGAAGGGGAAGCACAGATACTGGGACTGAATTAGAATAAGATTCATTTCATGCTTGTATAATTATATCAAAATGGATTCTACTGTCATGTACAACTGAAAAGAACCAATAAAATAAAATAGAAAAAAGGAAAAAAAGATGAAAAAAATCCAAATGGAGAGGTAACAAGGACTGTGAGAAATATGGATGTACAGCTCAACTTGGAATTTACCAGCATATTGATGTAATTGAAGACATGGTGATAAACTGGAGAAAGAATGAAAGAAAGAGAGGAGAATGTAAGGTGAGATGATTAGATGGAGGACGATGAACCAGAAAGAGAAAGGACACTAAAAATGTACACTATTCCAATAAGGAATTGAACAGTCAACTGTATTGAATATTTTCAAGCATTCAAAAAAGAAAATTGAAGACTTTTTACTGGATGTAATAACATGAAAGTCACCAATGGGCTTAGAAGTTTGGTGGTATTGTGGGGTGGAAGCCAACTTTCAGTGAGTGCATACTTGAGTGGGATGTGAGGAAATCAATGTAGGCATTTGACTAAGCAGAGGTGTGGAAGGTGATCAGTAGATAGGAATGGGGGATTCAGGGAGGCTTTAAGTTCTGTTTTTTTTTTTTATGAATTGCAAAAGACTTAAACATATGTAAGTGCTGATAAGTAGAAAGGAAGTTGTTATTGCCTCGGTCCTCCTTAAATTCACATGGCTTTTTGCTGATAGAGCGGGCATTAGCTGTTTTAATATGGTGATTCTGATTATTTTACTTTACTGTCCTTTGTTAAATTATAAACTTGGATTAAATGGAAGAAAAACATTATTCTAGAGCATCAGATAGTCTTTTTTGCACACATTGAATTATGGAAAGAGAAATTGCAGTGCAAGCTACCAGGTCTATACTGCAGTTGGTGAAGGTATCATGAAATTATGAGGGTATTTTTGGTGTGTGTCAGTTTGTCCAAAGAGGTAAAACCACAAGCATATTGTGTAATTGCTTTGAAAGGAGATATGGACAGAGGTAGGGATATGCACAGAACACCTCGATGATGGAGAGTCTAATTCAGTGGCTCTCGTCAGTGCTCTTCCTATACATGGTTAGCCATAGATTATCAGGCCCTGTCAACAGTTATCAGTAAAATAACAAATAATTTCCATTTGGCTACTGGATTTTTGTGTAACCATTCTTTAAAAACCCTTGTCAAGTGGCTAACAGGGATTTTTAGAGCCACGCTTCAGTTTTCCCCTGTTTCTTGATGTAATATCTGTGGTCTGTCAACCAGTCCTAGTAACAATAGAGATGGAGGATTTCTCTAATATGTTTATTCAAACTATCACTTAGTAAGTCACTATTTGTAGGAAATTGTTAAAAAAAAAATGGTTGCAATTCTCTACTCTTACCTACATCTTTGCCCTTTGCCTTGTGACCTTGTATTTCAGTTCTTCCCCATGAGTAGTTAACTTCTATTATT
Organism: Marmota marmota marmota; assembly: GCF_001458135.2. Classification (NCBI taxonomy): domain Eukaryota; kingdom Metazoa; phylum Chordata; class Mammalia; order Rodentia; family Sciuridae; genus Marmota; species Marmota marmota. The sequence continues at coordinate 5,146,662 of NW_025999942.1, forward strand.
CCACCATTAAAACAAGGATCACATAGCTAATAGATTTCAACAGAATGATGGTATGGCAGTCCTATGCTCAGGCCGTGTCTGGCTAGTCTAATAGGTTATGAGAGACACGTTACCAGTTGTTCCATAGTCTCAACTGAGGTCCTAGACATGGAAAGAGCCCAGTTAAGATCTGCAAAGCCACTAGCCTAATTTATAGTTGACTATAAAACATAATGATGTCCTATCATGATGAAATGAATAACTGAGCACAGCCAAAATTGTCAACATTCAGAATTATGAACTTAATATGTGATTATCTATTTTTTTTTTCGGTGACCAAGTTTTGGTATGACTTGTTACCCATTTATAGCTAACTGATATACTATCTCTTTTATCCTTTGTTTATCATTTCTATAATCACCCAGGAGATGTCACCCCTAGTAATACAGGTAATTAAGTAACTACACTTGCATTAGGTTATGCTGGACACTTTACAACGCAATTTAATCAAAGACATTCTTAAGAGCTCAAATTTAGTTGGCATTTCAGAGATTCTGACTCAAATAAGTAGCTACACTCATTTCAAATGATATTATTTATCACACAGTTGTTTGCATACAATATGTTTCTGGGCACAATACAGATTGCCTTTATTATAAACCACAGGGTGTGACCTACAGGAAATCACGCATTTTTCCTTGTCTTATTTTATACTATAATCAGTGCATTTAAATCACAGAGTGAATCCAGAATATCAATCTGTTTAGCATGTTTCTGTTTAATTTGCTAACAACATAAAATATGTGTGCACTTGGCAGTTAAAATGAAAAATAATGAGGCACTTAGAGAAATTAGATTACTACATTATAATATAATAAGAATTTAATGATACAAGTAGCATATACCCTTCATACATTTTGGTATGGGAAGCTACACAATTATCAACAGTGTGAATTTTTTCCCTTTGGTGCCAGAAAGTATTCATGTGATTTATAATCAGATGTAATAATGTTGTTCTATTGGAATAAAATCTATTATGACATTACATATAACTTTTATTAATTTTATTCTATTGGATAATTGGAGACCTCCTATGTTTTTTTTAAATGACAGAGTAGAGACCTCAGCTCATTTTACACTTTTTAATTTCATGCTTGTCTCCAGCTAAATTTCTTCCATAAATTTCAATTCAACGAAACATAGATGCAGCACCAAGTTAAGGATTAATGAATTGGTTAGAATTAATCTAGAAGTCAAATAAACTAGATTTTTTTTTACTTAAATATTTTTCTCAATTGTTATGAAGTTTAGTTGAAGAGGGCCATGCTTGACTCACTAATAACATCAAATGTTCATGGCTTTGCTGCTTAGATGTCAAAGCTAATGGAGATAGAGCTTAGGAGGCTGGGTACAGTGGTACATGCCTGTTATTCCAGCAACTAAAGAGACTGAGGCAGGAGGATGGTAAGTTCAAGGCCAGCCTCAGAAACTTAGGAATATCCTGTCTTAAATTTAAAAATTAAAATGTCTGGGGATGTAGCTCAGTGGTTAAACACCTCTGGGTTCAATTCCTATTAACTTCCACCCTCTTTCAAATTGCTCAAGAATAATAGACAAGGCTATTACCATGTCTTGGGATTTCAAGATCCTTCATCCTGCGGTCTCTGGCAACTACTTGGCTGAGTGGTTGACTGCTACGGATGACTGGCTTTTGGTTATGGCATATGACATTGTCATCTCTTTCCAGAGTGATAGTGACAATATCCATTTCAGCAAATTGACTTTGCTATGCTGTTTGATTTATTCATTTGAAAAGTTCAAGACTAATAAGTAGACAAAAATGAGAAAGTAACATAACAACGTGGAAGATATTGGCATGGCATTTCATAATTTATCAAGAAAAGATCAACAATACCATATTTTTCTCCATTAAAATCAAATCCCAGCATCTTGGTACTGCTAAATGGAGCTATTTGCCCCAAAATATAGCCAGAAATAACTAATATTTAGCTCTGTTAAGATGATTTCATCATTCTCTTGGGAAATTTTGTTTAGTTGTGTTTATCATTTTACACTAACATTTAATTAGAACTGGTTTTCCTGCCTTCTATAAAAATGCACATATTTTCCTTAAACTCTACCATATAGGTAGGATTCATAAGGAGAAATTGTGGGTCAGAGCTACTGAAGAAAACCTTCAGAAATTAAGAAAAATACAGGTCAACATATACTGAGCAGCATGATTTGGAAACAACAAAATTTGACCACAGGGGCCACATTCTTATCCAACCAGGATGAAGCTGCTACTATATTTGCCACTAAATGAGAGCCAAGCTCAAGTTAAAATAGACAAAACCCCAGAATTGAATGCCAGTTTATTTCAAGAATATATAACTTACTTATAATGCAAACATAACACCTTTTATTCTTCGTGCTACTTTCTTTTTTCCTTTTCTTTTGTTACTGGGGATTGAATCCAGGGACGCTTTGTCACTGAGCTTCCCCAGCCCTTTTAATTTTATTTTTTTATTTTGAGTTAGGGTCTTGCTAAATTACTTAAGTCCTCACTTAGTTGTTGAAGTTGGCCTCAAACTGGTAATCCTCCTGTCTTAGCCTCCCAAGTTGCTGAGATTACAGACATGAGCCCCTGGGCAGGACTTTTTGCTGCTTTCTTGTACAGCATCCCAATCTGATCCCACTTTGACCCTCTACTGTGTGGTGTACAGTCTGGCCATTTGATCCAATTTTCTGATATAGAAAGCAATCCAAGAGTTTTGGTGACTTGATCATAAGGACAGAATTGAAACTGCAATCCATCCAAGGCTGTAACAGTTTGATTTGCCTTTTCTCACTCAATTCCAATTATCAGTGTTCTCTCTCTCTCTCTCTCTCTCTCTCTCTCTCTCTCTCTCAATTGAATTTTAATTATTTATATAAATGGAGCACAACTTTTCATTTCTCTGGTTTTACATGATGTAAAGTCATACCATTTGTATGGTATCATATCCATACATGGGGATAATAATGTCCATTTCATTCCACCATCTTCTTCCCCCCAACACCTCATTCTCTCTACCCCACCTTCTTTCATTTTATTTTTATTGGTTATTTTTTTACCTATACATGACAGTAGAATCCATTTTGATAGAAATATACAAGATGGAAATTAACTTATTCTTAGGACCCCATTCTTGTGGATGTATACAATGGTGGGATTCAGTTAAGTATTTTCATATATGTACACAGGAAAATTATGTCAGATTCAATCCACTGTCTTTCCTATTTGCTATTTCCCCCTCCCTTCCCTTCATTCTCCTTTGTCTAATCTACTTAACCTCCCCCCCCCCC
>NW_025999942.1:5150013-5155470 GCF_001458135.2 Marmota marmota marmota
CCCCCCCCCCACATACACTCTCTTATTGTGGTTTATCTTCCACATATCAGAGAAAATATCTGACCTTTGGTTTTGGAGGGGGATTAGCTTATTTCACTTAGCAGGATGGTATCCACATCCATCCATTTACTGGAAAATGTCATAAAGTTATTCTTCTTTTTGGCTGAGTAATTACTCCATTGTGTGTGTGTGTGTGTGTGTGTGTGTATAAAAATGTCTTTATCCATTCATCTGTTGAAGGGCACTTACATTGATTCCATACCTTAGCTATTGTGAATTATGCTGCTATAAACATTGATATGTCTGTGTCACTGTAGTGTGATGATTTTAAATCCTTGGAATATATGCTGAGGAATGGGATAACTGGGTCAAATGGTGGTTCCATTTCTAATTTTTTGAAGAATCTCCATATTGCTTTCCACAGTGGTTGCACCAATTTGCAGTCCCACCAACAATGTATGACCATACCCTTTTCCCCACATCTTGCAAATATTTATTGTTACTTGTACTCTTGATATTTTCCATTTTGACTGGAGTTAGTAGAATCTCAGTATAGTTTTAATTTGCATTTCTCTAATTGTTAGAGATGTTGAACATTTTTTTATATATTTGTTGACCGTTCATTTTTCTTCTTTTGTGAAGTGTCTGTTTACTTCCTTTGCCCATTTATTGATTGGGCTATTTGGTTTTTTGTTAAGTTTATTGAGTTCTTTGTATATCCTGGAAATTAATGCCCTATCTGAGGCAGCACACTTTTCTTTTTTGGGGGGATGGGTGGGTAAGAGTAATGGGGATTGAATTCAGGGGCACTTGATCACTGAACCACATCCCCATCCCTATTTTGTATTTTATTTAGAGACAGGGTCTCACTGAAATTAAGAAAAATACAGGTCAACATATACTGAGCAGCATGATTTGGAAACAACAAAATTTGCTGAGGCTGGCTTTGAACTTAAAATCCTCCTGCCTCAGCCTCCTAGGAGGCTGGAAGCAGGGATAACCAGTGTGTGCCACTGCACCTGCAGCACACTATTTCTTATGGGGCCATTTTAATTAATTGAATTTTGCCCTCATTCCCTGTAAAATCAGATGTTGAATTCTTCTTTTTTAAAATTTATTTTTATTTTTATTTGTTGTAATTAGTTATACATGACAGTAGAATGCATTTTGACACATCATACATAAATGGAGTATAACTTCTCATTCTTCTGGTTATACAAGATGTAGAATCACACCAGTTGTGTAATCACATATGCACATAGGGTAATAATGTCCTATTCATTCTATTATGATTCCTGCCCTCATATGCCCTCTCATCCCTTCACTCACCTTATTGTGAATTAGTATCCACATATCAGAGAAAAGATTTGGCCTTTGGTTCTTTGAGATTGGCTTATTTCACTTAGCATGATATTCTGCAGCTCCATCCATTTACCTGCAAATGCCATAATCATTCTTCTTTAAGGCTGAGTAATAGTCTATTGTGTATCTATACCATGGTTTCTTTATCCATTCATCTGTTGAAGGGCATCTAGCTTGGTTCCACAGTTTAGCTATTGTGAATTGAGCTGCTATAAACTTTAATGTTGCTGTGTCACTGATTTTAAGTCCTTTGGGTATAAAACTAGGAGTGGGATTTCTGGGTCAAATTGGGTTCCACTCCAAATTTTCTGAGGAATTTCCATACTGCTTTTCATAGTTATTGCACCAATTTAAAGTTTCACTAACAATGTATAAATGTACCATTCCACCAACATCCTCACCAACATTTATTGTTGTTTGAATTCTTTTTGTTTTTTTTAAATATTTTTTAGTTGTCAATAAACCTTTATTTTTTTTATTTTCATGTGATGCTGAGAATTGAACCCAGTGCCTCACACATGCTAGGCAAGTGCTCTACCACTGAGCCACAACCCCAGGCCCATTGCTTATATTCTTCATAATTGACATTCTGACTAGGGTGAGATGGTATATTAGAGTAGTTTTGATTTGCATTTCTCTAATTGCTAGAGATATTGAACATTTCTTTCATAGATTTGTAGATTGATTATAGTTCTTCTTCTGTAAAGTATCTGTTCAGTTCCTTTGCCCATTTGTTGATTGGGTTATTTATTTTTTTGGTGTTAAGTTTTTAGAGGTCTTCATATATCCTGGAGATTAATGCTTTATCTAAGATGCATGTGGCAAAGATTTTCTCCTATTCTGAAGGCTCTCTCTTCATGTTATTGCTTACTTTGCTGAGAAGAAGCTTTAAGTTTGAATCTATCCCCTTGATGATTCTTGATTTTACTTCTTGTGCTTTAGGAGCTGGTTAAGGAAGTCAGTTCCTAAGCCACATGGTGAAGATTGGGGCCTACTTTTTTGTGTGTGAGGTGCAGGGTCTCTGTTTAGTGCCCAAGTCTTTGATCCACTTGGAGTTGAGTTTCATGCAGGGTGAGAGATAGGGGTTCAAGTAAACATCTCTAGCTTTGTGGATCACATACCTTTGTCAAAATCACTCAAATGCATTGTTATAGCACAAAAACAACCACAAACAATGTGCAAAAGAGTGAGTAGAGAGGTGTTCTAATAAAATTTTATTTACAAAACATCCATGTGGGCTGTAGTTTGTTATTGCTATTCTATACTTTTAAACTTGGACACTGAAGATGTTATGAATGGCCAGATTTAAGCATCAGGCTAGAGACACATGTGGTTGACTAAAATTAGTTGGAAATCAGCAAAACTGAAAACAATTCCATCAACAATAATGGCACAATTATCTTCAAAACATTCTCAGTCCCCCTCTGAACTTCTTTTCTCTGTAAATGCCCACTTTCTTCCTCTCAGCCACTCCATGACTATCCAACTTTACATGCACAAACATAATTGTGGATTAAACGTGGCCACACTTTTCAGTTACTCCTCTCAACAAGAACTGGAGCCTATTCACCCTTCCCAGGATTGGGCTGCTCTTCTGAGTTCTGACCTGTGGGGATGCCACAGAAATGAAGCAGTAACAGGGCCGGCCTCAGCCTTCAGGACAGCTTTCACATCAGAACTCATATAAAGAGGCTCAGCCACCTCCTGGAAAGACTGGAGAGGGAGAAAGAAGGCAGAGCCAGGGGTAGGGGCAGGGAGAGGTCCAGTGGGTGACTGGACATTCCCACCCTCCCAGCTGAAGTGTCGCAGAGGAGCATGATGCCACCCTGGACCTTCCTGTACTCTCAGGTGAGGGTCCACTGAATGGAGGATCCTGAGCTGACAGCACAAAGAGACAGACCATTCCTGCCCAGCCTGCCCACTCTGCAGGGTCATGAGCAAGTCGATGATTGTTGTTTTAAGGCACTCAGTTTGAAAGGTGTTTAGGCAGCAGTCGTACCTGATGCTAGTGCTGCCGTCCAGTTGACGGGATTTTCACTGTTGGCTCAACACAATCTTTCCTGGTCAGGTTACACTTTTAAGATGTGTCTTAATTTTGAAGTGTTAATAGGTTTTAGTTTTGCATGTTTATATAAAATGGTGCAACAAACCATTATACAAAATTTGGTTCACAATTGCCTTGACACCATGCACTCACACAGTCTTATATTCGAAATTTTAAATACCATCATTGATTTAGGTAAAGGGCTATTGATTAGGCAATTTCTAACCATAGGAAGATGAGATGTAGAGTTTAAGTCAGCTATCTTTATTCCTAACGCCAATTCAAGGATCACTGTTGAAAGAGTTTCTGAAATGTGGTTACAGGAAAATGAAATTATTGTATTTCCAGAGATGAGGCTGGGACAAGGGAGAAGGGCCACATTAGAGAAGATGAAGCATCAGAAGGACCTGGGTGTGTGGCCATCAATGGAGAGAGATTTCATAAAAAGTGAAGTGAGAGAGCTCCTAAGGCATAATTTGTCAAATTCAACACATTAAAACACAAATTTAATTAAAAACTCTGGTGAAATAATCCCTGCATTAGCTCTGAGGAAGAACAGCTTTTCTTTGTCCCCCTTCCCTTTTCCTCTCTGCCTGGTTGATTCTGGTCTCAGGACATAGATCTTAGGCCACATTTCAACTATATTAATAATTGGGTCAATTTTGTATAACATTTCAGCAACATAATTACTATGTATAAGCAGTCAGTTGTAATAATTGCCTTTTGAAGTTTTGGAAGAATGCCCGTTTTTAAGCTGAGGATTCCCTACTGATATTTTAGGGTTGGTTTCTTACCGTTACAACTCTGAGGACAGTGAACCACACCTTAAAAATGAATACACTTTGTAAGGAACACCTTCTATCCATCAGTTCCATAGACTAGGGAGAGAAAGAGACAGTTTTCATCATAAACTCCTGCAACACTTATTTTAAAAGGGAATAAAAGAGCAATCTCATAATGGGTGTCTTTGCAATTCATTAGTTTACTGACTGTGCTCTCTGAATGTGCACTGACCTCACTCTACCTGTTCATAAGCATCGTAGCTGTGACTGCTATAACATAGTCCCAGTAAATGGAGGGAAGACAATTAATTAAAGCTCACTCTATAATTTAAATGAAAATTAAATATAAACACCTCTTAGTGAAACTGTAATTCAAAGAGATAAGAGGATAAAGACCAGTAACTTGGTAAGAAAACAGTGTGTGTGTGTGTGTATGTGTGTGTGTGCATGCTTTTTTTCTCCTCCTAGATTCACTTGAGAATGATTAACCACATTTTTTTTTCTTTTCACATGCATAGTTTAAATAAGAGTTGTACAACTTTATTTACAGAATACTTGTAAAATGATTTTTTACACATAAATGTACATATTTATGGGGTATTATATACTGGGTTTTTGGGGGGAGGCTACCAGGATTGAACTCAAGGGCACTTGACCACTGAGCCACATCCACAGCCTTATTTTATATTTTATTTAGAGACAGGACTCACTGAGTTGCTTAGTGACTCACTTGTGCTGAGTCTGGCTTGGAACTTATGATCCTACTGTCTCAGCCACTCAGACCACTGGGGGTACAGGCGTGTGCCACCATGCCTAGCCCATATACTGTTTTGATAAATGCATATACTATTTTGATACATTGTATAATATTTAAATCAGAGTAATCATATCTCTTTCCTCAAGAATTTGTCATTTCTCTGTGTAAAGACATTAAAAATCACCTTCTTTTTTTTTTAAAATTTTTTATTGTTGGTTGTTCAAAACATTACAAATTTCTTGACATATCATATTCCACACTTTGATTCAAGTGGGTTATGAACTCCCACCTTCACCCCATACACAGATTGCAGAATCACATCAGTTACACATCCATTGATTCACATATTGCCATACTAGTGTCTGTTGTGCTCCGCTGCCTTTCCCATCCTCCCCCCTCCCCCCTCCCCTCCTCTCTCTCTACCCCCTCCACTGTATAACCCTGAGGGTCTCCTTCCATTACCATGCAATTTCCCTTCTCTCTCCCTTTCCCTCCCACCTCTCATCCCTGTT
>NW_025999942.1:5162994-5189777 GCF_001458135.2 Marmota marmota marmota
GGTGAATTCGTTGCCCTCCTGCCTGCTCAAGTACAGGGCATGCTAATCTTTGAGGTCCTGCCTCAGGATTCCGTCCATCAACTACGGGAGTTGAGGGCCGCTCAGCTGTAGATGGCGCTATTGGTTGAATTACGCCCTCTGGTGATAGAACGGAGTTAGTAGCAGCCTCCTGTTGTAATTCCCCCCCTGATGGTTGTTTTTCCTCTAAGCTTTCTTTCCTTAAATTTTCCTCTGTCTGACTAGCTCGAGAGACCTTCTCTTTTGTTTGACCTAACATGTTTTCTACCATAGTCTGGACCTCTAACAATTTACTTAACAGTCTTTTGGTTTGTTTTTTACTAGTTTCTAATCTACTATAAAGGTAACGCAACCCAATAAGATAGCATAAAACAAAACCGAAACAGAATGAAACAAAAACGGAACAAAAAATAGTTGTATCAATTTTTTCTTTCTCAGGGCCGAACAACTTCAAACCTTGAGCCAACCATTTTTCCCAGTCTGCCTGAGAAAATTCTAGGGATAGGCAGCTTGAAACAAAAACAAAATAAATCAAAACAAGAACACATTGTTTTTTGAAATGGTCACCCATTCTTTCGCCTTCCCTCAGGGGCGAGCAATTTTACTCACCTCCAAGCTTCAGGCGTTCCCCGTACGGGCCACCAATTGCCACAGTCTGGCTGGGCACAAAATCATGAGCCACTCAAGCAGGAACAAACTTTATTTTTTGAAACTGCCGCCAATGCTCCGTCTGCGCCCGGGAAGACTTTTGATTGACCCACGCCGCCGTTCTCCCGGATCCCAAGAGGAAGTTCCTCCTCCGGAATTCCCTCCTACCGCAATTCCCCAACCAATGGGAACTCTCCAGGAGTCCTGTAGCAGGCCTAGGTGGACAGCAGGAGTCCAATATCCATATGAATGCAAATCTTAACATAATCATATCATCTCAATGGCTTGCTGGCATCACCTTTCAACCCAAAATGCCATGCATCATATTACTTGGCTGTGGCTCTTAGCAAGGTAACTTGCCTGATTCAGGGTGGTTTGAGTCTTTATAAGTAGATCAGGACAAGGCCCTTTGTTCAGTGTGTCTTGTGTCCTTAGAAGGACAACAGGGTGGACCTTAGTTCAACGTGTGTTGGGTCCTTATAATGACAGTTGTATAATCTTTGATTCAATGTGACTTGTTTTATTATAGGATTATCTTTCCTCCTATTTAGTTAAGGATTGTACTGAAACATTTCAATTCCCTCACCACTCATTTTGAGTAAGCTCCGCAAGTATTTCCTTTTGGTTCTCATGGGGGTTCCATTTAACATGAGAAAGAAATGCCATTCTGATGTGAATCTACAGCAACATGACTCCAGTGGTGTATAGATGTGGCTGTTGTACCTCTCCAACCCCTTCCAACCTTTACCCCTTAGTTACTAATGTTACAGTGTTATAATTGGTATTTATTCAATACCATACAATAAAATTGGGGTGTTTTGATATAGTCTTCTCTTACATCTTGTAGAAAACAAAAGTAGCATTAGCATTTATAATTGTCATGAATTTTCTTTACAGGGGATCTTAGTCTTCATCAAGATCTGAGTTCCTATCTAATGTCCTTCAGTGCAACCTGGAGGACTCTCCTCACACTGGGCACATCTAGTGGGGACCAGCTCCCTGGGCTCTTCTTTATCGCATGCTGTGGTTTGAATGTGTGTATCCCTCCCCAAATTCTTATTGATAGTTAAGCCTCAATGTAACAGTACTGAGAGCTGGTTAGGCCAGGAAGCTCCAATCCCAGAGAAGGGAGGTACAACTTAAGAGAGCTTCTCCATCATGTGCAAAGACCTGGTTCAGTTCCCAGCATCACACACACACACACACACACACACACACATTTTTCAAGATGGATGCAATGATTTGTGGTATGTTTTAATTGGATTTTTGTCTCTGTGACCAAAACACCCAACAAGAACACCTTGGAGGAGGAAAAGCTTCTCAGGGGCTGACAGTTCCAGAGTCTCAGTTCCTAGACGGCTGACTCCATGGCTCTGCTCAAGGTGAGGCAGTCCATCATGGGGCAAGGGCCCAGTGGAGGAAAGCTGCTCAGTTCAGGCAGCAAAGAAGCAGAAACCTTGAGAGTAGATATGATGAGGTCTTTCAAAGCCACAAAGTTATTACAATTTTCAGACTCAAAAAGACCTCTGAAGTATTCTACAAATTTTAATTTCTAAACAAGGACATATCAGTCTCCATAAACCACTGAAGGAAAAGACCTTCCAGAAACCTTTCTTATTCTTACTGAAAGTGCCAATGGTCCTGGAGGCCCCAAAGTGAGATGAATACTGGGGGTTATGCCCAGGTGTGACTGGGTCATTTCTTGCTCTGACCTCAAAAGGGCCATTATGAGAGGATTTCAAAAATCAGGGATATTAGCTAGCTGCTGCTGGGTTTTTGTCCATAGGAACAGGAAGTTCTTGGTAGTGACCTATCAAACTCCCAGATAGTTTGCATGTTTGGTGGTGATTGGTGGCTGGTAGTTGTGATTTTGTATATTGTTTTTTGACTCGGATTTTTTTCTTTTGTTTTGGGTTATTATTATTATTATTATTATTATTATTATTATTATTATTATTTAAGCCTGCATCCTTGTTCTAGTTTAGGGTGAGCAGGGAGTATAGTCAGAGCAGTGTAGGGCTGCAGGGGTGGGGCTCCTGCTGTGAGTCCACCTTCATGGACATTGGGAAAGGGGGCTTTGCCCAGGTGAAACTTGCCCCTCATCTGCTCACCAGAATAGAGGTTGTAGTAAAGGTCTTGGCAAAAGTAGCCTTGAACTTCCCTTGTTCTCTGAACCAGATATGATGGTGGCCTTAGACCACCAAAATGTGATCCAGCTCTTCCAGGTCATTGAAACCTTCCACTATTTCTACATGATCATGGGACATGCAGGTGGGGGCAGCTATGGGACCCCATCCCATCTGATGGCATTCAGGAGGACAAGGCCCAGAGACTGTTCAGGCAGATCGTGCATGCTGTGCAGTACTGCCACAAGGAGGGTATAGTGCACCTGGATCTGAAGCTGGAGAACATCATGGTAGATGACAGCAGCAATGTCAAACTCATCGACTTTGGCCTGAGCACCAGATTCACAGCTGAGGAGAAGCTGAAGGGAATCTGGAGCACTTGCCTATACTTTGTCCCTGAACTCACCCAGGGGGAGGAATATGAGGGTCCCCCAGCAGACATCTGGAGCCTGGGCATCATTCTCTATTTTATACTCACAGGGAGATGTCCATTTAGAGAAGCCAGCAGAAAGCAGGTGAAGAATCTCATCACACAGGGAACCTATGACATTCCCTATGACTTGGAAGTATGTGTCTGAGGGAGCACAGAGCCTCATCAATGAGAACCCTAATGGTGGACCCCATATAGAGGCACACCATATAGCAGGTAATGGCACACCCATGGCTGAGCCAGGTTGAGGGAGCTGCTTCAACCAGTCCTACTGAGAAGCTCCTCAAACACCCAGATACAACAATTGTGAGAACCATGATCAACATGGTTCACCACCCCTCTAATACCGGGGTGTCCTTGGCCAGTTGAAGGTTTGAGACCATGGCCACCTACCTTATCCTCAAGCACCAGAGAACCCAGGGGTAGGCCCTATGGATCCTCCCAGGGTCCACCCCAACAAGGGTCCAGTGAGCCTGCCCTCCCAGCCCTGTGAGCAGCAGCCCCCTGAGGAGGCCAAGCAGTCCCAGCAGAGGGTGCTGCAAGTGCCAGTGTACCTGCCCTCCCTCTTCACTTCCTCCACGTGGACACACCCCTCCTGGCCTACCTCCCAGCATGACCTTGTGCCCAGCAGCTCATCCTCCCAAGGTACCTCCACAGGGCAATCCCAGCACAGCAGCAGGGGTTGGAAGAGGCTGAGGAGGAGGATCACCAAATGCATGTGACAACTGTGCTGCATACCCTGCTTCCATCGGACAGCGTCCAGAAATAGAGCAACACCTATGGAAATGCCCAGCCCAGACAGACAGAACTGATGGACAGCCAGAAGAGCCCTGTGGAGGCCGACATTGTGGTGTGGAGTGAGGTGTGCTGAGTGGCTCAGGCTTCTCTGCAGGGATTGCAGGCAGCAGCGCATCTGCATCCACCAGGAGCCTCCTCTGCCCCCACCTGTGGAGCACATCATACAGACTTTTTCCTTGGACAGTTCCCCCTGTCTTGCTCTTTGTCCTTTTGCTCATGCTTCAGGAGAAATTTACTCTTAATTTTTTTTCCAAAAATTATATAATAAAATTAATGTTGCAAAAGAAGAGATTTTTTTTTTTTTTGAGAGAGAGAGAGGCCTCAGGGCAAGGTCCAGGGCCCAGCAGCCATCCTCTCCAAGAAGCACTTTGCCTCCCTCTCCTGCCCACTGTATATATTCACTCACCTTGAGCCATTGTAGATGGGGACTTGCTCCCCTTGATTTAGTACATAGAGAGATTCTCTCTTTGAGCGAATGTAGCCTTGATTCACTTTCAGTTGGTTGCTTTGGTCAGAAGGACTCCTTTTCCTGGTCTTCAGGCCAAAGTGTGTGGGGAGGGAGTGTTGCAACTGTTGTAGAAGACACCTCTGGCAAGGCACTGGAGGTTTCTATGGCTTCATCTCCATAATCCCATGTGCAGGGAAGCAAGATCTGGGCCAGTGGGCAGGGGCGGGCCTGCCTGCTACAGTGGCTGGGTGCTCCACCATATGCTATGCAGCCTCCCCACCCAACAGCTCCTCCTGGTCATGGCTAAAGGTTGTGGAGAGTGAATGCATGGGATTTGGAGAGCAGTTGTGAAATCTCAGGATGTACTTAAAGAAATATACAGTTACAATTTATTATATATATCAGGAACTTCTTTAGAAACTTTGCATCCAGCAAGCCAGCCTGCCCACCACCTGAGATAGGGGCAAAAGACAGCTATCTAGCTGATTATCAAAGAAAAGGAAATAAGTAGCTAGCATTTCCCATCAACCAGCTGCTAACACCTCCAGGGGAGGGGAAAAATTACACTTTTCAACACAAGCAATCACCCCCTGGATGGCTCTTTTCCTGCCTTGTGGTCACCTAGGCATGAGAAGGAAGGAAACTTAAAACCTGTAAACGGGCAAGACACCCCACTCCCACAAGCACCAGCTCTGGGTCCTTTCCTCTCTGGGGGATTATCAGTGTCTGTCTTTCTTTCTCCTTTCTCTCTTCTGTGTCTTAATAAAATTTACTTTTTGCTCTTACCTTAGTGTTTCTTGGGTGTTTACTCTTGAACATAAGAGGAATGAGGACCCAATCCTTATCTTAAAGACTAGAATCCCAACCATAGATCTAACTTTTCATCCTTCCTTCCTTCCTTCCTTCCATCATCCATGCCTCCAACTACTTATTTATCTGTCCATCTATTTGTCCGTCTATCCACCCACCCATTCAATCAGCCAAAAAAACATTGACCAACATTAAGTGAAAAATTCCTAGATGTTATTTTCTGTACAAGTTGTTGGGCATACAAAATTTAATAAGATAAAGTACATGTACTTAGAAGTACATCAGGGCAAGGCCCTGGGTTAAGTGTGCTTGGGTCTTTATAAGGAGATCGGGGTGCCCTGAAGTTAGAAAGTATGGCTGCTATAACAAATTACCATACATAGGGTGCTTATTAACAACAGAATTTTATTTCTTATATCTCTGAGGACTAGAAGTCAGAGATCAAGGTGTCAATATTGTTAGATTCCGCTGAGGGACCTCTTCTGAGTTGCAGACTCTCTACTTCTAGTAACCTCACATGGCAGAATGCTAGTGAGTTAGGCCTCTTTTTATAATGCACTAAGCTCATCATAGGGGCTCTACTCTCATGACCTAATTACTTTCCAAAGGCCATACTACCTAATACCATTCTATTGAGGGTTATGGTTTCAACATATAAATTGTGGGGATACAAACACACAGTCCATAATTGTTAGTATAAAACAGTAAACTAAATTTCCTGTTTGCACATTTAGATGTTTTGCAAAATCCCACTTGGTGAAATAACATTGTATGGAATATTAGAAAGGGATTTTAGCACATGAGCCATAGTGAGGCAGAAGGACTAGAGTTTTATGTTAATAAAGACACATATTCATTTCCTAGCTCAGCTAAATCGGGCTCAAGATTCTGGAAACTTCTGAGCTCCAGCATAGAAATTTTGATCTTAAGCCAATTGATCTTAAACCAATTGTATTTTAGTCAGCTTTGCATTGTTGTGACCAAAAGACCTGATAAGAACAAATTTAAAGGAGGAAAGGCTTATTTGGGCTCATGATTTCAGGGGTTCAGTTAATGGTTGGCTGTCTCCATAGCTCTGGGCCCTACGTGAGGCAGAGCATCATGGAGGAAAGGTGTGGTAGAGGAAAGCAGCTCAGGATGTGACAACCATTGAGCTGAGAGAGAGCTTCACTCACCACTGACATACTATAAACTCCAAAAGCATGTCCCTAGCGTGCTTTCTCCAGCCTCTATACCTATCTATAGTTACTACCCTATTAATCCATATTAGTGAATTAATCCACAGATCAGGTTACACCTCTCAATTTAATCAGTTCACCTCTGAAAATTCTTGCATTGTGTTACACATGAGTTTTAGGAGGACACCTCATATCTAAATCATAATATCTAGTTACAATTTTAGCTGCAGAATATACATCTTCCCAAATTTTTCTAGAAATTAGATTACAATTCTTGATTGATCATCAGCAGCTTTTTCTGAATTGATATAAAAATGACTACTTTTCTCTAATTTTTTCTATATATTTTATTAATTTGCCCCCAAATTTAGTATCAATTTATATGATCTTGATGAAACTAAAATATATATCCCAGTATATCAAATGTATTTTAGCAAAACTTGATATATTATTTGAAAAGACATATACTGTCTTTTCCTAAGCTTGTTTGCCAATCCTTAGTATCTCTACTGTCCCGTATCTGCATGTGGCCTTCAAGTGCAGATACTATAAAACATGGGGAACATCCTATATTCTGGACTTTCATTTTTTTCTTTCTGACTCTATCATACATAAATCATCAATATGTATGTGTTCATTGTAACAGTTTTTTAGTTATTTCATGTCTGCTTTTTGACAGCAGGAATATGGTTTTAATGACAGATGCTCATCTTCTTAGTGAACGAAACAACATGGGAATACAATGTTTTCCTTTGCTTTATAAGAGTGATTATTTACAATTATTAATGTTATTTTGACCACTGTTATCATTAATCATCTGTGATGAAGTGACTTTTTTGGTGACACATTCCCCATTCCATGATGAGAAATGCCCTCTGGGAGGCTGCAGTTCTACGGAGGGTCATTCTCTTTTACAGATGACTTTGCAGAGCCAGCCAGAGGCCTATTGTGGTTATTAGCTGTTAATGTAAGTAATAATGGTAATGCATTGCTCACTTGAATGCAGCATACTATTTTAAAGCGTTTGCCTTTTCAGATAGATAATGAATAGAAGACAGCAAGAGCAGCTACAGGCCTTGGATGAGTGTGATCCCTGGATGAAGACATCTTCTCCTTGGTTAACACCATAGGTGTTCTGCGTTCACGCCTTCCAGACCAGAGAACTGACTGTACAGTCCACTTTACAGTGGGGATACAAACAGTGTCATTACCTGAATTCTGTCTTTCCCATATGGATTAAAACAACAAGGAATCAGAAAGGAGGAGGGGTTAGCTGGTGGGAGGCAAACTCAATGAGACATTGCATTGCTTTTCTGGAGGTCTCTGGCTCCTGGTGAGAGCAGGATCCTGGTGGCCTCCTGTAGAGATGAAGGCTTACTGGCCCAGTCCCTCTCTCTGCTTGAATGGCTCGCAAGAGCCTGCGTGTGCTATGCTGGTGATCCAGGTCATCTGTTTCATATGCCTCCTGTGAGATGGAAAAAAATATGTGAAGCACTCTAGAGGAGCTTGAAATGACTGATGATATTGTCATGGGCATCGCTTGGGCTTGCATATTAACCGTCAAGTCTCTCTCTGCTGTGTCTCCTCATCCTGGAAAAGAATTTAAAGTGAAGCAGGGCAGCTTGTTAAGTAGGAAGCAGAAATATGTATTATATTATAGGTTAAATCCAATTTTCTGTCTGGGAGAGATAAACTAAGAACATGAAAAAGGAGACTCATAACCTAGCATCTCCTTAGCAGGGCTGATTGTGAAGCAGTTCTCGAATTGGAAAATGGAGTCCTGTACTTTGGGTCTGTAGCATGTTTTCAATATTATAAGACTATTCAAAGTAGAGTGCCTATGTGACATTGAATTGTCCCTATAATCTGTGGATGTGTTAATTTGTTAATCAACAATAAGCTCATTTTGACCCAGTTTACAAGCTAAATGAACTTTGAGGGAGAAGAGTAAAGCAAACAAACTTGTTTAAAACATAAAGTTGGGTTGATGTCCAGCTCTGAATGGGTCTGACTGGCTTTGAGCACCGGGCATTTTCTGAGGATTGATGACCAGCTAGCAGGAGTTGATGGTCCTTGGCTGAAATGTGGGTCATTAACTCCAACCAGTCATTAATTGCCTGGAAATGTCCTGGGCTGAGGTCATTATTGCTATTATAAGCTGAATTAATGCCCTGTGCTTTAGCCAATAAGATTATTTGAATTATCTTTATTCTCCAATTTAATTTATAATTATAAAAATGTACCACAGGCAATCAGACCCGATGATAGATTAATCACATGCAAAATTACATTTTAGATGAATTATTTTTTGATTCATACAGCTACCCAAAGCATTTGGAGTAGTTGATTTCTCGCTGTTGACATTTATTGAAGTTGACTTGCTGTGCTATACCCCTGAATCCCCCAACCCCACTTCCTACCAGTGGTTGGAATTTAGGTAACAAGTTGAATGAAGGCTTTAATTCACAATATGTTGATTAATTTCAAGAAGCTATAACATTTTGGCTTTTTGGTATGGGAAATAAGAATGGATGTGTGTAGGGGCAGCAGAATAAAACAGTGTAAATCCATGAAAAAAAAATCCTGCATAAAACCTAAAGCGCATATACAATTATACTTGTTTGGTTTTGTGTACTATTTTGCAGCTTTAAAATTATTTTCAAATTAGTTATTTAATTTTACCCTTTCAGTAACATTTTCAGTAAAGCATGACAGATGTGATTATTCTATTTTATATTTGAGAAAATTGAGATCTGAGAGTTTAAGTAACTTGCCTTGCTTGGCACTGTTGTGGATTTCCAGAGCTGGCCTCAACCCAAGTTTGTTTTTCCAGTGTTAGTCTCTACCAAACCTCATTACTTTATACCCCCATGTTCTTTTAAATTTTCAAACTAACTGCAACACAGTACTATTTGTAATTACTGGAATGTTTTAAATCACCATTTTAAAAGATGTTTCTAATCCTCTTGAGTTCTTTGGAGGGAAAATACTGAGTTATCAAACAATCAGGCATTTTAATGCTTTATGATAAAACCAATTTGCTACTATAACTTCTCAGGGTTGGCTTGAGTATTTGCTTCTTTTGTAAGCCATGCATATTTATCATTAATCTATAACCCATTCAGATGTATATTGTATTTACAAGACATTTCTGTATTTTTGTATTCTAGGTTATTTGTAGAAAGTATATTTTTCAAATACAGAAAACTAGGGTTTTATTGACAGAGTACCGCAAGGGAGAAGACAAAAAAATTCTGAAAAATTATTTGCATTTTAGTTGACAAAGAAAGTCTTTTTATTTTTTAGTGTTTATGGATTGGCCTGAGAAGTGATTGGGGTATGATAACAGAAGTAGAGTGAGCCTTGGGATTCATTGATCTCTATAGGGGAGGGTCAATGCTAACTGGAAGATACTGTTAGCTAAGAAGTATTATGCAGGTCATAGGACATACTGTGTTACCATTGTAAAACTAATGGAAGTGGTTGCTCTTGGTCTTGCATGCCTAATAAAGACAATTGTTCCTATTTTACTCCTGAACCCCTCTCTTTCTAGCCAAACTCTGAGCAGGACAGAGGAGCAGGCAGTAAAGACCCTCATTCTAGGTCACATTGCTTTCATTTCTAGAGGTACATTGTCTCAGAATCAACAATAATTCAGAGTCAGATGGGTATGTCCTTTTTCCTCCTTCATCAAATGAGGATTTCTTGGGTTACATAATATGATAGTGGTTGTATGACAGCATTTAACATTCTGAGAGTCCACCTTTGGTAATTGCAACACTCACAAAGATAGTGCACAATACTGACTAGGATCCCGACCAAGGAAACACATTGCAAGTTTCATTTGGGTCTAGTTTGGAGAGACAAGTGAGCCCCTTCGAGATGAATTGTTCTATTTGGCCAGTAGAAATTTATCCAAGTGAAGTGTTGGCAGTCACAAGCTAATAGATAATCAAAAGTTATTACTTTGATCATTAATGAACCAAGTTTATATTGATCCAGTGAGCTTCAAGAGCTGTGGAAGTATCACTTATAATATTAACTAAGATTTAATTTCTTACCCCCTTTTCCAATGATATAAATTTTATGCTGTCTTTTTCAATTGTATAAACCCTGTTGCAGAAACTATTATTTGGATGGCAAACACACACATTTAAATTAACAATTCTTCTGGATAATTTTCTAAAATAGTGTGTACTTCATTTTGGAAGATCCTGGGCACCTACTCAAAGGAAACCTTTTTCACAAGGGATGTAGAAAAAACCTATAATAATTACAAACTGTGTGTTTGTGAGAAACAAGCAAAGGATTGGTTCCATAAATAAAACAGTCTCCTGGGGGCACAGACTATGTCATAGTATAGGAATCATTAACATGATGGGTTTAGCAGTTGTCTGTTTGGGGAAGAACATTAAAAGCCATTGAAGAGGGTCTGAAGGGAAAAAAGTGAACTATAGAAGAAAAAAGGCTTCCAATATCTATTCTTTACCCTATTCCACCCCTGGTCTCTGTAAATGGCATGGTAATGATTTTTCCAGAACCACTTTATTCTTACAAGTTAGGATCCCCCTACCTTTTTTTAATGACTAAAAGTCAAGATTAACAACATGGAAATCTTTTAGGTACCAGAAGGGGCCACTACAGAGAAAATGATTCAGACTAATTTGAGGCGGTAACTAAAAGTTTTATCCAGAGGATCAGGCAATCCTAGGAAGGGAGTAATAATCATTCTAGTACAGCCCATGCTTGAACTCCTGTTTAAGATAGGTTAAGAGTATTACAAGAAATGGTAAATCATTTTTCTATTGGTGCTGATGCCATTGATCTCTGTCCCTCCTTTGGTTCTTGTGTCAAGGGGTATTGCACAAGATCAGGTAAAGGAATGGTTAGGTCAGTCTGAATTTGATGGGCTCCATCCCCCAAACCTTATAATATTGATAAAATATTGGGACTATAAAGAGCCTGGTAGCATGCAAAACCTTCAGTTTGTCTCCTTTAAACATATGCTTCTCTATAAGACAATGTTCAATTCAGGGATGGTATGAACTGATCATGACAAGGGAAATCCTCTGGAATTTCAAGGAATTCACCTTCAAAGGAGCATTTACACTCTTAGTTCTATTTACATAATAAGTATCTTTACCCAGCAAAAATATTCTTCAAAAATTGAGGCATGATAAAGACATTTTGCTAATATTAAGCTGACTTATTCTATGGAAGTCCTAAAGAATGATTTTCAAGTAGAGAAAAATGATTCCAAAGGGAAATTAAAAAGAATTGGAAAGAAATGGAAGGCAACACAAAGAGTAATTATGTGGGTAAATCTAAAAGGTTATTGAGTCAATAAAACAATGGTAAGGATGCATCATGGGATCTAAAATAGAGCTGACCTTTCCCTTCAGCAGGGCCTAGGGCCCCAGCAGTGCATTTCATGACTGAGCTCCCAAGTACCTTCTCTGTTGTGGTAGACTCTCCTTACTTTACATCGTGCTTGCAAACATTTTGGGGGGTGACAGGGAGTTCTTTTGCTCACATTCCTACTTTGTTTGCCTCGAGTCATCTTTTAATACTTGCTGCACAACTCTTAGCCTCTAGAGGGTGGATATAGCTGGTTGATGCTCTGAGGAGGAGAGATAAACCCAGAGGTTTCTCTCCACTCTCCTGCCCTCCCCCATTTATGCCAAGAATGCAATTTCCCTCAACTCTCCTTCTCTGCCCCAATTTTAGGGCACATTCATTATTCCCTAAAGATGTGAGGGAAAGGTTTGGAGAGTAGAGCAGTCCTTTGTATCTGGGATTCTCAGAATTTTACTTGACCCATCTGCCCAGCTCACACACAGCCCTAAGGGTACTGAGGCCAGTTCCTTATTGACCTTTATTTGTGGCAGATCTCCCTTCTCTCCAATCCACTCTGGCATGACAGCAGCTGGGGACCTTTTATTTGTTATGAGAATTTAGCATTATCTGGAGTTTGGTCATGGAGGTTTCTTTTAGTCCCACCTCTTTAATGGATTTCAAAACCAACTACAATTACATAACCCATATGGACTATTTTGTTTACTAGTATCAGTATACATGTGCATTATTTATTTTTGTTCTCTATTTCACAAGGGCAAAATAAGTTTTACTCTTACACTTGAAAAGACATGCTTCCTTTGAATATTGTAGCAGTAGTATAACAAATGTCGATGATGGTGTTGGAAGTGATTTCAGAAGACAAAAAACCAATCGACTTCATTCTACTTTTACACCAATGTTAATTTCTTTTTCTTTTCTTGTACCAGAGACTGAATCTAGTGGTGCTTTATCATTCTGAGCTACATCTCAGCCCTTATTTATTTATTACTTTCAGACAACTTGCTGAGGATTTTGTTGAGTTGCTGAGGCTGGCTTCAAACTATTACCCTTGCCTCAGTCTCCCAGGTCTCTAGGTTTATGGGTGTGTACCATAAAGACCAGCCTCCAATGTTAAATTCAAGAATTTTCTCTACCATGTGATCCTACAGAGGTTGATCATATACAACAGCTATGGCATGCTGAGGTACAATTGTTACTGAGAGTAAATTTCTGTCAGGAATGTGCTTCTGTCAAATACAAAATGTATGGCCTCATATTTTTTTTTTTTTGAGATGTAAACTGGACACTAACCTGTTTATCTGATATATTCAGAATTTTTAAGGTTTTTATTTCATGCACAGGTTTTTCAATGCCAAATAAAACTGGAGGGCAAAGATGAAACTAGAAGCTTGAAATAAGGATCTTATATTGATTATTATAACATTTTACATGCTTAGACAATAATTACCAATTAAGCAGGTGATGATCTTGATGCTATACATCCATAAAAGTTTATCACCAAATCCTTTTTATAAATTTGATGGAGTGCTTTTAATTTTGTTTTCTATCACAAGAAGATCCCATGTAGAAAATTAATTCATTTCACAAAATAATATAACAAACATAACCATCTCCTTATAAGACAAATTGCTAGAACTTGTTGTATATGAAGGACTAAATACAAATTTTGAAAATCCAGTATCACTTATTTTATTTTAAATAAAAATTAAAAATAATAATATGAGCTCATTGAAATTTCTAAAACAAAATCTCTTCTTCTATTCCCATTAATATATTTGTTACACTGCTTTCTTTACTGTGTTTCTATACTAGTAAAAACAGAAAAATAGTTTAATTTGTATTATGTCTTGAAAGTAGCATTGCTTTTATTTCAATCTGGATTAGATAAATTAACAATCAGAACCAAACTTAACTGTCTTTTTTTTTTAAGAAATAAACATTACTACACACGCTATTTATAAAGATTTTGCATACAGGTTTTCATATAGAAAGTCATATTCCAGTAATCATTTTTCATTATTTATGAATGATGACAAAAATTTATGAATCTAATAGTATTTCTCTCCATTGGTCACCTGCATGCATACTTCAAGGGGTAGCTTGCATAATTTTTATAATTCTTTTATGTTTCTTCTATGATTACTTTAATTATACATATTGAAATTTAATTTGATGTTCATTTAAGATAATCATTTTTAAATGTGGGCTTGTGTTTTGTATGTCTTCTTTCATTTTTCTGTCTTCTTTTTATTATACTTTCCAAAAATATCATTTTGTAAAGAATTGAAATTTAAAACACAACAAAAACTGGTTCTTTACCACCATAGTTTGGAAAGCACCATTCTGAAGCACAATTATAGAATTTCAAATTTTAATATTGTATTCCATTTGAACTATTATTATTCAATTTGTTCAATGGCTCCTTTCCCATTAAGCAATATATTTAAGTGTCTTGTGTTTGCAAGCTTTGTTTTCAATAATAGCAATTCAATAAAAGCTTCAAAAGCTGAAGTATTTTGGCACTTCAATCACTGAATACTTTGACTCAAAATTTTCCAATGATTTTGAACAAAACGATTCTGCAATTTGGAGGACTCATTAGCAAAATGAATAAAAAAAAGTAGTTCTCCAGATTCTCAAATTACGTTAGTGTCTAATTGGCATTGGGCAGATAAAAAAGAAGGCATATAATGCCATGATAAAGTATTTATTTTATATTTAGCATCAGCCTAAAACAACAGTTATGTAGTTTAATTGTTCTAAATATCTGTAAAAGTACTTGAAAATTTGGATAACTGTAACTTCTATTTCAATTGGCAAAATATTGAATGTAATTTTAAATTATGTGTATACCATTATCAATTCCAAATGCATTTTGTTCATTAATATCCTCATATAATAAAAATGTTTTCAATAAATTGCTGCCATTTGAATTTATTTGAAATATTTATTTGTCATTTATTTGCAATATCAACAAAAACATAACTTTATATTTTGTATTGAAATGTATAACTAATTTATAACAACTTTCAGACAATGTGGATGTTCAATTGAAAGGATAAATTTTAAAAGAATCTTACTTTAATTTTAAAAATTTGATGAAAAGAACAAGACATTCAAAAATTAATCTAACTACTTATCTCTTGGAGGCCTCTGATGAGACTGATATGAGACTGGTTTCATTGAACTACTTTTAAAGTTTTATTTCCATTAACAAAGCCAACACATTAACAACTAATGCTGTATTTGTATCGTCATATGAAAGCTTAGAACTACAATTAATCTAGAACAGCTGTTTGTTTTAATTGAAAACTTGTACTGCATAAAGTGATAGCAAGTCCCCCTGTGGGTGTGTTAAGTCATTGACTTCATAGTCCATAGAACTACTAATTTTTGAAATAGATGCTGGTAACTCTTGAGCAAATTTGTGCAGGTTTGTACAACTTCTGTTGCTACCACATTGGATGGTAAATATAAAGAAAGTACTTGCTTTCTATCAACTTTCCTAAGAAATTGAAATTCACTATTAATTTTTCATTTTACCCATGTATTTTTATCTCATTGCTATAGTAAAGATTCATTGCAAACTAAAAGATTAGTACAAATTAGTAAAATGAATAAATTGTTATAGATACACCCAAAGTAATAAATAACTTCTTTGTGGAGCCCTAACACTACTGTCTCTACTCTCTAAGGCAGGATTGCTTATCATTCTATTTAAAACAAACACTTTTTCAGGAGGCTGAGGCAAGAGAATTGAGAGTTCAAAGTCTGCCTCAGCAATTTATGGAGGCCCTAAGCAACTCAGCAAGACCCTGCCTCTAAATAAAACATTAAAAAAAAAAAAGTCTGGGGTTTTGGCTCAGTAGTTAGGCTCCCCTGAGTTCAAGCCCTGACACCAAAATAAGTAAATAAATAGATAGATAGATAAGCAAAAAATAATAAAATAAAACAAACACTTTTTACATCACCTGACCTAAATTTTTTCATGTTTCTCAAAGACCAATTGTAGGCCTGGTCCTGGAGTACATCAACTCTCAGAGCATGGCACAAGTTGAGATTAAGTTAGTTTGGCAAGAGGCCAGAAGAAGGAATTAGCTAGTTAAGCATTATCACCAAGATACCCTGGCATGAGAAATTGGTCATGTTGGAAAAGGTTCTGTTAATGGACAAGGAGCTTGAATTGCATTGATCCTACTAATATTCATAGCCTAGACAAAATTTAAGAGCAAATAACAAAACAACTACTTAGATGTCTTTAGAGAGCAAACCAAAGGAGGCAGATGACATGTTTTTGTAAAAAAAAAAAAAAAAAAAAAAAAGGAGTCACATGGGGCACAAAATTAATTCAGGGTGGACAATAAACTTAAGCATAAAAGTTCTGATGGGAAAATGAAATTATCTTCTTGACTGTGCGGTAGACACATGATTCTTAGAGATGACTCAGAAAGCACTGACTCTAAGAAGGAAAAAAAGTTACAAATCATACTTTATCAAAATTAAAAATTTCTGCTCATTAAGGCATTATTAAGAAAATGAACATATAGGGGCTAGAGGTGTAGCTCAGTGGTAGAATGCTTGCCTTGTATAAGCAAGATCCAGGATTCCAACCCCAGCACGACAGGAAAAAAAGGGTGTGTGTGTGATATTTGCAATAAAGTACTTTTCTCCAGAATATCCAGATAACTATTATAAATTCAGGTAGGATTTCAGGCAAAGAATATTATTAGAGAGAAAGGGGATCAATATAATTTTTCTATTTCTAGGTACCCATGTTGATTCCAAACATATACAAAAACAAAACAAAATATAAATTTCTTTGAACATACTAAGAGAAATTTTAAAATCCATGATAACTAACTGGTAACTTTCTGTCTCATAGCTTCCTCTTCTGCAAAATAAGATAATATGTATTTTATGCAGAAGTGACTTGATGAACTTAAAATACTTACAATGTCTGACATATAATGTGCTCAACTACAAAAGCTATTAATAAAAAATATACATTACTATTAGGTGACTACAGACCTGCACTGAACTAGTGTGGCTTGTGTTCAATGTTAATGAACCAACAATATAGTCTATCTGGAAAAGGAGTGGGAATTTTACCACTTTGTACCTAAGTTTCTCTACAAAGGGCTGAAGTGATATCTATGGTGCATAAGAAGTTACAGAGGAGTGTCTAAATACATGGGTTCATGAGATTACTACCAATAAAAAATAAAGCATAGTGGGATATCTCTGTGCCTAACTCTCAGTTTTGCTATGAACTTAAAATTGCTTTAAAAAACTCTCAAAAAGGAAAAAAAGAAAAAGATGAAGAGGTAGCGTTGTGAATTAAGAGCCAAAGAAATTTATAGTCACATTACCCAGGATTAGGGAAGTTTAAACCCTTCTTAGTGTTGCCTGGCTTGTATATTTCAAAAGGCCGTACAGTATGAAAAATGTTAAAAATAAATATTATATATACTAAACTATTTTTAAGAAACACATTAAATAAGATATCTTTCTACAAACAGAAAATAGGTGTCTTTAGATTTAAAAAAAATTACCTGAAGCTTGCAGAAACTTGTATTTCCACTAAGAGCAATGGTTCAGTATTCACTAATTCAGTATTGACGGCAACTGCATATAGCCTAACTCTGAAAAACACTAATTAAAGCGCATCCAGTTGTATCTCCATTTTCTGTCTTTCATATGTTCTACCTGCCCGTGTTCTCCCACGGTATTGAAGAAAAGCATCCCGCATTTTCTCTCAACTTCATTGATCCAATTCTATACAATCTACATTCTACCCTTGACTGTTCTACAGTATGAATTCTAATTCTTCAGTTGCAGTTTTTAAATCTTCTGTCCTTCCAGATGATAATGTAAATACGTGGAGTATTTGAAGAGCCACAGATCTTAGCCAGCACTTTTACCAGAGTCTTCCTGTCTCTTCCCTCATCACCTCCTATTCTACTGGATACTGGATCCTCCTGGTCATCACCATTTTTATTCATCAGGACCTCTCCTGACCACCTGTCCAGCAGTTTCCTGTGAATGACTGCCATGTGGTAGATGAAAAAAAAAAAAAGAAGAAGAAGAAGAAGAAGAAGAAGAAGAAGTTACCGTGGGGCAACAGAAGGTGGGGTGGTGCTACTCAACTCTCCCCGAAACCTGTACTCACACAGGAAAGGAGAGGCTGCCCCATGTCTGCTCTGGCTCTTTCCATTTCAGTGCCAGGGACAGATAGTCAAGGCTATAAGATTGTATTCTACCTCAATTGCATACATTAGGGTTTTTGCTCTTTCCCTGCCTTTCTGTTCAGATTCATTTGCTCTCTCATTGGAGAAATTTCTTTAAAATTTTAGAACAGTTTGGTAGTTAGTTCAAATTTAGGATGTTTATGTACTTTTTCTTTGAGTGTTTTCTTACACTTTTTGGAAAAAAAGGAAATAATGTAGACAGAGGAAGCTAAAATTTTGTTAGAAATCATGGACTCCAAGGTCTCCTGGGACCAGACAAGTAACCTAAATGAAGGAAGCAGGTGAACACACGGCAATAAGGAGTAGAGACAGCTGCGGTGAACTGAGGAAGGGAGGTACTGTCCCAGGGGGCAGTCACTGACATGACCTGTGACTATGTGGGAAGTGTAACCAGATATTATACATCTTTGTGATTTTAAAAAGAGAAACAGGAGCCTTTTAAAAAATATAAATTTTGTTTTATAATACAGTCATGTGTCATATAGCAATGTCTTGGTCAGTGATGGACCCCATATATGACAGTGGTTCCATATAATTATATCACCTGGTGACACAATAGCTGTCTTAGTTGGTGTCAGTATACCCTACCATGTCCATGTTACAATGAAATCGCCTAATGAAACATTTCTCAGAATGTGTCCCTGTTGTTAGGTGACACATGACCTTTCTGTGCTTATCAAACCAAGAATACCAGCAGCCTGATTGTAGCCCATCGGTTGCCAGTTGGAAAATTCTGCCCTGTGGTTTGAAATTTTTTTTTACAGACTTTCATTTCTGACCGGATAACAAAAATATGTAAGGTTTTTTTCCCTTCTGTTCTAGAGTCGTGAAGGAAATCTCTCCCCCAATTTTTTTTCTGAAGGTGCTGAACATCATTTTATCAGTTTAGGTAAAATTAATAATCAGTTAATTCATCCATTCATACATTTATCTATTTATTTAAAAGTTCTTACTTCTTGTTATGTGCCAGGCTTTGGTCTAGCACTGAATACACAGTAGAAAGTAAGACAAGATCCTGGTCTTTGTGGATCTTACTTTCTAACTCTGTGTGTGTGTCGGGGTGGGGGGTGGCGGGGAGGATACAAACAATAATTACATAACCAAATAAATACATAATGTGATTTCTCATCCTTCTGGTATGACTTAAAGTTGAATATTCTTTCTGTCCTACTCCCAGTGGCTTACAGGGTCAGCTCTGGTGTGCGCAAAGATACATGAATCATTGAGCCTCTCTCTACCTTACCTAATCAATGAATCTCTGATCAGGAGCCCTCTTAGAGTAACTCTAAGCTGAGATAAGAATAGGCTCATTGCAAATGAATTTTTTTCCCCCTGAGTGCCAAGAGCTTGTATTATAGATGCCTAAAGTAATAGTTTCTAGAACAAATGTGTGGGATTGACATTAAGTTGTAGTCCATCTAATGCTAATGAGGGTCTTCTCCAGGCAAAGGGCAGCGAAGTGGTTTTATGGTGTCTTATGGTCATTGAAGTGTTAACTAACTCATATCAATTATATTAAATAGTTGAAGATAGAGGCAGACCAACACCTCAGGAGCGCCCACCTGACAGCAAACATTTCAGTCAGGTTTTTGGTCAGCTGTTGATTTGAAGACTTCATGGAGTGTGAGAATCTGAGTTGAGGGTTGACAGACTCTGGACCAAGCCAGAAACAGCTGGAGGATCATGGACAACTGATCAGAAGATAAGTTGGAGTGACTGTCTTAAGTAAGGACAGAGTGGGCTGGTGTGGAACAACCTGGAAAGGGAAACACAGGTGCTTACTGTAAGGATATCAAGAACATTTTTCTTCCCCTATTTCCTCAAAGTACATGGTTAAAAAAAAATCTACAAAATTGACGTTAGGCACTTTGGTTTGGAAAAGAATTATAATTCATATATACTGAAAAATGTTTCTGCTGAGTACTGATCATTTGAGAGATCTCTCCCAGGTTAACACTTAGATCAGCTTTCTTTCTTTTTTTAGTATTAAAGTTCCCTGATACTAAAAGTAATTCTAGAATTTTCCAATATTGCTAATATACAATATAAAATGGCCAGTTATATTTTAATTTCAGATAAACAGCAAATTATTTGAAAATATAAATATGTGCAAAATAAGGGACTTTCTATTTTCAGAGATTAGCAGATAGGAAAATAAGTAATTATGTATCTACTGCAGAAATACAAATTCCAGACACCAATAGTCAACCTTAATTCCTGTTCTAAGCAAACACATCCTTGCTTTGCAATTTTTTTTTAGTATGGCTTATGCAGTATTTGGAATATACTTAAACCTTGTTTGTGATTTATTTAAAATTTAAATTTTCCTAGTATCTTGTATTTTCATTTGCTAAACCTTATAATTCTATTTAAATGATAAAATCTGTCAAGTATTATTTCTAAATTTTAATTTTAATTTCTATAATTTTAATTTCTGGAGGCATTTAGTGCCGTAATTAAGTAAAAATATGTGATTATTTAATAGGATTGTTCTAATTTTTGAAGATTAACTTTCAAGTTTGCCTATAACTACCGCCTTTGTTGCTAAGAATTGGCCTTCCTCCATGTGTACCATTGTACACACACAGACACACAGAATCATAGTTAGTGACTTTTTCCATTAAATTCTTAACAAAATTTTGTGTATTAAGATACTACATATGTTTGAAAGTAAATAACAAAGGACTGAATGATTATGTAGCAACTTCTGTTGAATCAGTTTGATACTTTAATGGAAGTCACTAAACTTCAATTTTACATTATTCTTGCTGTGTTTTTACTCCTCTCTTTGCTATAATTGCATGACCTTTCCCTGCTTGATCACAGGCATAGATTCCAGATGATCAGGTCCAAATAATTCCCAGTAGAAACAAAGCACCACTATTTCCCCTTAAAAAAATATCTAGCTAAAGAGAAACCTCGTCCATTAGCAGCTGAAGTAATAGACTTAAAATACGAAATAAAAATTCCTAAATTATTAAACCAATAATCCCATGAAAAGAAAGCAAGGGTATGTTTGCTTGGAACAAGAATGAATGATACTCCCCTGGCAGGTGGAATTTGTACCTAAATGACAGACATAACAATTACTTGTTTTCCTGTCTGTTCTCCCTCATTTTACATGAGGATCTGTCAGCATTTCTTTTTAGCCAAATCATTGTGATTTTCATTTTATGATAGTACTTAGCATTGTTTCTAGAAGTTTGTTTTGGACAAATGAGGTATTTTAACAAGGTCAACAAGAAGCTTAAATCAAGCATATTTATTTTCATTTATGCCCCCAAATTATTTTATAAATATTATTATTTTCTGTTTATTCAATATCTTCTCCACCTTTGAAAGTCTGAATTTGACTCTGAGCAGCCTCTGAATTTGGAGAAGAGAGAAAATGCTTCCCTTGCCTTTGAAGGGGGCCTTGCTCTCTACTCTTTGAGTTCATAGCCATGGATTCTGTGTTCTTCCTCTACCGGGAGCTGTGAGTAGCAGTACTGAAACCAGACAGTCATGGAACCACATAGGGCTGCTTTGCGTGAAAATATGAGTTCAGATCCCAGAAGAACTCACATTTAACTAGGGAGGAGGCATGTCCATACATCTCTCCAGGCCTTGGGTAAATTTGTTTTTCTTTGGAGTAGATAAAACTAAAATTTAGTTTATTTTCAATTGGTATTAGTTTTTAATGTTCGTTCCATAAATAATTAAAATACAAATATGTACTTATGGATAACTCTTTTATCACAAAGAGCAGATCACTTAGTAATTTTCAATAGAATTTTTTAAATATTCCAATTATATTCAGTAAAATAGCTTTGAAAATAAACAGAATTCACTCAGCAGTAGGAAAATTCAGAATCACACAGTTATGTATTTTTATCATAACACTTAATTGTATATTAAAAATGTATTACCTTTGACAGAAACAGAGTGAACTCTGGGGAATAAACACACAGTCTGTTTCGGTTCTCTTAAACCACAAGGAATTTGTGATTTTGTTTTGCATCTTAGAGAACTGGAGTTTGCCTGGTTGTTGGATGATTGGCTTGTTTATTGGGACTTGAGGTTAAAGTAATCAGCTCACAACAAAAGAAAACATTAGCATATACTCCTGTGCAGAAGAATATCCACTGACTGCAAACTGTTGACTAAATGATTACGTTACTAAGAATCCTGAAGTCATGCACTTAGGCAAGCTTCCAAGAAAGCAAAGGAACTAAAAACCTGCATGGAATGAGTATAGGGTCTTTAGTAATAATGGGACATCAGGAAGGCACTTGGCAGAGTGAAGGGGATTGGTTGGGAAATGGATGTGCTGCACCCATCAAAAATCTCTCCAGCTTTGGAGGGAAATGGGTTTCCAAAAAAGAGGGTAATTTTATTTCTAATTAGATAGATTCTGAAGACATCCATATGCATTTTCAGTTATAATTAAACAATTGCTGTAATTAGAGTAATTTACCAACTTAAATCAAATTATTAACTACTTGACAAAGTAATTAACTACTTTGGAGAGGTAAATGTTAAAGAAATGAGTCATAAAGGCATGCGTAGGGTATACTAAGGAACAAAATTATTTCTTGAACTTGTCAACCTCAATAAGGAAAAGCTCCTGACGTATTCGTAGTATGTATTAAGAAAAAAAAAATTTCAAGTAGAGCAGATTATACTTTGTCCTACATAAAACTGGCTGTCATAGTGGTGGTCAAGAAGGTGAGGGAGACCTGAATGGAGCATCAAGTGACTCAAAACTCAGTAGGAGGGAAAGTTAAGGTAGCCAGCACATTTTCTGTGGAGTCTCTTCCTTCATGTGAACTGGGCATCTGGAAAGAATTTTTCCAGCTCTTTTAGAAATTGATGGAGGAATGACCAATACATCTAGGCAATGTCATTTGTACAAGTTTGGGCAGAGAATCCCTTGTCATGTAATTCCAAGCTTTGTGATTATGTCATAATGTCTCTCTAAAAGACAATCATAAGCATCATTAAATGAAGTAATTTTTATCCTTCACCAGTATCTACAGATATGGGGGGGCATACACTTGAAATTGAAAAGTACACATAGTGAATTTTATATCTCCATCTTCAGGCAAAACTTGTATACTATGTTACTTATCAACCATAAATCAGCCTTACTCACTTGTCATAATTTCCAATAAGCTTGATACTCTGGTGAGATGTTTATTCAGAATTATTATTTCTTATTATCCTAAAAAAGAGTGGATATTGTTGGAAACCATGCTACAAAACTCAGGAATGTTTTTCTTTTTCTTTTTCTTTTTTTTTTTTTTGCAGGGGATGGGGTAGTGGGTGGGTATCAGAGATTGAACCCAGGGACACTCAAACACTGAGCCACATCCCCAGCCCTATTTTGTATTTTTTTTTTTCTAGAGACAGGGTCTCACTGAGTTGCTTAGCACCTCACCATTGCTGAGGCTGGCTTTGAACTTGTGATCCTCTTGCCTCAGCCTCCCAGAGCTGACAGGATTACAGGCATGCACCACTGTGCCTGGCAAGGAATGTTTTTCAAGCAATAAAAATAATCCAATGTGCTGGGCACAGTGGTGCATGCCTGTAATCCCAGCTACCCAGGAGGCTGGGGAAGAAGGATTGCAAATTCAAGACCATGCTGGGCGATTTAATGAGACTCTGTCTTAAAATAGAAAATAAAAATAAAAAATTCTAGGGGATGCAGCTCAGTAGTACAGTGCTTGCTTAGCATATGCGAAAACCTGGCTCTAATCCCCAGTATGGCAATTTTTTTTTAAAAAGAACATAATGTAGAACTATTGAATTATGCAGTTAAGGGAAGTTATATTTCCTTTTATATCAAACCTAGAACTTGAGAGAGCAAACCTTCAGAGACTGTAAGCAATAATGATGGCTCCTTTCTAAGACATCCGAATTTTGTTGTAACTTCCTACTAGCTCATTCCTTAAGTAATGACATTTCTCCTTTTAGAGATATATTTACCATGTTGGCCACATAACTTTCTCCTATTTGGGCCTCAGGGTCTCCTGCATTTCTCCAGATTAGAAGTGATGAGCTTTGGTTAACCAAAAATCCCAGCGGTAAAGGGATTTTGTTAAGGGCTGTGATCAAAACCCAGCTATCTCATTCTCTACTTATTCTATATTCAGTGTCAGACCCTTGCTGCAAATCTTTGTTACTTTTATGATTGGATAGTTTTCTCAGGGGAGATGGTCTTCCATGGAAGGAATTAAATGTGCATTAGCAAGTCTGACCCTTTAGGGTAAGTTTACACTAACACTATTAGTTCTTGGATAAAATCTGTAAGGCTCAGAGCAAGAATTAAGATTTCATATATAGACCTCAATCTCTTAGGGCATTATAAATCGTTAAAACAGTCCTGGAGGCAGGCTCAGGAGGTATGAGATTCCTGCTAATACTTTTTATGGGTGTGGCTTCAACAGAGATTTTAAATAAATGAACTATGATTTTTGATACAGGTGCAGTACTTTTTCTCATGTGCTCAAAACAGGCTACATATAAATGCTGGAGACAATGCGTTTAGACTCATATTTATGCACTAGAGAGTTGCATGTTGTCACCATAAAAATCCAGAAACTAGTAGTAATTGGCTCTTAATAAAATTTATAATTATATTAAATAGAGTTCATTTACAAAATATTTTTTTTTCAGCAGAACTTCGAATTCAGGAAAGTGATTTTCTTTTTACCTGATGATCTCATCCAAAAGCTTACAAAAAGTATTTAGTAGTTCATTCTTTTAAAAAACATATTAAATTATATTTCCCTTCTATTGGGAGACAAAGGACTCTGTGCAGAAAAAATTGTATGTCCCTTCAACTCTCAAATATTTCTATTAAATTTGTACCAAATTAAAATGTCCTTGAAGGGGAGAAGCCAAAAAAGGCAGAATTCAAACTTGATAGATGGTGTGGCAGCGGTATATCAATCAAATTTATGGAGAGATAAATATGAAATTTAATACCTACCTCATCCATTGTGAGTTTTTGTAGTGCTGTAGATGATATTATATGCCTTTTTCCTGCATGCTAGTGCCATGAGATGCTTCTACCCCCACCTCCATCTCACAATGTGGCTTAAGCAGAGTCATCAGTCAAGCCCTTAAAGATAAATGGGTGTTTATAATGAATAAACTCTTGAAGGTCATTGAATGTCCATTACCCACTCTGCTCTGGATATGTGTATTTGAGAATAGACTAATAGTTTTGTGATTCCCATTCCAGCCTCCAAAGTGGGTGTTAAGATTATTTAACAATGAAAACATTTCAAGTTTAAATAAGATGCAGAAAGAAATCACATTTGAACTTCCCTTATCTGACTAAAACAGAACTTCCACAAAATGCAGCTGCCATTAAAACTGCCCTCCAAGGGAGTCTCCTGCAAATGAAACTGCCATGGAGACAGACTTTCCATTTCCATTAGCATCAAGAACCACATAGAACCTTTCAAACTTCCCACTGAAGCCCCTTCACGCAATACCCTTTGTTAAGTTTGGAACATAAACCTTTTATCTCTGGCTGTTGAATGACTGACTCAGCCCTGAATGCTAGGTAGAGAAACCTTGTCTTTGCTTCTTTCCATCTGTCTACTGTCAGTTGATTTGTGGGCCCCCAAACACTGGACCCCATTGGAAGAAGAAGAGTTTTTCTGCTGACTTTTCCTCATACACGGCCATGGGCCATGCACAGGGAGATTGCATAGGGTGATTCTCCTTGGGAGGATTTCCTGGGGACTGGCTTCTATGTGGAGTTAAGTTTCTTTTCCTAATCTGCTTCTTTGTTCCATGCCTTTTGCACAGTTAAAGGCAAAAAGATGGGTCATCATCTACATTGCAAAGCAAGAGGGAATTTGTTCAATATTTCAATATAAAATATCTGTCTCATATGCATGAAGTACTAATTCATGCCTGGTTTTTAGGGTATTGCTTTTATGATAACAAGGTTAACATTAGCCTGTTTTAGAACATTGTTGTGATAGGTAACTATGTAAGGATTACTAACCTAAGGTAGGGAACATTTGGCCTAATCTTCCTTGTATCTGTACAAAACAAAATGTAAAGTCTCAGTTTGCAGCTGGAAGCTGATCAAATTTCAGCCGGGGGAGGATTATTGTAGAAATTAGATAAAAAGGAGGACTGGCAGTGTTGCTAGGTGGTAGAGGCCCTGGATTCAATCCCCAGCCCAGTGGGGGTGGGTAGGGAGGAGCAGGGACAAATGGCAAAGAAATTAGGTAAAAGGAAATAAAATGTAAAGCTCCTTAAAATAAAACTCCAGAGTGATTAACAGTAGCCAGAATAGATTGATGGTACTAACAGTGACTTTTTGAAGAATGAGCAAACACTGAAAAGGGGGTCTAAAGAAGAAGAGGGATCAAAGGTTTATGATCAAAGTCAATGCAAGGGACCAGGGGATTGGGCAAACCAGGAAGGGGAGCATTTTCATCAGAAAGATATAGTTCAGCAAGTAACTACAAATTCATTTGTTCTGGCACCAGACAGTTTGCTTTAACCTAGAGAATTCCTTCTGGAGTAGCAGCTAATTTTTTATACATTTGCTCTCTTTAAAATGTTTCTGCTTTAGCTTTGTAAGGGGGATTATGTGGGCTTTATCTAGCAGACAGAGGGATAAGCCTGGAGTCCACATAACCTAAAGTAAATATATATATTTAAAGAGAGAGAGAGAGAGAGAGAGAGAGAGAGAGAGAGAGAGAGAGAGAT